>NW_005842077.1:1629634-1680005 GCF_000455745.1 Alligator sinensis
GTAGTATGCTCCCTAATCACACTTTTCATCTTCAATTTTACATGTGTATGGTTTTCTGCAGGAATAGCTTGACAGGAGGAGGAGGATAGAAACAGGATGAAAATTTGTGTATGTAAGCACGGTATATATGTGTGTAAGTGTACACATACATACATACATACATACATATATGTATAAATAATGAGAGAGGACCAAGTCCAAAATATATAATTGTTTGCAAATCCATATATGTAAGAATAGTTACTTTTCCGATGTTATTCTGGCATTAAAATTGAAATGTCAAATACTGAATTGTATTTTGTATTGAATCTTGATCTTACGCCGAACTCTGTATAGGGGCCTATTACAGCATGATTATTTTCTTTAAACTTGTATCATACAGGCTGTTTTGCAGTTAAATAGATAGATGTTGATGGATTTGGGAATTACCCTGGGGGTAATAGGCTGTATCATTGTTTCTTCAGTATATTTTAATACCAATGAATTTACCTTACTATTATTGCAAGGTATCATAAACATGTAAACATGGTAAATAAACAAAGGCCTAAACTCTGCCCTGGATGATACTTGTGCAGCTCTGGTAACGGGTCTGTTAATCTGGGGAATAGTCTCCAAAGGGAAACTATTGGAGAAGTATCTGTATTGTTCTGAAAATGCTCGGCATTATGTAGCATGTGAAAAAAAGTAAATGAAGAGTACTTTTGTATCATCGAGTGGCTTGTCCTGGCTAGCATATAACAACCCTAAAATCTGTTGGCTCAGAGGTATGCCCACTAAAAGTGCATTCCCTATCACAGTCTTCCATATTGACAGCACAGCTAAATAGATCTGACCTGTTTAGGATAGATTTTATCTCAATCTTTTCCTATGTGTGAACCATGTCATTGTTAGGACTTGAGTTATTTTGGATAGGCACTTTGGTTCCAAATCTCCATGGTTATGTAAGCACAACTATAGAACAATAAAATCTGTTTCTTAGGTAATTATACATATGCAGTTATCGTACTTTTGTTAGATTTTACTGAAATTTAATCAGTGGCGCTGCAAGTTATCAGAAAAAGTGGTAATTTCCAAATCTACTACACACTGGATCCTCCAACTTTCCATCACAAAGAATTGATTTGAGGCAGCTCTGCTTCAGGCTAGAAGCTTGTGCACAGGCAGAAGTTGTAAAATGAGCTCTTTAATTGTTTTCTTTGTTATAGAGGTTGAGAGTGAGATCTTCAGTAGGAAGTGAGGTTTAATTTGTAACCAATGCAATGATCAAAGGAATGGAGGAAATGTGGTGGAAGCATTTGGTGTTGATGAGATCTCTCAGCTGCTACCCTGAATTGCAGTCTCTGTGGAATATCAGTTTCAGAGTCCATTAAATTTCAGTAATCCATTCTGGACATGATCAGGGCATGAGTCACCACTTAATTTTCTCATCAGTGGAGGCCAAGTTTTTAAAATATTTTTAGATGTGCCTACAATAGCAGTCCCTGCCTGCCAGCCACCCTACAGAGTGACAATGAAGTGAGCAACAATTATCATTGAATCAAGCTCCCCACTCGACACACACCCTTTCTACTTCAGACTTGCGCAGGAAGGGAAAGAAAGTCAAAGGCTTTCCCAACATAATGAAGAAGCAAATTCCTTTGTGTCAGATTAACGTTGTATGCCTGGTTACTGATTCTGACAAGCACATTGGTAAAATCTAAGAGCTATACTTCACTTACTGCTCTTATTCTGTATTCTGAAACCAGGGACCCAGTTCACTTCAGGAAGTAAACGTGCACGAGCTGCTAATAGCTGTGAGTGAAACATAATCTAATTACACTAGTGGTATATAGCTGCTAAAATAGCCATAGACTAGACCCTGCTAGTTAGTGAATTTATGTTGGTGAATATAGTAAGCTTTACTGTGCCAAACTCACTCTTGTTTTTGCTGACTCAGCCCAAGTAGTGGGTCATCTGGACTCGGGCATAGTACCAGAAACTGCTGGGACCCCTGCTCAAACCAAGGAAGCAAGAGTTGGCCATGACAGTGCAGGAAATAGGCTGGCCTGCCTAGGAGGCAGGGCATCTCCAAATGGCCCTCTGCCAGTTAGTTGTCTCTAGAACACCTGGCAGACATCTGGTGTTCAGTTAAAAAATGATGATTCATATTTGGTGGATGTCTGTACAGCCCACCCGTTGGTGGACTGTATACTTACAGATGGTGATATAATAGTAACACAACGTTACTCAACATTAAAAAGCTTGCACTTTCTGAATATGCCTTTAGTTCATTCTCATGCAAAATAATTCTTGTTTATAGCAATGCCTTCATGAGGGAAAAAAAGTTTATTTTAGCCAAAATTGGTCTGTCCATGAAATTGAATTATTTCATTAGGTTATCTCATAAGATGCAAAAATATAGGGAGAGAATGTTAATACTGGCCTTTTGCTAGAAGAAAGTAAACTGAGAGCTGCAGAATCACAAGGCAGAATTTGTGAGTGAAATTCTATTGACCAGACATTTAGAATTGCATATTTGTTCATTTCTAATCGGCATCACTGGATGTCTTCCCAAGCAGTCTCCTGCTGCCTGCTTTTCTCCACAATGTCTTAGAAGTCTATAAGAGAGAGAAACTTGTGAGCTTATCTAGGCCATCTCCCAGTTAGTGTAAGCCTGTGTTCAATTGGTTAATTCCTGTTTGCTTTGTCCAGAGTTGTTCTAAATGATACAGCTGCCACCACTTCCCTTGAAGACTATTCTGGAAATAACTGCTGTAGAGAAGTTTTTGCTTATACTCTGCCTGACTTGTCATGTTCTAAAATTCATCCAGTTGGTCTTAGTTAAAACAACTGGTGTCATCATAAGCAAAGCTTTTCTCATAGGGCTGGATTTTAACAGCCCACAACCCTGACTGGTAGACATCCCAAAAGGAGTTTGTGAAATAGGTTGGGCTTCAGAGAAGTACTCAGTGGTTGCCACTGCTGGTCCTGGGATACCATTGCATGGCTGCATAACAATTCAGGGGGGAGCCAAAAGTGGGGCATCTGGATTCCAAGCCTGTCAGAGTGCTGGGGATTGCAAAGTCAGCTGGTTATATTGAAATTGGAAAAAATCAAAACATATTTTAATTCCAAGTTTAAAGTCATCTTCCAATCCTTGCTTTCAAATTTCACAAACAGAGCAATGCCTGCAAAAAGCTTTCCAATAACTAGGCAGTAATGTGTTTCTTATTACATTTTGTGTTGTCCCTCTTCTTTGTTTCCACCTGCTTTCTCTCTTATCACACACAGTACTACATTGTGATGTCTTTGGGGCAGAGACCTGTCTACATTATACGTATACACAGTGTTTAGCATTATGATGCCTTGATTCCTGACAGTGCCTAGAACAGGGGTGGGTAAAATGCATGGGCTAGATATAGCCCACCAGGCCATTCTATCCAGTCCACTGGGCCCCTAAAAAAAAATTAGAAAATTAATATTTATCAGCCCCTGGCTGCCTGTCATGTGGCCCTCGATGGCTTGCCAAAACTCAGAAAGCAGCCCTCTACCCGAAATAATTGCCTGCCCCTGGCCTAGAATCACGGTTTCAGGCACAATTGTAATGCAAATGGCCACTAAAATGCCCCTGTGAAACCAGGTTATTCCTGGAAAAGAAGGACACCTGCTCACCTTAATGTATAATCCAGCTGTTCTATAGTGATGCATTGCAGTGTTTAATACAACCTAACATTGACAGTTCTGCCTCTCCCTTGTTAGCAGTCCTGTGTCCCATTGACTTGCTTAACCATCACGAGAGAGGAGTGCAGGATTGGCCCAGAATAAGGTGACCAGAGCCTTCACTGGATGTCTTGGATGCCAGTGATAAGAGCATGTGAAGAGTTATACAAGTCCGCACACAATGTTGTTCTATTATACCATGTTATATCCAGTGAGAGAAATTCCAAAAATGCTTTTTTTTAATAATTAAGAAATCTTTTTCAGTGAAATCTTGTAGAACGCTATTTATCTGAAATATTTAACTCAGGCACTGAACAGTGCCTTGTGGTGGAAGGGGAGGCAGAATATATGACGTGCCTCATCGGATCCCCCTTCCCTCCCCTCCAAAACACACACATACTCTGTCCTTCATGTAAATGACAGAGTTGCCTAAACCTCCTAGAGAGAATTGGGTAAATCATCTCTGTTTAGATCTAATTTCTCAATAAATAAAATATCTCCCAGAAGCACAATACTGCACTAAAATGTAAGTATGACAATTTCCAACAGCTAATATGATAAATGCACTTGATGCTGCTCATGGAGTGTTAATGTGGGAAGTATGTTTCTTTTCAGCTCAGCTGTAACTGCCTATGAGCATTACACACTGAGCTCTCTTTCCAAGTTGGAGTCATATCCCACATCCACATTAACACCCCTGCTGGCAACATGGGATCAGTACTTCCCCCGTGTGCTTGTATTTTTGCCACTGTACATTTGCAAACTCCCCTGTTCCTGGCCCCTCTGAATATAAGACTGTAACTGAGTTGTGATGTGGCAGATTTTGAGAGTCAGAAGGAAAGAATGAAAAAAGCTGTAGTCTGTGGTTTTTCCACTGCCTTAAGGGAGGGGGGCAGCGGTTGGAACAGGCCATGTGTGCACATATCATGTACAATATATTAGGTTTTATAATGTATATCTAGAAAAGGCATAAGCAGCTACACACACAACATCAGCAACAGCTCTCTCTCTCTCTCTCTCTCTATATATATATATATATATACACACACACATATCAAATATATATGTGATTTATACTACCACATATAGCTCGCCTCATTCAAATATCTAGCAGGTCATTGGGACAGATTTTTAGATGGGAATTAGAGGAAAATGCTTGGCATTTAGTACTGCATGTGAAAAACTGATCTGTACCAAAGGAATATTAAAAGGCATACATGTAACCACTAACCTTTGTGTATTATCATTTGATTTTTCAAAAATTATTTAAAAAATGGAATTAACCCATCCCTTCCATTGTGCTAGCACACTGCTCTCTTACTCTGTCAGAAATGGATGTTGAGTGTCGGTGCATATGTACAATTATGTTCTAACATTCTGCGGGTGAAAATATCAGAAACATTAATTTTTTTAAGGATTAAATTCCTTTTTAACACAAGTTTTAGGGATTCTTTTTTCAATATCAACAAATATATTTAAGAAGTAAAGCTTGAAACATTAGGATGTTATCATGATATTCAAATCACTGCCGTTAGGAATTTAATAGAATGTTGTAGTAACTCCTGGATTGAAGATGTTATTGTCTTGGCTTCAAACAGGTGAAATTTTAGAAGTGCCATCTTGTACCCCAAGGGAAAAAAAGTGATAGGCAATAATTTGAAAGGTTTTGTAAAATATGAGCATCAGGAAAGAAAACTGCTTTCTTTGTACAAATATAGAGCCAGCTTCTGATTTCCATTTTATCCCATGGTCAGACTGGTACAGCCTGTGGGAGTTTTGGCTTTCCTTGTAGAAGGGGACATGGTCTTCTTTCTTGGATCCCTTGAAAATATTTCAACAACTTTTGCATCAGCAGAACATTGGCCATTGTGGTCGGTCATCCTGCTGTCCTGCCTTACACGTGGCAGGTTATGCTGTTATATCTTGTGGTTGTATCATGATAAACTGTGTAATTTTGTTAATAGATTAGACAGCGGATTTGTATAGGGTGATTTGGATCCTCCCTCATGCAAGGATGTGGACCAGATGACTGTTGAAAGTGCCTTCCAGCCCTACTTTTTTGTTTCTATGATTCAGTGGCACTACTTTACAAAGGCAGTTCTCATTGTGAAGAGTCATTAGAAAGTAGCCTGAGTTATAAAGAAACTTTATTCTAATTTTTAAAAAATCTTTTGAACAAGAAGACACTTCTAGTGACCACTTTTTTGTATTGTGCATTAATTATTCTCAAATTGCTCATTTCTCCCCTACATATACCCTGCCTAGGCAAAAATTCCTTTTTCTAAATCTACCAATTTTTTAGCATACAGAGAACTTGTTCTGATCTCTCAGAAATTGTTACAGTCTGTTGACTGAATGAACACTAAAATGGTCCTAATTGGTCTTACCAAGATGAGCAGAGCTGTTGCGGGTTATCAGAGATATTTAATAACAATGTTTAAGTGAATGGTGATTACTAAATGATTACTTTATAATACGTAGTATACTGTTTAACAACATATCAGTTACACAAACTAGAATGTAACTGCAAACCAACTTTTATTTTGAAGTCATCTTTAGAGTCAAATGCAAGCTGATGCTTCTGTCTGATGCCTTATATTTTTTGTTTGCTGTTAATTTGAATATTTTCCTTGGTTTTGGTTCTTCAGCATTTTTATTTTACTTTGTGTGGTTTAACAATGATCCTCCGACTCTTGACAGTGTGTCTCTTCATGTATATAATGTGAATAACAATAGCTCAGTTTATGGATATGCAGATTTACAAAGATTTATAATTATTTCTCTGACCAGGATTATCTGATTAACATCAGTTAGGTCTTATGAGAACTTTCCTAAGAAAGTTTGTAATGTCCATCTGTGAGTGAAATGTAGCCCTGTTTAGGCAAGTTTCTGCCTGAAAAACACTGCTTGGGTTGGACTCAGGTAGGTCACAGACCCTGAAAGAAATTGTGACTTGAATGAAATAAGTGGCAAAACTGGCACCAACTTCAGTTGGGCAAAAAGTGGGGTGGGTGGGCAGCCCTTGTGCTGATTGTGCATATAAGGTGGAATTTCCCCCTCTATAATGAGTTTGCATCCTGCTGGAGTCCATGAGACTTTCCATTAGTTTCACTGGACTTTGGATCAGACTCTGTATGCATTTAAAATACATTGTGACCCTAATGCATTGCTAATGAAGGTTTTCTGACTGCTGCTTAGTCACTTTACATTATCTCCCTTATATCTTGCTGTCTTCAGAAAGAAAATAACAAAGATTGTTCCCCTGACTTTTTGCACTCTGTACACTTGCAGTTCACAAGTACTGTGTATTGTGGCATATGAAAGATGTCAAGATTGCCCTGCAAACCAACAATCAAAGGCATATATTGTAAATAGACTCCAGCTTCTGAAAGCCAGAGCTGATTTTTAAGTGGTTTAAACTCTGAGTACTTTCCTCTTTTGCTATTACCACCATTTTTGTAAAGATAAGTACCCCGGTTCCTGTTCTGAAATCATGCTTTTTAATTGCATAGCCCTCTGGCTACTGCTGTGACCTGCTTGGGTACTTTTTGAAGGAGGGAATCAATACTAGCCATTACAGAAGTGGGTAAAATCTTCAACAAAGGGAAATAGCTAGAGGTGAGAGAGAAATAATGGTGGAGTTCAGTTTTAGCAAAGAGTTTCCCTGCCCACTCCTTTACAAGAAAAGACTTCGCATGTCTAATACTGGCTGTGAAGCTTGTAAAACAACAAACAAGCCAGCCCCTGGAATCATAACTGTACAGCATTTAAAGAAAAGAAATGAAAATTGTAAAATAACTCTGGGCTGAAGTTTGGGTAGCCAGCTGCATTTCACTGTGGTTCATGTAGTTTGATAGAACCATAAGAAAGCTGACAGAAGGCAAGGAGGTAGTTTGGTTTCCACGTGGCCCTGCCCTGGGGCCTTCTTTAAACAGAATAAAACATTTTAAATGAGAGAGTTTCTGCAGAAATTAAATGTTGAGGTTTTTTGGGGGGGCGGGTTCTAACAGCCTACAACAGGGCTATAAGTTTATCAATGCTGCTCTCTAGTGGGAAAGCAAAGCTAATGTCTTGAAGCTGGAACTTCTACAAAGTCAGCTGAGTTGCATCTCACCCAAGTAAAACACGAGGAAAGTTGTTTTATGCTTATAAAGCAGCTATAAGAGTGCACAGAAAAGTCTCAGCTGAATCCTAATATTTTGACAGTTCAGGTACAAAAGCACATAACTCTTATGGTATTACAATAGGCTATCACGAATAAATGCAGTGCTGTAGAGCTTGATCTCCTGCACACCTGTGACGCATTTGGTTTAATTCAGTGGAGTTATTTCACATTCATCCTATGGCCACAAAGTTGATCCTGCTGGGTACAAACCCCGCCTGAGGTTTTGCAGAGCACTGCAAATACTGAATGCCTCACAGCTCCCACTTCTTTCAAATGGAGTAGGAGGCACTTGGCTTCTTGAAAATCTGTGCTCTTAGGCCGTAAGCAATGATGAGATTTGCTGCTTGTGCCCTTGTGGACTCCTGGGCAGCATTGTGAAATAAGAGCAGAAGTCACTGGTTGACACAGAGACCCAGGACTGAAATAGTCAAATGATTGCAAGCCAGTTCTGAAGTGTGCTGGCAGTCACAGCTGTTGAGAAAGTGCTGTTAGTCTCTCAACTCCATGTTGGGCATCACATTATACACAGATTAAATTAACTCAGTGGGGTTTTCATCAACAACTGTTTATCTAGTCCTAGGTTTTAAGGCTGCTGTGCAAGTTTTGTAAATATGATGTAGCACGTTTTGGCACTTTACATATCGTTGGACCCATTTGTCTCAGGACACTTCCTACCAAAGAATAATTTTTCTCTGCCTCAGTTTTCCAATTGGTAGAGGAAGAGGTTTAATTCTTTGTTAAGAAACAGTGGGTGTATCAACACATTCGTTAACGCACTGTGATTACCTGTAATAACAGGTACTGACTTAATGTGCCATAATTGGCGCTACTGCATATTAGCACAGATGAACACTTTTTACACCATGTTAATGCGCATTAGACTAAGTCTACCATGCATTAGCACATTAGCATGGTTTTCAACAGCCACATGAATGCGAAGTAGAATTAGTCTTTTGCGCATTAAGCATCTCATGTAGATGTGCCCTCTGAGAACTACTGCAGACAAACGCCACCTGAGTATATCATAAATAATACAGTATTATTTATTCTTTTGACTTCCTATTCAGTATTTCTTTCATATACACATAGGCAAGGTGTTATATATTAGCTAACAAATTAGTATTTTCATAGATTTCATAGACATCAGGGCTGGAAGGGACCTCGGAAGATCATCGAGTCCAGCCCCCTGCCCAAAGGGCAGGAAGTCAGCTGGGGTCATAGGATCCCAGCAAGATAAGCATCCAGTTTCATCTTGAAGGTGTTCAATGAAGGCGCTTGAACCACCTCTGGTGGCAGGTTGTTCCAGACCTTGGGGGCTCGGACAGTAAAGAAGTTCTTCCTTATGTCCAGCCTGAAACGA
Organism: Alligator sinensis; assembly: GCF_000455745.1. Classification (NCBI taxonomy): domain Eukaryota; kingdom Metazoa; phylum Chordata; order Crocodylia; family Alligatoridae; genus Alligator; species Alligator sinensis. The sequence goes on from NW_005842077.1 coordinate 1,638,859, forward strand.
TCTTGAAGTAGTTTGTGACCATTCGACCTCGTCATCCCTTGGGGCGCTCTGGTGAACAAACGTTCCCCCAGATGCTGGTGGTCACCCCTGATAAACTTGTAGGTGGCCATCAGATCACCCCTGAGCCTGCGCTTTTTCAGGCTAAAGAGCCCCAGGGCTCTCAGCCTGTCATCGTAGGGTCTGCTTCCCTGACCTCTGATCATGCGCGTGGCTCTTCTCTGGACTCTCTCAAGCTTCTCCACATCCTTTTTGAATTGTGGAGCCCAAAACTGGACACAGTACTCCAGCTGCGGCCTCACTAAGGCCGAGTACAGGGGGAGAATGATGTCCCGGGATTTGCTTGAGAAGCATCTATGGATGCAAGCCAGCGTTTTGGTTACTTTACTAGCCGCCGGGACAAGTAACAAGGGCACACCTTGTGTTGTTGCTACTTGTCCCCGGGGAATGCCCATGCTACATGTGGCAGGTTAATGTGGGTGGGCGCATGCACACATGCAAGCACTTGTGCCTGCAGCAGCTCAAATAGAAGCAGTGCAAATTTGAGCCGGGGCTTTTTGCCTCAGAGCACATGCTTGGACATGCACTTTGTTGTGGAGCAAATTGTGCCACTTGGGGCAAAATAACCCTGCCTGGCTCATCCTCCAACCCCGGAGCCAATTTTCCAGCCAGTGGATCGTGGAGGACCCAAGGCGACAATTGGCCAGTTTCTCCAAGAGGCAATCATGGGACACCAGATCGAAGGCTTTTTTGAAGTCAAGATATATGACATCAATCTCTTCTCCCTTGTCCAGGTGATAGGTCACCTGGTCGTAGAAGGAAATGAGATTGGTCAAGCAAGACCTACCCGCAACAAACCCGTGCTGGCTATCCCTTAAGATGTTGGCGTCAGCCAGTCCATTAAGGATGGCCTCTTTAATAAACTTTTCTAAGATCTTCCCCGGGATAGAAGTCAGGCTGATGGGCCTATAGTTAGCCGGATCCACTTTCCTCCCTTTCTTGAAGATAGGCACCACATTGGCCTTCTTCCAGTCTTCGGGCACTACACAGCTCTAATCAAGTAAGGATCTATAGAAATTGATGATATTTTTCCGTAATTCCCTTCTGTTTCACATACCAGCTGTACAAGTGGCCATTTTATCTCAAAAAAGGAAAAAGACAGGAGACACAGATGTCTATTATGTAAGAACTGGAGTTCAATGAAAAACAGAAAAGCTTATGGAGCACCATTTACGGCTATCTTTCATTTTCCCAACTACTAAATGTATATGTACACCTTCTCCCTCTTCACTTGTGAGTAGATACTTACAAAAACATTTGTGTTGTGACCTAATATTCAACCCAAATGGAATAATCTATATCTTTATTTTTGGGTCTGTAATTATAATCTGTGAAGAGAGAGAGAGAACCTCTGGCCAACCATTCTTTATGGACGATGTTATCTATGTCTGACACCTGCAACAGGCTTGTTTTGAATGATAGAAGAGCTAAGAAGTCACGTTTTGGCTCTTATTATATCAGGTATGATAGGGAAAGGACTGTCAATCAAACGTTTATTATTAATCCTATCATAGCATCTAGAACAGCAGGTCTCAATCTTTTTAGATTAGTCTAAAAGCACCCCTTGGAAAATGCCAGCTCCTAGCTTTCACTCATTTCTTGATTATGGAAAGATAAAGCAAACTTTCTGTTGCAAGGAACTCAGAAAACCCACAGCAGGTCAATGTTTTTGTGCTACGGATTCCCTTTTGAAATCTTGGAGTTTATCTTTTGAATCACGCGTAGGTATTTGCACACCTAATATTGTGAGGCACCATGTGGTACCCTGCTTGAGAACCGCTGACCTAGAATCTCCAGGCAGAATCAAGGCCCAATGGCACTCTATGCTGGAGGCAGGAGAAAGTACATTATTGATGCTTCTGGCGTGTCACAGAAAAAATTACTCTAATGTTTCTAAGAAAATCTGTCTAGGTTATTTCCACCTCTTCATTAGCATTAGATAATAATTATAGAGCATGGTGACTGTATATTTCTGTCTGAATTTCTTTTCCATTTCACTGTTCAAAACAAAGTCATTTGTAAGATGCCCTAATGTAATATTAGAAACGGATGATCACATTGAGATCTCCTAACCTTACTCTGAATTTGAATGCCTTAAAGCATACATTGCTTTTCCATCCAATTTTAAGGCCAGGAGGTTTGGAGAAAGATGCTCACTCCCCCTGTTTGGTAGCATCTTTGAGAGCTCTATTCCAGAGTTTTCATGGGGCATCTGGCCTACCAACTTTGACCGTGTTTCTTTCTCAACACACCTCCTACCATCATAGAAGAATGCACTGTATTCTGCATACAGGACTGCTTCTCAGATTTTTGTTGTGTGTGTGCAGCACAAACTTATACAGAAATGATCCTCCCCAAAGCCTCTGACTAAAATAGAAGACCACAGTTGTCTGACAAGGATCGTTTGTGCTACATTAGAGTTTGACAATTACTGGTGACATTTCACTTGACTGGGTTAAATAATTTTCCACTTTGGGCCATGTGTTTGCATAATAAAGATTAGCAAGTCGTATTCTCTACATTTCCCTCTCTGCTAACAGCTTAATGTCCTTAGTACCTGGACATCTCTTCCTAATGTACATCGATATACATGGATATACAGCGATTCTGATCTTTGACTTGCCTTTGGAACAGCGACACAGATTTTGAACAACAAATTATGCTTTGACATTAGAAGGTGCACTCTGTAATGGATATTGCAATCTGAAGATTCAAAGGGACCATCTGTGCTCTTTGACCTTAGCCTGGTAAGCTGGAGTTTTTTTCCCTCCTACACATTATTTGATTGTAGTACATAACCTTGGGATGTACTAATAATCATTAGTCAGAGCTGATATATCCTTTAAAGACCTGCCCTGGTAAGACAGGGAGATGTTCTCCAGAGCAGCAGTAAATCAGAAAAACATGCACTTAAATATACAGTAAAATGCAGTGTGACAGGATTCTTTGTACACCATATAACAAAATGTTTTACAGAGGGAGTCGCACATAAGTTAATGAGAAAAGAAAGTGTTTTTGAAATGAGATTTGCATTGGGCCTGTGTATGAAGTAAAGGCAAGGTTCTAGACAGGCAAGGAATAGAAAGGGAAGTTGTGTCCATCTCCCTTACACTTCAGAGAGACTTGGAGATGCTTCTCTGATGTCAGTGTACAAGATGGGACTTCCCAATGGAGCATTTCAGGGAGGGGTTAAAGAATGCACCGGGCCTGTCCATTAACAGCCTGAACTCAATGACTTTGTGCACATGCTACAAAGCCCATTTATCCAATAGATTTTGGGAAAAACTTGAGGATCTTTTCTTCAGGATGGATTATGTAGCTGTTTTGCTGCTTCAGTTTATTAGCAGGCTGAGTTGATTAATTTGTAGATGATTGTATTTTGCTATTGGGTAGTTATCATTTATGCTCCAAATTCTGCAGAATTTCTTAGGGCACTAAAACTCTTTGTGCAGGTATTTTTATATGTTTAAAATTAAATTACTAAGTAACAGCCCAAATCCTTCAGCTCAGCTTCCAGACCAACTGGATCCTCATCCCTAGCTACTCAGCCCCTATTTTCTTCTAACGCTGGACTCCTACGACAGGTGAACACAGAACGTTTTAGCCTCTAGCATGCAAGTTCCTTATAGCTCAGGTCAGATAAGATGAACGTGGCTGTTTCACTTGCTTTGACCTCTCTTGCTTTGTGGAACATTTAGTAGCCTACAGACATATATATCAATCCCAGCTGGCAGAGTCTTCCTACCAGATCTGACTAATACAAAGTCTGGGGCCTTATCCAAAATCAATTTGCAATCAGTGCTGCTTCTGTTCTGTTGATGATTGACCTTGCATTCAGCAGAGCAAGCTTGTGGATCCCGGTTGTACCAGTTGCTAAAATCATGTTTGGAGCTGAGGTCAATTGGAGTGACAAGGCATCTTGAACTCTGCAGGGGGAAATCCTGGCCTCAGAGAAGTTAATGCAAAACTGCCATTGACTTAAATGGGCTCAGGACTTCTCCCATGATTGCTTCCTAGGAGTTTGTTGCCTCTGAAAGTCATCTTAATGCATTTTGTGATTAGAATTAGTAAACTTAGGAAGCGTTTAGTTCCTTGCCCTCTAGTGATACTACCACCAGTCCCACAAATTCCCAAAGAGTAGGAGGATTGCTTTGCATTCATTTGGCCAGAAGCTTCACCCTGCTACAGCCCCTTTGCAAAGCTTTAGTGCCACAAAAGGAATGGACCCAGGTGGCATTGCATAAGGGAACAAAGGTAGGTGGGAAGGGCAGAATTATGTATCTTGAAGTTGAGCAGAAAGTATTTGGTTTTGACTTGACATCCTGGAAACACGTGAATCAACAGAAGCCAAAAATGTTGGGGATGTGGTCAGGTCATCATGCAAAGATAGGGTATTAGTTGCAACAGGTAGCATGGACTGGAGGGGCTGGCAGGAGCAAAGAGCCCAAGGAAGAGAATTCAGTAACCAAGTGAGGAAATAGTGAACAGATGCACAGAGATCAGTTAAAAGATTTATTTCTAAAAACTTAATTTTTTTTGTGTTTGTAGCAGTTGAAGAAACAGTCCTTGTAACCACAGACAGGTGTCTGAATTTGATGCTCTTTACCTGCATCCCAGAACTGCTCCTTGCAATGACTCCTCAGTAGAAATGAACATCTGCCTCTTTTGCTGTTCTTCCATTAAAGGTCTCAATGCAAAGCATTTTGCTGAAGAATGGCAACTTTGGATCAGTGCACAGGCTTCTTTCTGCCAACCTGTCTTAGAAACTGGGTGCCTTCCCTGCTGAAATGAATTGAAGGAATATGCTCAAATCCTCAGGTGTCCCCATAATGTAACACACAGTTACAGAGTACCATGATGATCTCTACTAAACCCAGTTTTCTACAGAGCCTAATCAAGTCATTCTAAGCAATTGTATTGTCTGCGTCCTAGCCTAATTCATCATATTCATTACCAGTATAGAAAAGATGAGCCCCTGCAATGCAGATCTCACTGTCCCCAAACACTGATGACAGTTTGGTTGTTTTTTCCCCCCAACAAGCACTTTATGTAAGAAACACTTGGGAAGAATTTTTTTTTGTTCTGTCTGAACAGCACCCAGCGCAACGGAGTTCTGGTTCATGAGTAGAGATTTTACCATCATATAAATATTACTACTGGTTACATCCATACAACTCCATTATTATTAAAGATGGGATTTGCTCCAATATCTCCATAAAGGGCCATAATCCTAACCTTTGCTTTCTCTACTTAACCTGGTAACAAGCAGTGTTGTGAGGTTGTTTTATTTTAAGCTTCCTAAACTATAATAATCTAGTAATATTAAACATGGACCGAAAGATAGTAGGGAGGACATACGTATTTGTAATTTATTCATAAATTGCTAAGCCATCATAAGAAACTTTTTAAATAAAGTGTGATAGTTGTTTAAATATTTACTAGCTTGTTGACCTATTTTTTCAGTTAATTAGGATTTTTTTGGATGTGTTAACAATGAATTGAATACAGTCTGTTTTAGAAACTAGACAGCTCAACTACATCAGGTTATATAAAGTTGTAATTTTAAGAATATGACATACAAGCAAAACTCAATTATAAGTCTGTAGCTTTCCTTTTTTAAGTTTATAGACTTCTTAATAGATAAGCATCCTACTCAACTAACCTAATGAATGCAAAAACACTTGCTTAACTATGGTTTCTACTTAACAACAGCTTTTATATCGAGTTTTACTAATAAACTTCACAATTAGGCTATTATGCAAAAGCATCGAATATTCTGCAGTGACAGGATGTGTGGTACTAGGTTCCTTGTAATAGCAAAGAACAATTAAGCCTGTCAAGTTTACAGGCTCAGTTTGTACACTTGGTTATTACATAATTTAGGTTAATTCCTTTTTCCCTCCTATGTCTTTAATTTACTATGCCTGCAAAGTTAATTTCAGAAGAATTTGGCCATTTATGAACCATCAGGCTTTGAGCATAGACTTGCAAAAGCAAGCTCCTCTAATGAGACATACCAGCATGTAAGTTACTAATTCATTAACAAAAGAGCTAAATTCATTATGTTCATTGAATTGCAAGTGTACAAATGACAGGGGAACAGCAAGCTTAACCAATTTCTGGGCTATCATATGCCCCCTAGGACTCCTCTGAAGTCAAATGGAATGGATAGCATGTAAACCAGAACAGAATCAGTCCCACATTGACTCTCAAAGGCAAGATTGTCCAGTTAGATTGGAGATGGGCAAAGGTATCCCTTGAGTACGTGTATTCACTTCATCTTTAGTAAAGTGATATAAGCCATAGGGATTCCGGATGCATCAGCTTAAGCCAAAATGGCGCACTGCAAGTTGCAAGATGGACCGCTCTACAATGTGCACCTCTGTGTAAATCTCCATTTTATGCAAATCAAATCTCTCTTTGAGAAGGTACCAAAGCGGCCCTTACTTTGGGGGAAATCTGAGTGCCTCTACATTAGAGGGTTAGGCAAGGGAGGGTGTACCAGTTGGTAGGAAAATGTAAGCATGCACAGAAATGTGGCTTCCTCCAGACTGTTGTTCATCTCAGCCTTTTAGGCAGAACAGTAAAATAGTAATAGTTTTCTGTTGCCTGCATCTTATTCTGAAAGTATTAAGACATTAATGTCATCCAAGTGCTATTTTGTCAGCATGATCAGAGAAGTTTTTGTAAAGCTCAGGGCACAAAGATGCTGCTACTTTGTCATTTGCCCTTTGGTGGGGTTTTCTGAAAAGACCTGAGAAGGATAATTTTCCATATATGTTCCTGCCAATAGCTTTATTGAACTGACTTACAGTAAGACAGAAAGGAAATGCTAGCTGTTAGGATTCAACAAGCCTTTTCATCAGGTGCAAATGGACAGGAAAGGTTTTTTTTCCATTTACACCTGATGGGAAGGCATGTTTCTCTTCCCCCAAGCTAACCTTTGCTGCCACGTATTTCATTCCCTTGGATCGGTTCGATAAAGCCCACAGTATCTACCTCCTGTGGATCAATTTTCTGAACTGATGTGTCATTTCTTTTTGTTTTTGAAGAGGAACTTGATTTCAAGTGTCAAATATTTTACTGATTTGCGATATAACACACCCAAAAATCAAACTGTACAAAGTTCTAAGTGAGAACTGAGAAGTAAGATTGGTTGAGTTTTGTTTCCTAGAAGAAGAAAAGAAAACAACACACCACTAGAAACTTTTCCAGAGAATAAATAGGAGATGACACCAAAGTGCAGAGGAAGAATTTCTATTTCTGATCATACCTTAAGGCAACAAAGGAAACATAATGGCTACAATAGCACAGTTAATGAGCAGGTATGCAATATTAATTATGTTAAGTGTAGCACATTAAACAATACATCTACTTATATTTTCTTAGCATCTGTAACTTAGAATATCTATTTTTCATAACATCTGTAATTGAGTTAGATACATGTGCATTGTGATCAGAACATGCATATTTTTTCATTTCTCAGTCTATTAACCTGGATAGTTATATATTAGGAGCTACTCTACAGCTTCCTGCAATCATGGTAGGCATTCTGATTAAATTTATACCATCCACCCTATCTAATCTATACAGCACTGTTTTAACTCTCCTAATTTGTAGGTACTTAGATGACAGATTTTTTCCCACTGCCGGATGGGCTGATCCAATTGTACTCTGCCTGGACCAGCACAAAGCTGTTTTCCCGTATCTTCCTGAAGTGCATCATCTCCCCGTTCTCTCTCACCGTGATGACATTGTTGTCGGGTTCACTGAAGGACACTTCCGTCCGCTTGTGACAATATTGGGAGTGGATGCAACGCAGCCCAGCAGCAAGGGCCATGCCAAGGGCAGCTGTACAACCCAGAAGAATGCCAAGTTGGGCTGCTACAAGCTGTGTCCCTCTGGTAAGGTGCTCTCCTTTCCCAGGAACAGCAGCTTTAGGTACTGGCCTTGTCACCAATGGAAGTGGATTTCTAGCAATCTCCCCTATGTCGTCATCCTCCTTTCTAGACTCTGCATCTTCTGAATGGGAAACATCAAAGAAGTTTGCTAAAGTTTCTTGCACCACTGACTTTCTTTCCACAATCTGCCTAGAAGCTGATGATAAGCTGCTGGAGGCATCCAAGTCATCTTTAGGTTGTGACATGCTACCAGTGACTGCCACGGACTCAGTGGTCAAACTCCAAGGAGAGAGGGGAGCTGTAATATGCAACACAGGTTGTGTGATAGCCAGGTTCCCAGGATCCTCCTAGAAACCAAAACAGGAAAAATATTTGATAAGGACAAAATAGCAGCTGTCACCAGTTCAAACCTACCCTAGCCTGGGAAGCACCATAACTCCTCCAGTGTTTCCTTCACAGTGACATTTGTGAAGTGACTTGGTGGATTCAAACAATAACTAAAGGACACAAGTTCTCATTGTTAGCAACTCTCGAGTGATTTCTCTTCAAGGATGCCTGAGCTGACTTTGATTTGGTCCCACTGGGACACAGCAAAGCACCTTGCTTGTACAGGGAGGAAGCTCTCCTTCCTGCCCCTATCGCACAACCCCATGTTGAGGTGCCAGTCTCTGTATAAAGAAGGAATTGCAACTGCTACATTTGATACTATGAGCCAAATTCAGAGTGGTTCCTCAGTCCCATTTTGAGAGTTCAGGTGCCTAAATTTAAATTGCTCTTTGGAAAGGACCCTGAACCATGCCATCACAAAACTCATCAAGCATCTCCACTTTGAACTGCAGTGTCCTCTCAGTATCCATACTAGAGCTTCGGCCCATGCTCAGAGGCAATCCAGCTGAAGCACAGAAGTGCTCAGGCACTTGACAACGCCCAACTCCTGCCTAAGCCCTATTGGGATTCAAAGTGTGGCTGAGAGGCCTCCTACATACATTTCATCTCAGTCCCCAGGCGGCCTCCACCAGCAGGCAGAAAATAAACACATCGAACTTCAAAAGCAATGAAGTAAGCTCAAAACTGGAGTACTGCCCACCTTTTTCCCAGTAGCTTAGTTGTTACGGCTCTGTCTGGTGAAATACTTTTTTCTAAACTAACGATAATCTAATGTGCTGTCACTGAGCTATTTATGCAGATTGTAGATGTTCTGCAAGTTTACAGGGGTGGAAAAGGAGGTGGCAGCTTCCACCTTTTAGCCCAACAGCCTTGTGTGGTGATGGTATTTGCCCAGAGAACAGAAGACCCAGGTTCTAGGTCCCACTCACCCAGTGGGATTTTGAACCAATATCTCAGGAAGTTTCCCAGAAAATGACTTTAACCACCAAGCCACAGGCTTCCAGCTTGCCTCTTGAAAATGGCTCACTGGGCAGCTGAAAAGAGAATATCTGAGACCCCAAGGGGCAGCACAACCGAGGAACCAAGTGCAGTCCCTGGTGACAGCCAATGAAGAGCTAGTTGTCAGGCTTTCAGCTTGCTGGGCCCAGGTTTCCCCTGCACTGGCAAGTAAGGGGAATTTGGAACCTGATCTCCAGTCCCAAAATTATGCATCCTGCCATGCATGTGTGGTATTGCAGGACATGTGATTATTGGGATTGGGGATCCCATCCCATTATACCTTTAAATGTCAGTGGCCTGAGTTTAAAAAATGTCATAACAACAGCGCCCCACATAATGGCAGGGTTTAGTAGCCCAGCACTTGCCACAATATTGCTTTGGTTTCCCACTCTGTACAGTCCATTTGAAAGCTGCAGCTTGTACATGCTGAACCATGCAGTTCCATGTGAATTACTATTATTGCTAATTCCCATTCATTTCTCAAGCCAGACTTGTTGCAGAGAATCTTATTTTTTTCAGTCCCAGAATGACAGATCCTGTGTTACCCTTTAGTCAAAACTTCACTACAGATCTTAATCCAAGACTGACAATCTAGCAATTTTGCAAGAAATAATTCCAGCTTGCCATTGAATTCTCATCTTCCTATTATGCACCTGGTGCCAGATCCAAAATCCCCTGCAGTCTATGGAAATTTTTCACTGGAGTTTGAATCAGGCTGACTTCTGTGCTGCTTGTACAACCTGACAAGCTCTTTAACACTTCCAGCAATTGCAGTAGAGAGGCTCTCACCCTTCACTGTCCTTAGTGGGTGTTTGCAAAGTTCAATGGGAAGCAAGGCTGGCAGGAGTGCAAAGAAGAGGTAGGAATTTAGGGAGTTGCGTACCAAGATTTGAGTGGATGACCGATCTCAGTGAATGTCATTGTAACACACAGGACAGAAATAAAAGAATGTAAATGGTTAAAATGAATCTGAAGTCATCCGATAGCAATCTTAGTATGGTACAGGTTGGAAGAGTCCTTCCTCCCAAATTTCCAGGAAACCAGGACATATTAGGGAGTTACATGGAATGAAGGTATTTACTAACGTTAAAACATGTCTTTTATAGATCCCTCCTCCATCTCTTCACCGTTTCTTTCTCTCCTTCTATTTTGGACTTGTTCAGTCCTCCTTTCTTGCTTGATGGATCAGATAGTTTTTTTCTCTTCGTTCCCTCTCCCCCTTTCCTTCTGGCTCTCTCTGTTCATTGAAAAGTAGCTTGTCCTTGCCTCTCCCTCAGTTTGCTTGTCCATCCTCTTTGCCCAAGGGCATGTTACATTTTCTCTCCCCATCCTCTCTATTGCACTTATTCTCTCCTCTCTCCCATTTCCTTCTTTCTTTCATGATTCTCCTGAATATTTCTCATTTTTCCTTTCCTGTTTCCACCTTTCCTTCTTTTCATGGCATCCCCTCTGTTTATTTGCCTGTCTTGTTCCCCTGTTCTCAGCACAGTGGTTTCCCTCTGACCATAAGACTTCTCTATCCCCCACGTCTCCCAGCTACATCCACTCTCCATCACCTGCTGCTTTCCCTGGGTGCATCCAGATGAGTGCACATGTGCAGTATGCACATGCAGGCATTTCCCAAGCTATTAATTTGCACTATGAGAGATCCCGGTGTCAAAAAAATCCACACCTAAAAAAAACGGGATGACACAAGTGACAGCAGCATGGCTGGGCAGCTGGAGCCACACACCAGCTGCCAGCCAGACTCCCCGCTGCCAGATTGCTGCAGCCGCCAAAGGCCCCCAGGACCCCTGGAAAGGCTGCTGAGACCAGTCCAGGTGTTGGCCCCAGCCTGCCCTACCCCACCCAGGGCCACATGCTGCACACCAGAGTGTGTGTGCATTCCCCAGGGACAAGTAGCAGTGGCAGATATTGTGCCGCTGCTGTTTGTCCCTGGGGAAACGTACATTCCCAATCATGGGGATGCACCCCCTAGCTCATGTCCATTTCCCCCAATTAATTTCTCTACCTCAACCTCACCATCCACCAGTCTTTTTCCTCCCAGTTCCTCACTCCTTCATTGCCTTTTTCTATCCCTATCTCACCTTTCCATCTCCATAGTGCCTCCTTCCAATTCATTGCTTCAGGCCTCCAGGGACCCCATAAAGTTACTCTTTCCAGGACTTCTTCCCTCCTCAGACTCCTCTGGTTTCCTTTTCCTAATTCATATCTCTCTGTCCAGTGCTATCAGTTCATCACTTCAGCCTCTGCTACCACCCAAAACTGCTCCAGTCTCCTCAATTCAGCTGTCACTGTCAGGACCATCTCTATGTCTAGCACGTGATAGTATAGCCAACAGCCTCAACTTGCCTACTTTAATCAACCCTCCAGTGGACCTCTGCCTCCACCTTCATCTCCCCTATATCCCACAGTATTTGACATACAGAGGTGAAAGGGACACCTGTATGTTGTCACGTATGAAAGATGGAGGTGGGGCAGGTACTGTTTGTAGAACCAGGTCCCTGGCCTGCTATGCATATGCTGCCTTCTCCAAAGCACAGCAGGCAGGAAACAGAAAGCAGCCTTAGGCTCCACTGCAGCACCTGACTGGTAGCTATGGGACTCTTCAGCCTGGAGAAGCGCAGGCTCAGGGCTGACTTGGTGGCAGCCTTTAAGTACATCAGGGGTGTGCATCAGGATCTGGGGGAACACCAGAGCACCCCAAGGGAGGACAAGGTCCAACAATCACAAACTCCTGCAAGACCATTTTAGGCTGGACATAAGGAAAAACTTCTTTTCTGTCTGAGCCCCCAAGGCCTGGAACAGACTTCCCCACAGAGGTGGTGCAAGCACCTACTCTGGACACTTAAGAAATATTGGACACTCATCTTGCTGGGATCCTTTGACCCTAGCTGACTTCTGCTTTTGGGCAGGGGGCTGGACCCAATCATTTTACAAGGTCCCTTCCAGCCCTAATGTCTATGAAATCTATGAAGCTTCATGACCAAAGGAGGACACTGCTCCTGAAATAACAACCTGCAGCTCAGGTGCTCCCTCTGTACTGTACCTGTGGCCAGTTTCACAAATGGTTTAGCCCTGTCCCAGATGCCTAGTAAAAGCAGGAACAGGCAAAGTCTCTTTTGCACCCTTCCAGAGGTACTAGGTGTTGGCTACAGCCAACCCTGAGGACTTGAACTGGGGTATGCCAGTGCTCCTGCTGGGACCAAAGCTGGAGGTTCCTGATTAGAGGGTCCTGCTCCTCTGCTCAGGTTCAGACCAGTCACTATATTTGGGGTCAGGAAGGAATTTTAACCTGTGGTCAGATTAGTATGAACTGTGGGGGGCTTTGCTTTCCTCTGTAACAGAGTGCATGGCCCTCTACCTGCAATGTCTTGACCATATATTGACAACATTGCATAGAAGCGGGACATGGACTGCCATGGTTCCTCTGCTTTACCTGTGGCAGGTCTATGTTGTGTCAGGTTGAGGTCCTATGTAATGAGTTTAGATGATGGATTATATAGGATGCTTTGGAGAAATGATCCTGCCTCAGGTAGGAGTTTGGACTAGATGAACTCTGGAGGTCCCTTCCAGGCCTACTTCTCCATGATTCTATGAAAGATATAGGTAGAGACCCTCAACACAATGGGCTTGAGTCCCATTTCACCCATAGTGACTTTGCATTGGTCTAACTGCTTTGACGTCAGTGAAGTCGGTCCTGATATACACAAGGGTGAGTGAGAGCAGAATGGGACACTATACCTATGCATGCATACCTAAGATGGGCTACAGAGGATTTCAGGAGGTCTCCCCTGGAACAACAACATTCTTATGCTTAAATATAATAGAAACTGCATAATATGCTTTGGACCAGCGGTGCCCAACCTTCCAGCCCCATAAACCAGAGGAGTGGCATGGGATTGGTCTGTGACCCAGCTTCTGCACAGATTCAGTTTATAAGGCCAGTCCTCGGATGTAATCCTGCCCAGCCCCAAGTGCCAAATCCAGCTGCCCACCAGCCCAACCCCACATGCTGGATCTGGCTGTGCACACACAACCCAACCCACCGGCACCCAGATTCAACCATGGAGCAACTCCTCCCAGGTGCAGAAATTTGACAGCAGAGGAGCGGCAGTTAATGCTGCCACCACTTGCCTACCACCAAATTTCTAGACATGTGGGGCCCCCACAGGCAGGATGACACAGCTCTGCAGGCTGGATCTGGGCCATGGGCTGGAGGTTGAGTATCCCTGCCTTAAGAGCCTGGTATTCCAGCTAGAAATAAGATGTGGGGCATTTCACTTCCTAAACTAAAAGCAAGCTGTGTTTAGACATTCAGAAATGCAGGCCTCTTGGGCAGCTGCACCTGCTAAAATGCATTGCATTTTCAGACACATTCATGAAAACAGTCATATATCACACTATTTCAAAGTAATAGTGCTTGCACAGCATTTTGCTACATATGTCCACTGACAGGGACCATGCAAAATCAGCATGTACAAAGCAGTGTCTATTTTAAAGACATTTACATGTGGACCAAGTAAGACTAAATGGAGAAAATAAGTGAGTTAACCCATCCATTGCTGTAATAAAAGGTCACTGAGAGAAGCAGCATTTAATGAAGATGCAAGTATTGGCGTTGTGTAGGACAGCTAAATGTGCATCAATATTTATTTCTTGTCATTGCAGCAGAAATGCTTGGCCTGGGGCTTTGGGTACGGCCCGTTTCTGCCACATGTATCTGTGAAATTTCCCCACAAAGAATACAACTGCCTGAGCCTCAGAGCAGACAACAGTGAGCCCTAGATGTCTGTCAGGTTTAATATCCAACATCTATCAGCTCTTAGGGGGTAGAAATAGGGTCAGTATACCAAAGGGAAAGACAGTTCCCAGTCTTCCACTGTAACAAACTGCTAACATCCAGCCCAATAACATCTCGAGTTGTCACTTGTTAAAAGCATTTCATTTCTATGTTATTTTAGACCTTTTCTTTTCCTGCAGTTCAACCTAGAGCAATCAAAGTGTGCACCTCAAAAGCTGAAATACAAAAGCTTGATACAATAAAAATATTGAAAACTCTCAGTAACGGTGTTAAGAGTTTTAGTGATAGAAAGCACATACCGAACATATACTGCTGCAATGGGAAAGAAAGATATTGGCATGTTCTGCTAAACTTTCACCTGCTCCCAACAATTTCCTATTTTTATAGGGGAAAAAGTCCCCACATAATTCTTACCTGTACATCTTCCTCACATGTCAAACACGGCTGTGCTGTAGCAGTACTTGAGATGCTTTGTGTTCTAAAATATTGAAAAATGAAATTTAATACTTTATCTATCTGTGCAAATCACAGTCTATAATATGGGACACTAGAATAGCATGCTGGCACCCATGCTTATGTTGCTGAGTGAGTCCCACAGAAAGAACAAGCTCACAAGCAAGTGTACTTCCATCCAGTACACATAAGGTAATGGAGGACATGTGATGCCATATATTTTGAAAGGTGCCTGCACACACATCCCAACACACAAAGGCTGCATGCATGCGAACTGTGCCCAATGCTGTAAAACATGTTTAAATAAGAGTAGGCCTCCAAAAGCCATCATTTTGTGATCAGTTAATTCTCTTTTCCCTTCTCCCCAGCGATGAAAGAACATACCTGCCAAACATAATTTCTTTAGATACTTTCATCTAAAAACTGATGAAAATAAACAAATTGTGAAATTTAGCTGATCTATGTCATTATACTTCCACTCATGTTTATCTAAATACTCTAAGTATTTGGGTTATACTTACAGCCCTGGTGTCTGTGTACCTCTTTCTGAGTTGTAGTTAAATAATGGCCTATTGTCACTTTACATCACACACAACCCTAGAAGGATTTGAATCATTTTCCAAATCCCAAGATCCAAGTGCCTACCAGGCAGGCACAGCTCTCAAAGACACTGCTTATTTCATAGAGAAATTGGTACTAACTTATTCCTTCCATAACCTTTTGAAAAGTAATTGTACCCACATTGAATATATTATAGCCAATATTCACACAGTACCCATCATGTGTGATGTGGCTGGAGGTATAATCCTGTAAAATGAAACTTCTCAGGGCATTTGCCATGTCTAGCTCTTGCAGCTCAAGTGATGGTTCCAGTCCCTGAACCTCGAAAGTGTTGCTTCTGTTGCCTTGTCTTCCTCCGTGGCTGTGGCTGACACTCAAGGCAGCTGACTCCATAGGAGGCTCGGACAGTTGTCTGTCATTACCAAGAAGTTCTGCATCTTGTTCATCTCCAAAAACAGTCTCCAGTATTTTTGTCACTGCCATCCTAGTCACTCTGCCAGGCACAAATTTTGCATACAGGGTAAAACTGGTGACAGCCTGGAGAGAAGAGGAACCTTATAAAACACAAAACAAAGCAGGAAAAAAGTGTGTTTCTACCTGTTGTTTTTTTCCACCCTGATTTGTAAAATCCTTTTTTTTTAAATGAGCAGAAAAACAGTATTACATTTTATTTGTATAACACTTATCTAAAATAGAAATCAAGGTAATCCATAGAAGCTGGAGAATTAATTATGGGAAGGCAGGGGCTGTATTAATTTATATATTCAGGAAAGAAAATCCAATCATGGTTCTATGGCAAATATTTTTTTTAAATGCTTAATTTAAAATGCAATCCAAGTTCATCATTCTTCACTTCACTGACCTGAGACTGAGGAAGCAAAAGGTAAATGGGTCCCTGTTCCACCTCTTTATATATTTTCATCCAAAAGCTCTGCTTACTTCAGACTGAGAGAAAATACACAGTTGCACAGAAAAACCCAGACACATCCTTTTAATGAAATAGCATTGCTAACTGAAATTACTTCCCTTCAGGAACTGGGGCTTTAGGCAAAACACTGGATAGAGAAAGCCAGTGATTACATGGTGACAAGTTCTGGAGGAACTCCTGTTCACCAGAGCGCCCCAAGGGATGACAAGGTTGAGCGGTCACAAACTCCTCCAAGACTGTTTCAGGCTGGACATAAGGAAGAATTTCTTTACTGTCCAAGCCCCCAAGGTTTGGAATAGACTGCCACCGGAGGTGGTTCAAGCACCTACTTTGAATGCCTTCAAGAGACATTTGGATGTTATCTTGCTGGGATCCTGTGATCCCTGCTGACTTCCTGCCCCGGGGCAGGGGGCTGGACCCGATGATCTTCTGAGGTCCCTTCCAGCCCCAACGTCTATGAAATCTATGAAGTTAGCCAAGAGGCAGGACAGGGTGTCACCTTATAGCAGAGGTGGGCAAAACACTGCTGGTGGGCTGGATCCAGCCCAGCAACTGATTGCAGCTGCCCCAGCGATGCTCTGCGTGGGGCTGAGCCCACCCAGGGCAGCCAGCGCTGCACTCCTGCCCGCACCTACAGGCCCTGGCCCCAGCCCACGTGCAGAGCTTCTGGCAGGGCTGCTCCCAGTGCAGCTGCAGCTGCCTAGGTGGTGCTCAGCTCCCCTCATCTCCAATGGCGGCTCCTCCTCCCACTCCTGCCCCTGCTGCACTGCTCTGGGTGGGGAGGAAGCTGCAGCTGGGCAGCTCCTGCCCCAGTGTGTGGGGCTCCAGCTCCAGCCCCTAGATGCCTTCCACCTACTCTGCCCACCTGGCATGATGAGTAGCCACCTGCAGGTAGCCGAGTGGGTGGAAGGCAGCTGGGAGCTGGAGCCGGAGTCAGAGCTGGAGCCCTGTACACTGGGGCAGGAACAGGAGGAGCCACTGGAGGCAAGGGGGCTGAGTAGTACCCAGGCGGCTGCAGCTGCAAAGGGACCAGTCCTACCAGTAAGCTGTGCATGCTAGCCAGGGCCAGACTGGCAAGCACGGGTGGGAGTACAGCATGGGCTGCCTTGGGTGGGAGCAGGCAGGGCTCAGCCCCATGCAGAGCACCATGGGGGTAGCTGTGCACTACACTGCCTGGGTGATCTCTGCTGCACATGCCCCTGCCCTGCCTCACCTGCAGTCAGCTCCCAGGACCTAGTGCCCAGGCAGCCTCCCCCACCTCCCCACACACATGCTTCTCCCCACCCCACACACCTATGCTGTGATCTTGGGATGATGACAGCATAGGTTGGGGCCCAGGGCACACCAGCGATCTGCTCCCTGCACTCCCCTGCCCACAGAACCCATACCTGTCACAGGGACATGCAGGCAGCAGATTGCAGCTTTGCCCTGGGCCCTGGCCCAGTGCAGTCACTGCCCTGTGATCCTGGCCTTTCCTGCTCACTCCACTCCTGAACACCACTCCCCACCAGCCCACGGCCCCATCCCACATAGGGAGTTTTGGCGAGTTGTTGCATGAAGGGGAGGAAGGATGCTGACCCAGCCTGCAACAGCTCATCAGAACTCCCTTTGTGGCCCACTGTCCCAAATAATTGCCCGTCCCTGCCTTTTAACCTAACTTTTCAAAGAGTGGGGAGTTGACAACACTGCTTAAACTGCATATCAGTTTTCAGTACTCTCATTCAAGCTGAAGGCCTGTGCCATGCCTGGTTCTAAATGCCCTCTCTTCATGGGGCTTCTTATAGGATCAGACCCGACCAACAACAAGAATTTCTATAGAATATTGTTGTTAATTTATATCACATGAGTTAGAGGAAAGAGGGAATCCGCTCTAAAAATATTCTACTAGAAAAACTATCTGCAAAGAAATGCATACCTTTATCTTCTGTATCTGCTATTTGTGGATCAGTAGGTTTCTGCAGCGGGGTTGGTGTTATAATACTGGCTTCCTTCCTACTATTAGAGGTTGTTTGATTTTGTATTTGGTGACGAATAATAGCAGATTCAATCCTTGCCCAGTAAACAAAATATGACTGGACTACGGACAAACTGAAAACAAATCAACACAGGTTGTTATGCAAGAATTTAGTCACTCACTACCATTAATAAAATATTGCAACATGTAGCTAAAATCTAAAGGATTTGTTTTCATGTAAAAAAAAATCAAATTCAGCCAAAAAGTTAAAGGATTAGCCCCTGACACTTTTTATATTGAATGCAAAAATGCACTAGAAAGTATAAGAAAGACATCAGTGTGTAGAGAGGTTTATCATTAGGGTGGGGGAAAATGTGGGGAAACTTTTTTTTGAAAAATGACTTTCTATTTGAAACGTAGATCATGGGAAAGTAGGACTGGAAGTAACCTCAGGAGGTCGTCTACTTCAACTCCCTGCTCGAGGATCTAAATCACCCTGGTTTGTCTAACCTGTTCTTAAAAACTCCAGGAACAATCCTCATGCATGACTACCAGGCATAATATCTAAACACTCTTTAGCTTTCCACATGTAAAGCAGGGGCATGAGGGGCACCATCAGTGCAAAATGTTACTAATTCTTCTCCTCTCCTCCATGGACAGGGTAGCAACTAAAGACAAATAAATACAACTTTTCTAAGAGGATTAGCAGTGGGGCAGGGCAGATTGTGCCACACAGGCAGTAAACAGACTCATTTGTGGCAGTCCTGATTGTGTTATGTTTTAACCCAAATCAAAACAGGAGAGGACACATGCAACCCTTCCAAGCTCCATTGCTGCCCCCTGCCAGTGGGTGGCCAGTGAGAGAACATAGCCTGGCAGGTTTGCCCCGGAATGGCTCATAATTAAGTTGAATAACCCAGGATTCATTTACAGATGTACAAAGCATCACGGGGAGGAAGGGGCAGGAGGAGCGGGAAGTGTTAACACTCATATAGGATCTCAGGACAAAAGGCCTTTCCCCAGGAAAATGCAATATCTGTTTACACTCATAGAGACAGGTTTGTCTAACTGTTCCCATTATATCAGGGGCAGGCAATTATTTTAGGTGGAGGGCCGTTTACTGAGTTTTGGCAAGCCATCGAGGGCCATGTGACAGGCAGCCAGGGGCAGATAAATATTAATTTTCTTAATTTTGGGGGGGGCCCTGCGAGCTGGATAGAATGGCCTGGCGGGCCCGCATCTGGCCCCTGGGCCGCATTTTGTCCACCCCTGCATTATATGAACTGCTTTTTTTTCAGTTGCTTGCAACTTTACTATGAAGTTCAAGCCTTCAAACTAAAATTTTCTACTTTGAATGTCTGCTGCATTTTGAGAGACTTTCAGCTTGCTCAGTTCAGCTGCTTCTGAGAATGAGAAGAAGGCAAATTATGTTGTTTTCCCCATGTTCCCAAAACAATTCTTATAGCCAAATTTTAACAGCTCAGTTTCCTTCATGCTGTGGGGGAGAGACTTGAAATTTATTGTAGAAGAGGAGTTGTACAAATGACAGTGACATGTCTTTTGTAATACTCCTTAAAATCCTTCCAAATTTAATCAAGTTAAAGACTTGGACAAAAATCTCATTTTGCACATGCACAGTAGAGACAGAAGATAGTGTTGAGGAGAATAAGGAGCAGAGGGAGGAGAAGGAGAAGGCTGAGGAGTTTGATGGAAGGAAGGGATCAAAAGCCAAAGAAAGAAGAGGTGAGGGGCAGAAGTTAGGCAGGTGGAGATAGGACTAGAGAGAGAAAAGCACAATCCAGAGATTTGGTGGAGGCTAGAAAGAGAGTAAAAAGGTGGGTGGATAGTGTGAGGCAAGGACAAGACCAGTGTGAGGTTGGGCAGATAGGAGCCCAGAAATCCAGTCTGTCTACATCCCTCTGCTATCAGCAAGTGGCTGTGAGCCAAAAACAAGGTAGCAACTTACTAGCACTACCAGTATGTACTTATGGATACCATTTGGATACCAGTGTGTAGATATGGATGTTGTGGACCAAAATAATCCAGCACTGATGATGACACATGGCAGGTAAGCAGGGCTCCCCGAGTTGGAATTTGGGGTTGTGGGTTTTTGCAGTTTCACTTATACAAATGTAATTGTGCAAAAAAAAAAAAAAAAAAAAAAAGAAAGCATGAGGGAATAATATGTTGTTAAACTGACACCTGTATCAGAAATACAAGAAACTTTGTCAACCTGCAAACAGGGCTCAAATTCCCAGAAGCTCCCTAGGCTGTCCCTGACACCCAGGAGCTCTGCAGCTGCTCCCAGAAACCACGGAGCTAGGAGACTGCCTTCAGTTTCTTTTGGAAAAGTCATACTACTATCATCGCCGTCGTTAGTATTATTATTTAGATGTATTTTTAAATAATACATATTTATTAATATTCATTTATAATTATTAGTATTGTTAATTAATTAATTAATAAGACTTATTATTTAAAAAGTCAGGCTTTCCCTTCCACAGGAAATTGAAACAATTCTTATTTTTGCTCTCAGTCAGACCAAAAATTTTGTCCAAATTTGGGAACATTACACAGAATTGAAATTCCAAGTTTCTGCCTCATACGACAGGATGTAAAACATGTTTGTGGCCAATTCTCTTTACATTTAACTTTTTAGGGATACTAAATAAAAATCACTAAAACTGTAGATAAGGTTATCCTGTCCTGTGTATACTATGAACTATGTGTTATGAGTCAAGCTAGGTCAGGGGTGGGCAATTATTTCGGGCGGAGGGCCACTTACTGAGTTTGGGCAAACCATTGAGGGCCGCATGACAGGCAGCCAGGGGCAGATAAATATTAATTTTCTAAATGTTTTAGGGGCCCCGTGGGCTGGATAGAATGGCCTGGCAGGCCGCATCCGGCCCGCGGGCCACATTTTGCCCACCCCTGAGCTAGGTGATCACAATGGTCGTGTCTCTGGCCTTATAACTGATGAATATATTAATCAATTTCTGACGTGTTTGGATTGTCCTTCTCATCTGCCAATTAGTATATTTGTAGGAGACAGCAGACTAGGTCAGTTCAAGGACACAGATTCTCACCAGGGGTAAAGTTATCAAAGTTTCATTGACTTCCCCCAGCTGAAGAACTACCCCATTGTTTGGTGAACATTTCACTGCTCTGAGCTAAAGAAATATCAAAGCACAGTGAACTTGGTGGAGAAAAAAAAAAGAAACCAATCAAAACAACCCCAACGTTGGTGGACTTCCTTCATAAAGTCTGAATTCTAAGTAATAACCATATATTCTTACAAAAATTTGATGTCTCCAATGGGGTGGTCTGGTGCCTTCCACACAAAGGACAAGTTTCTCTTCAGTGACTTGTCAGAGTGGGTAACAGTATCGCCATCTTCAAAACACATCAGCAGTTTGGAACCAGGAGGAATTACAACAAAAGTGCCAGCAATTTGATCATTAGACACCCTGCGAGCTTGGAGCAAAAAGCCCATGAAATCTCGAGTGCTCCTCACTGTCACTGCAAAACAAGATGTGGTATAAAGAGCAGTTTATCAAGGAATCCACTTGCACTTTAGTTGCCAAAGAGTTAGTGGCTGCAGCATTGGTGAACCCCTGTGGAAACTACCCGGCCATTTTGCTTTCATATTTCTGTCCTGAGCATTCAAAATACAAGAGTCTTTGGTTTTGATCTTTTAAAAAAAAAATAAGTTACATGAAAATGCTCATGTCATTTTTATGACAAACAGCTAATCTGTTTATACTAGAAAGAATAGGGTTATCAACAAAATACATCCTTATACTCCACGGCTATCCGCAAAAGAGCATGTGCTGTTTAAGAGCTATCACTTTAAATGTGAATGAATACGTGGGTGAGCAGGGTGGAGGATGCTAATTGGTCAGGTTATTCCTTAACTGCATTTTTAAATACAGTTGTCTCTCACATACCACATGCCCCCAAATAAGATGTGCATCTTGTTTCGGGAAGGCAAAATGAAGAATTTTTTCTCTAAAGGTATGGCCACATGGAGCAGGGACAGAGCCTAATCCTCAGCTCACTCACTAATCCTTCCCTGCTCAGGCAAAAGCTACAATTTTCATCTTCTCTCAGTTGCTGCCTAATTGGCAACAGCTCTTGGCTGCTCAGCTAATAGTTCCTGCCATTTCTGCAGTGGCTGTGAAAGGGTTAAAACTGTAGCTGCTACTGAAGACCCATGCCCAAAGGGAGGTAATCCCAACAAGGATCAAAGGGGGCAAAAGGGCGCAAAAGTCCCCGTGGCTCACCAAAAGCGTACGGGAACAGCTCCTAGCTAAAAGGGAGGCGTACACCCAATGGAAGGGAGGGACCATCACCAGGGAGGACTATACCTCGGTTGCTTGGGGTTGCAGTGGGGTGGTCAGGAAGGCCAAGGCGGAGATGGAACTGGGACTAGCTACCCGGATCAAGGGCAACAAGACATCCTTTTTTAAATACATAGGGGGCAAAAAGAAGGTACCGGGTAAAATGGGGCCACTGCAAGACATGCTAGGAAATCTGGTTGTTGCACCAGACGACAAGGCTAACCTATTTAACAATTTCTTTGCCTCCATTTTCCTGAGCAGGTACCAGATCAGCCTGTCTGCCGGGACCCCCTCAGGCCCCGGGGGAGGTGCAGCCAGGCCGAGGGTCAGTGAGGATCTAGTCAGGGAACTTCTGGAGGGACTGGATGTATTTAAATCAGCAGGTCCTGATGATCTCCACCCCAGAGTGCTGAGGGAATTAGCAGAGGTCATTGCGGGGCCCCTGGCACGGCTTTACGAGCATTCGTGGTGTTCTGGTGTGGTGCCAGAGGACTGGAAAAGGGCCAATGCGGTTCCAATTTTCAACAAAGGGAGAAGGAGGACCCAGGGAACTATAGGCCCATTAGTCTTATCTCAATCCTGGGTAAGCTTTTTTGAGAGTTATCCTGGCGCATGTCCATGAGGGGCCAGCAGGGGAGATTATGCTTAGGAGCAACCAACACTGTCAGACCAACCTGGTGGCCTTCTACAACCAGGTCACAAAGTCCTTAGACGCAGGGGTAGCAGTGGACATAGTCTTTCTGGACTTCAGGAAGGCCTTCGACACTGTCTGTCACCCCATTCTCATTAAAAAACTAGGGGACTGTGGCGTCAACACCTACACAGTCAATTGGGTCACTAACTGGCTGGAAGGCCGCACCCAGAGAGTGGTGGTGGATGAGTCATTTTCGACCTGGAGGGATGTGGGCAGTGGAGTCCCCCAGGGCTTGGCCCTCGGACCCACGCTGTTCAACATCTTCATCAGCGACTTGGATGAAGGGGTTAAAAGCACCCTGTTCAAATTTGCTGATGACACTAAGATGTGGGGGGATGTGGGCACGCTAGAAGGGAGGAATAGGCTGCAATCAAACCTGGACAGGTTACAGGGATGGGCGGATGAGAACAGGATGGGTTTCAACACTGACAACTGCAAGGTGCTGCACCTGGGGGGGAAGAACCAGCAGCATACCTACAGGCTGGGGAACTCCCTTCTGGTCAGTGCAGAGGCAGAAAAGGATC
Source organism: Alligator sinensis (assembly GCF_000455745.1). Taxonomy (NCBI): domain Eukaryota; kingdom Metazoa; phylum Chordata; order Crocodylia; family Alligatoridae; genus Alligator; species Alligator sinensis. The sequence goes on from NW_005842077.1 coordinate 1,662,461, forward strand.
TTGGAGTCATTATTGATGCCAAAATGAACATGGGCCAGCAGTGTGGGAACGCGGTCAGGAAGGCCAAACACACTTTGTCATGCATCCACAGATACATCTTGAGCAGGTCCAAGGAGGTGATCCTCCCCCTCTATGTGGCACTGCTCAGGCTGCAGCTGGAGTACTGCATCCAGTTCTGGGCGCTGCACTTCAGGAGAGATGTGGACAGAATTGAGAGGGTCCAGAGGAGGGTCACTCGCATGATCCAGGGGGCAGCAGGGCAGACCCAACGAGGAGAGGCTACAGGACCTGAACCTGTTCAGCCTCCACAAGAGAAGGCTGAGGGGGGATCTAGTGACCATTTACAAACTAGTCAAAGGGGACCAGCAGGCATTGGAGGAGTCCCTGTTCCCCCAAGCACTACCAGGAGTGACAAGAAATAACGGTCACAAGCTGGCAGAGGGTAGATTCAGATTAGACATCAGGAGGCACTACTTCACAGTCAGGGCGGCTAGGATCTGGAACCAACTTCCAAGAGAAGTGGTGCTGGTTCCTACCCTGGGGGTCTTTAAGAGGAGGTTAGATGAACACCTTGCCAGGGTCGTTTGACCCCAGTGCTCTTTCCTGCCATGGCAGGGGGTCGGACTTGATGATCTGCTCAGGTCACTTCTGACCCTACCTACTATGCAACTATGAAGACTGCACTCCACCCCTCCCTCTACATTGCCAGCTTGGGGTTGGGGACAGGAAGAAAAGCAGAAGCCTTGTTACAGCATTTCCATGCTTTTATTCCAGGCAGAAAAATCAGCTTCCCTGTTTAAAATACACACCCCAACTCTGAAGGACTCATTTTGAGAACAAGGTGTGTGTGGTGTATGAGTAAATATGGTAGTTCCATTCTGTTCCTACAGGTCTTCTGGTCCACAGGCCCAACTGTGTTCATTGGGCTTGTACACCCAGGCCCACTATCTGTAACACACTGAAAAGCTTGAGTTAAGTCTTAACAAATGTATTTAATGTAACGGAGAGCCAAATGTGATCCTGTCGACCTGAGAGAGCATGGAGATGCACATATTTTAGATACATATCATACGGAAAGGTTGCTTTCCGTGTTTATGTTTATTCTTTGAGCGGAAAAAGGTATAATTCACTCATAGCAATGCCATGAGCGAGTTACTCCTCTTCTCATTGCTCAGAAGGATGAATGGCATACCTGAGATTAGCAATTATGTATTTTTTATGCGTATGAATGTTTCTTCTTAAATAATTGCCTTATGAGTCAAGAGTGCCGTCCAGAAAGATTTTGTGCTAGGTGCAGAGAATTCAGGATCAGGACAGCACCGACTTGAATCTGTGGCTGCAAGCCGCAACAGGGTGGATCTGTGAGCACCCTGGTGTCTTTTCACAAACCTTCTATAAAGTCCATGGTTGTCCCTTACCTGGTACCTTATCACCTGGAAAGTAGGAGGACATGTTGGTGTGGATGGTGATATAGTTATTCCTGGGGTTCTGAAGCTGCGCTCTGATATGTTTGGGCGTCATGTCAGCACAGGCAGAAAGGCTTGCACCGTGGGAGAAGGCAGCAGTGTATGAAACCAAGCACAAGGTTGTGCATGCCCATCCAACGAGAGCTGTCTGGACGCTCATTCCATCTTCCATCTTGTGTTATTAAAACATCAGGCATTATATTCTAGGTTAAGTTCAAAGCAATACTAGGTAGATACAATCAGCAGACATGCCACCTTAAATTACATCTAGAGTAGTATTTCCTAACAACTCCCAAGTGAAAGGGAGGAAGAAAAGCCCACATTCTCCGTGGCCCACGAAGCCCTTTATGATACCACACAAAAAGACACACATTGAGAAGTAAACAGCGGAGGCTGGTAAAAAGGCTCCCCAAAGGACTTCTTTCATATGCTTTCCTGAGAGTGAAGCAGCTGGGAAGTCACTCCTCTGAAGTATCCCATTTGCCATTAGTGTAAGTGGCAAGGTTGTGCGGGTGCTTACAAAGCCATACAGCATGCCAAAGCCAACAACCATTGCCCTGCCTCTGTCATTGGGCAGTACATTACATATGGGGAAGAGGAAAATCCTTATCCCATATAGTCTAAGGCAGGGCTCTCAAACTTAGTCACGGGAGTGACCAGCAAGGACCAGTGACCCTTGTGACCAGAAAGGGCCACCATTCCCTCCCCTCACCCCACCCAGGGCATTTCCTTGGCTGCAAGCTCCCCTGGAACAACGCAGGTGGATGGATCCTCTCCCCCTGTGTGTAGGCTGGCAGCCCCCCCCATCATTGCACTGCACAGGCAGGCAGGTCCCCAACCCCATCACCTCCTTAGCACTCCCCTAGCACTGCAGGCTGGGCTACACCCAGCTGCCCTGCCCTGGCCCAGCCCCTGGAGAGAGAAGGGAGAAGCCTGAAGACCTAGCTTCTGTAGCAGTCAGAGCAATAAGGAGGGCTGTGGGGGGGGAAAGGTAGCCAGGGGACCCCAGATTAAACCCTCATGGGCTGCATGCAACCTGCAAGCCACCAGTTAGGACAGACCTGGTATACAGAATACAGTAGAACTGCTCCATGGAAACTGTCATATCTGCCCCCTGAAAGTTTCCATATAGCAGCTGATGCTGCCCTGCTAAGTGGGGACAGTCTATAGGTGGGCACGCTGCCGCACGGGAGCGAGCAGGGGAGAGAACATTTGCAGCCCTCAGAATAATCACAGCAGTTCTTCAAGGCCCTGGAGGCACAGGCTGCAGCCAAATCCAAAACATCTCTGCTAACCAGGTTCAGAAAATATTTTTCCGATTGTCATCTTTTATTAAAACTGCATTTGTCGACTGTGAAACGTAAGAGGCATGGTATTTGAAACCAACATCTGAAGCCTAAATACATACCTATTTTGCTAGTATCAGTTCTTCCTTAAAGTCTAACATTAAGCTAAGCAAACATGTTCTACAAAGCTGTTAACCCCAAACACCTAGGCTCCTCTCTCTCTGTCTCATTGGCTAGGTTCCTCAGAGACAAAATGTAATTATTCCTGTTTCTTATCATTTATATTTGAAAGTGATGATAGAGAAAGCGTACACAAGTATTTATCAAGGCCAAGAATGAACAAGCATATTAAAGGAGGCTCCCTCTAGTTTAATGCATGCCTCTTAGCCTTTTCAACACACAAATTATAGCAGCTTAGGTTTCCTTATGCTCTTTATCAGTAAATAAGTGTAAATAAATCAGGGGGGAACCAAGGGAAGTCTAGCTTATTAATCCATTCTCATCAGATCTGCATTTTCCAAGAGACTGAAAAACTTCCACTCTGCGTGACACGGTTTGCTCCCAGACTCAAGCATGCAGCAGATGAGCAGAGATTAACCTTCTATAACACCCCATCGCTCCAATCATTTGTGCACCAAAAGGAGCTTCTAGCAACACAGGGGATCCCCCTTTATCTTCCAACCCTAAACAGAAGTGGGTGTGTGCCACACAACTGGATTCTCCTAAATCATCCCGGATCTCCCGAGGCTTGTCAAAAGACTTCTGAACAGCAATTTTCCATTCCCATTTCACCTGAGTGTACCCCTCTTCTCCTCACCACCCCCATCCATTTTTTCCTCAGCTATCTGTGCCTTTTTACAACCTCCTAATGCAGCAGTTTTCAACCTTTTTTTTCATTTGTGGACCCCTCAAAAATTTCCAGTGGAGGTGCAGACCCCTTTGAATTTTAAGTGTGGGTAGTCACACACTTTTGATTGATCAAAGTCATTTTTTGGGGATCCCTTAGTCTGCAGACCCCCAGGTGTCTGCGGACCACAGGTTAAAAATCACTGTCCTAACACTATCAGAGGGAGGACTTAGTACCCCAACACCATTTGCAATTCTGCTCCCTGGCATTGCCACTCACTTACCTTGGGACATGTATTCCTTCAGGCTCACTGCGATTGTTTCCCCCTCAGCCTGCCAAAGAAACATCCTTTAAGAAAAGTTCTTCAACTTCTCCTCTAATGAGAAGTGCAACAGCTGTTACTACTAATGCTCAGCACTTACAGGAACTTGCCATCAGTGTCCAAACCCAGCCTTAATCATATTAGTTTTCCTCCTCATATCCTACCCGCTCCACTCTGGTTTTTTTTCCTTTGCCCCCAAGCCTCTGCAATGAAAACAAAGGCAAAGAAAGGAAAGGAAAAAAGCAATAGGTTCTCTATAGGGTCACCCTGGGATTCCTTTGCTCAATTAGACAAGTCTCTTGTTCTTTTTTCTTCCTCCTGCCATGGTGAAGATTTGCAAAACAAAGCCAAGCCAGCTTCTTTTAATCCTTAAGGCCTACTGTCTGAATATCTTCTCCGTCTTTAACTCTACATTAAAAACAGAATGCCATTAGAAATAAATACAAAAACAATTCCTGTGCACTGTTACAGGAACCATAAGCAGCTGATTGACTTAAACCCAACAGGACCAGGAAATTCTGAGTTAAAGAACTACAAGTCCTTGTTCGTTTCATCCCGCCGCCTTTGGTTCTCTGGTACTAGCTGTGACTATAGGCCCTACCTCAAAATCCTGTTCTCAGCTTGGAAGTAGACTTGGGAGTGCATAAGCTGTATATAGCTCCTAGGCAAAATTCCCAAACAAAAAGACAAAATACAAGGGATGGCAGGGGGATGAAGGGGGCATTGCCCTGTAACACTATGTTAATATTTTTTTTTTTAAATGCAACAAAGGAAACATGCTTTGATTTTTACCTCTCTCAGGGTGTTGAAGATGTTTCAGCCAGATCTAAGGCAGATCATGTACATCAGAACTGGTATTTACCAAGAACTCCTTAAAGCAGTGGCAAGGGACAGAATCTTTTAAAAACCAAAGTTTTCAAAGTCTTGGCTGAAGAATGTTGCTCCTGATTTGGAAAATATCTCCCTGTTGGTAATCTCCTGCCTTTATGCCAGCATCCCGGCATCATCTTACAAAGCGAATCTGGCACTATCCAAAGTCCTCAGATTCCCTCAACCACCATTGCTCCACCTTCAATAGACCAGAGAATACAAACTGCTCTTAATCATAGGCAAGAAACTGCTGAGCAGTAGCACTAGATGAGATTTAGGGTCCAAATCTTGTGTGATACTGTATTTTTGCATCATTGTATCTTGGATATCTGAAAAACTTATGATTCTGTTGCTGCTATAGAACAGTCAGATTGATTGGTTCCCATTTTCTGTTCCCAAGAGGCAGCACTGGGTGATTTTTCATCAGTGCTTAGAACTCCCTCACCCAGGATCCCTAGAGTTCTCCCCTGGTCTGCGGTAGGTAAAGAACAGAATAGCAAGACATTGCCTTCTGAGTTGGTTTCAAGGCATGGGCAATACTCAGTTGAACATCTGCTTCATTCTTTTTCCCAGTAGAGGTAGAGGCCTATATGTAGGCAGCTAGCAAAGACTCAGCATACCTTAAAAGGATGTAATATTGCAGGGGAAGGGGTGGTTGGCAAGGAAGGAGAATAAGCAGAGGAATTCCTATCAGCTACTTTAGTTGAATGAACAAATCCACCCTTCAAAATACAAGTTTGTAAATCAAGAACACTATTTGAATCCTGGCCTGCTCTTAGATGTGCAGGTAGCCCCAGTGACCAAGGGTGCATTTTTTCATTCTTTTCCCGACTGACCGTAACCTTTTCCTTCATGCAATGACTTTGACAGTTATTCTCTATTCACTTCCAACTTGGATTAATAATGGACTCTCTTTCGAGGTTGCCCTGAAAACCATTTGGAAATTGACCTGCTGATGCAGAATGCGGCACACCGTTCTCTTCTGGGAAGTAGCACTCCCTGTGTTTTGTGGTCCGCGCTGAATTCCCAAGTACAAATCAAGGTGCTGGTTTTGAACGGTATCACTATAAAAGCTTTGAAGGAAAGCAGTTGTTTCTGCAAATGAGATGGAGAGATGATCTCATGCTAATTCTGTTCTCAACTGAAACTGTTTTATCCTTTCCCAGTGCCTAAATTCAGTGATCATCCAAATATACTATAAAGCCCAGTTTACCTCGTCTTTCAGTGGCTGCATTGAAGTGGATGGGGTGAGGGGAAAGGGGAAGGAAGTCTTAGGGTATGAACAGATGTTGTTTTTGTAGCACTACAAATGTATTCTCAAATGAAACAGGACCTCTTCTACATTTTGTAGTGCTATACACAATGTCTGTTCAATGTACCATAGTGCTCTGATCTGCTGTCCTTCCCTCCCTCACTGCCTATTGATGACTGACAGCCTGCTGGGTCCCCCACTTCCCTGCTTTGGTTACTGACAATTTGCCTGCTCACCCTTCCTAGTACTGGGAGGCAGCTCTGGTCCTTGCTACCTGCTTGCCTTTGTGATGGCAATAGAGGAGTGGGCATGAGTTGCAGCTAGCAAGGGATGTGAAGGGTAACAAGAAAAGTTTCTACAAGCACGTCAGTAGCAAGAGGAGAATCGGGGAAAGTGTGGGTTCCTTATATAATATGGGGGGGGCAACCTTGTGACAGAGGATGCAGAAAAGGCTGAAGTGCTCAATGCCTTTTTTGCCTCTGTTGTCACAGGCAAGGTCAGCTCCCAGACTACTACATTGGGCAGCAGTTTGGGGAGGAGATGAGCAGTCCTCAGTGATGAAAGAACAGGTTAGAGGCTACTTAGAAAAGTTGGACGTCCATGGGGCTGGATGGGATGTACCAGTGTGCTGAGGGAGTTGGCTGATGCGATTGCAGAGCCATTGGCCATCATCTTTGAAAACTCATGGCAATCAGGAGAGGTCCCGGCTGCTTGGAACTGGGCATGCTGCCCATATTTAACACGGGGGAAAAAGAAGAATCCAGGGAACTTCAGACCAGCCAGTCTTACCTCAGTCCATGGGCGACTGGTGCTGCCTTAGTCCGGGGGGGGGAGGGAGGTGTCCTCCGTGGTTGATCGTCAGGTGCCCGATCGCTGCTTCCAGAAGTGGCTGCAGCAGCTTCTGGGAGCACAACGGCACTCCACTCCCCGTCCGGCGCTTGCAGGGGGGGCATTGGTGCTCTTGCCTGCCCCCTGCCCATCACCTAAGCAGTGAATGCAGGCAGTCAGGGCATGCACCAGCACTCTCAGGGGTGCACATGCACCCCCTACACATCGCCACTGCCTCAGTCCCTGAAAAAAATCATAGAGCAGATCCTCAAGGAATCCATTTCTAAGCACTGGGAGGAGAAGGTGATTAGGAACAATCAGCATGTATTCATCACAGGCAAGTCATGCCTAACCAACCTGATTTTCTTCTGATATGACGACCGCTCTGTGCATGCGGGGAGACGATTGGATGTGGTATACCTCGATTTTAGCAAGGCTTTTAATTCGATTTCCCACACCATTCTTGCAGGCAAGCTAAGGAAGTATGGGCTGGATGAATGGACTTTAAGGTAGACAGAAAACTGACTGGAGCATCAGGCTCAGAGAGTAGTAATCAATGGCTCAATGTCTAGTTGGCAGCCGGCATCAAGCGGAGTGCCCCAGGGGTCAGTCCTGGGACTGGTTTTGTTCAATGTCTTCACCAATGACCTGGAAGATGGCATAGAGTGCACCCTCAGCAAGTTTGCAGATGACACCAACCTGAGGGGAGTAGATACGCTGGAGGGTAGGGCTAGGATTCAGAATGATCTACACAAATTGAAGGATTGGGCCAAAAAGGACATGAGGGTCAACAAGGACAAGGGCAAAGTTCTGCACTTAGGACAGAACAATGCCATATACCAGTACAGGCTGGGGCCCGACTGGCTGGGCAGCAGCTCTGCAGAAAATTACTTTAGGGTTACAGTGGACAAGAAGCTGAATGGGCCCATTGTGTGCCCTTGTTGCCAAGAAGGCTAACAGCATACTGGGCTGCATTGGTAGGTGTGTTGCCAGTAGATCAAGGGAAGTGATTATTCCTCTCTATTCAGCACTGGTAAGGCCCACGTCTAGAGTACTATGTTCAGTTTTGGGACCCCCACTACAGAAAAGATGTGGAAAAATTGGAGAGTCCAGCAGAGGGCAACAAAAATGGTTCGGGGGCTGGAGCACATGATTTATGAGGGCAGGCGGAGGGAACTTGGGTTATTTAGTCTACAGAAGAGGAGAATGAGGGAGGAGTTAATAGTAACCTTCAACTACCTGAAGGGGGGTTCAAAAAAGGATAAAAGACTGTTCTCAGTGGTGGCAGATGACAGAACAAGGGGCAACTGTCTCAAGTTGCAGCAAGGGAAGCTTAGGTTAGACATTAGGAAGAATTTTCTCATTAGAAGGGTAGTAAACCATTGGGACAGGTTACCCAGAGAGGTGGGGAAATCTCTGTCCTTAGAGGTTTTCAAGACCCAGCTAGACAAAGCCTTGGCTAGGATGATCCTGCTTTGAGCAGGGGGTTGGACTGAATGACCTTCTGAGGTCCCTTCCAACCCTAATTTTCTATGATTCTAATGATTGAATTAACTGACAGGGTCCCCACCCCCACTGGGAGCAGCAATGGGGAGAGGTGATGGAAGAGTCACAGGGTTAAGCAACGTTTTAGCCTTCTTGGCTGGAAGACATAACTGAATGCTACAAAACTGCTGTGGGGTGGGGGCACTGCACATCTGTCCATGCTTGTAGCGCTATATTTTTAAGTGCTTTGAAGTGTGTCTCTAGTGGGTTATGGAATAGAGAAAATCCCACACAATTTACTGATTCGTTTTGATGCACTGGCTGGGGGAGTAGTTAGCTGATTGCACGATTTCACAATAATTACACACTTAATTCATACAACACAATTTTATTTTTAAATTCTTTGCTACGTATATAACACTGCTTAGCTTTAAGAAATACCACAAACATTAACAACACAATAATTACATATATCAGAAACAATGCTCCGAATGCACTTCCTTCCCAAACAATGCTATAAGAATTAGTGTTACAAAAACAACTACAATTACAACTAAAAGTTAAATTTGAATCAATACTATTATTAATACAATTCAATAGGCTGGCCTCAGCAGTGATAGGACTATGTCCCCTTCCTTCAGTCCCTTTCAGGTGCTCCGCGGCTTCAGCGTGAACTAAGAGATTCATGTTCACGGAGAGGGTGGTTCAGGTGATCAATCTGATCCGACCTACACTTGCGATTCTTCCTTCGTTGTTCTACAAGTGAAGTCACCTCCAAATTGGGACAGTAAGTTACAGTTTTTATTGAGTGAGCTGCCATCTATGGGCTCCTCCTACTCAACCTGTCATTACCCCCAAATTTGGGCTCGGATCTTACTCAACAGATTCTTTTGAAATTACCTTTGGGAAACTTCCATATCACTGCAAATGCCCTTTTCTTACCAATCTGGTCAAAAGGCCTTAGGGTTTGATCTCTCGGAACTCAGGATATTTGCTCTCTTTGTAAAGGACTTCTAAAGATAAAATTCAAATTAAGACTTTAAAGCAAAGTCAGGACCTTTTGCACGTAGTCCAAAAACAATGACTTAGATAAGGAGATAAATCTTATCTTCTTCCTGAAACTGGCTAATGGGCAACCTTTACAAACATTCAAACTATTTCATTCAATATGACAAAGTGCTGCAAAAAGGCCCATCTGCCTTTAACCAGTCATGGCAAATATGCAAAAGCTTGCATAGCTGCCTTTATTACAATTTGTAATCACCTGAATTTTGTACAAAAATGAGTACATGTATCTAATGATATGGATGGGAGCATTTTAAATAAATCAAACCACATTTAGAGTTTGCAGGGAGGAAAGAATGTTATTTTCCCTGTGAACTTTCTGACTGCTAAGCTCAGCAAAAGAACTACACCAAAATTCATTTTAGACATGAATGAACCAATCCAAATACTATTATTTGATAAAGTTCAGGCATCATTTTAAGTTAAATCCTCGCTGATGTTTTAGGCACTTAAACTAGATTCAAATCTAAAATTAAGGTGAGCATATTTGTGCTCATCACATAAAAACCTCTCAGTAGGAATAAGCACAAACAAACGGCAATCTAGAGGGAAGAGCAGCAGCACCTGGCAACCTAGAACTGTACTTTGCTTGCTCTCCTATTAAACTAAATAGGAAATGTGTATGATTTATTTTGATGAAACTTTGCAGGGTAACCATATAAACCATAGCATATACGTTTGTTAGTATCTTTTGCATGCAGAGCTGCCAGTACTCCACCATTGTGAAATCCAGTCCTTGGCATAAAACAATGGTGCTCAAACTTCTGGCTCCCTGGACGGAGGGGTACAGGGCAGTTCATATGCCAGATCTGGCACTGGATCCAGCCATATGCTGTTTCTGGACACACGCTGGCACAATCTAGTGTGCTGGGCCTCATCATCCAGCCCCTGGGACCCTCTACAGGTGCAGAAATTTGGCAACAGGAGAGCTGCAATTAGTACTGCCACTGCTCCCCCATCACCAAATTTTTGGACCTAGGAAGAACCACAGGCTGATAAGGCCTCACAGGCTGGATCTGGCCCACAGGCAGGAAAGTGAGCACCCCTGGCATAGACTATTCCACCAAAATTTAACTGTGCACTGAAAAAAATTAGATTACAAATTTTGAGAGTGTGAATCAAGTGTGAAGTGATGCAGCGCCTCATCCCTGGATCTACAGAGCCTGGTACCATAACACTAAAAGAGGTGTGAACAGTCTCATCACATTAAGGTTATCAATTAAAAAGGTCAACATGGTTCAGAACTCTTCTGATCAGGCTCTTTTTAGCAGCAACATTGAGCCGCTGTTTATCCAACACTTCAAAACAGCCTCCGGACCCTGAAGTTCCATAAGCTGTTCATCACAATGTATTTTTTTGTTAAGACTAGATACATAGAAATTGCCAGACCAGACCAGATCAGCTCACCTACTCCAGTATTCTGTCTTTAATATCAGCCAATAACTACTTCATGGCAAGGCACATGATGAACCTCCATATAGTGCAGGGGTGGACAAAATACAGCCCACGGGCCGCATCTGGCCCACAAGGCCATTCTATGCAGCCCACGAGGCCCCTAAAAATTTTAGAAAATTAGTATTTCTCCGTCTTTGGTTCTCGTAAAAAAATGACAGGAACCAGGGGCTGAAGGACCCAGGGGAAGCCCGGTGGGCTCCCGCAACAGCAGGGCCTGCCCAGCCCCGCTCCCCAGGCAGAAGCCCCAGCAGGGGCTTCTGGCCTGGAATCACGTGGCTGCTCCGGCCAGAACCTCAGTTAAGGGGGGAGGGCAGGGAAGAAGCCCGGGGAAAAGTAGCCCCTCGCCCATCCTGTGGCCGGCGCTCCCTGCTGCAGCTGTAACAGCAGTTTCTTTCAGTTAAGCTTGTCAAGCAAAAGCAAAAGTAAGTCTCCATGTGATCTACAGGGGCTACTCAGGAAGCAAATATCTTTTTTTCCCCCCTTCATTCTGCCTTTCAAAAATGAGGTGCATAGCTTAACTCTGGGACATAGATTCATAGATGTTAGGGTTGGAAGGGACCTCAATAGATCGAGTCTGACCCCTGCATAGGCAGGAAAGAGTACTGGGTCTAGATGACCCCAGCTAGATGCATATCCAACCTCCTCTTGAAGACCCCCAGGGTAGGGGAGAGCACCACCTCCCTTGGGAGCCCGTTCCAGACCTTGGCCACTCTAACTGTGAAGTTCTTCCTAATGTCTAGTCTAAATCTGCTCTCTGCTAGCTTGTGGCCATTATTTCTTATAACCCCCGAGGGCACCTTGGTGAATAAAACCTCACCAATTCCCTTCTGTGCCCCCGTGATGAACTTATAGGCAACCACAAGGTCGTCTCTCAACCTTCTCTTGCAGAGGCTGAAGAGGTCCAGGTGCCCCAGTCTCTCCTCATAGGGCTTGGCCTGCAAGCCCTTAACCATACAAGTGGCCCTTCTCTGGACCCTCTCCAGGTTATCCACATCCCTCTTGAAGTGTGGCGCCCAAAACTGCACACAGTATTCCAACTGCAGTCTGACCAGCGCCCGATAGAGGGGAAGAATCACCTCCTTGGATCTGTTCATCATGCATCTGCTGATGCACGATAAAGTGCCATTAGCTTTTCTGATGGCTTCGTCACACTGCCGACTCATGTTCATCTTGGAGTCCACTAGGACTCTGAGATCCCTTTCCACTTCCGTGCCACCCAGCAGGTCATTTCCTAGGCAGTAGGTATGCTGGACATTTTTCCTCCCTAGGTGCAGCACTTTGCATTTCTCCTTGTTGAACTGCATTCTGTTGTTTTCCGCCCATATGTCCAACCTGTCCAGGTCTGCCTGTAGTTGTTCCCTGCCCTCCGGCGTGTCCACTTCTCCCCACAGTTTTGTGTCATCCGCAAACTTGGACAGAGTACACTTCACTCCCTCGTCCAAGTTGCTGATGAAGACATTGAAGAGTATCGGTCCAAGGACCGAGCTCTGCGGGACTCCACTGCCCACACCCTTCCAGGTCGATACCGACCCATCCACTATGACTCTCTGGGTGCAACCCTCTAGCCAATTCGCCACCCACCGGACTGTGTACATCCAAGTCACAGCCCCATAACTTGTTCACCAGTATGGTGTGGGATACTGTATCGAAGGCCTTCCTGAAGTCTAAGTATATGACGTCAACCCCTACTCCTGCGTCCAGGTGTTTTGTAACCTGGTCATAAAAAGAGACTAGATTAGTCAGGCATGATCTACCTGCTACGAACCCGTGCTGGTTTCCCCTCAGCATAATTTTTCCTGCCGGGCTCTCGCAAATGTGAGCCTTGATAATTTTTTCAAAGACTTTGCCTAGGATGGAGGTGAGACTGACTGGCCTACAGTTGCATGTTGTATGGGATACAATATATGCCAAAAGGTGCACAGAGAGGGAATTTCTTCCCGACTCCTGACAATTAATGGCTGAGCTGCCTCAAAACATGACTGTTTATAATCAGTTCAAAAATTAATTAGACAATCTCTAGGTCTACGTAAACGATATATTCTTCCTTGAATCCTACCAATCTTTTGGTCTCAAAAAATAAAATTGGTGGGAGCTTCAAAGGACATTGTGCAAAAAATAAATAATAAAAAATGCCTGCTAGCTTTAATTTTGTTGTTCCTGTTTCATGGACTTTCCCTTGTGCTTGTATTACAGAGAGAGCAAATAGGAGAGCCTAATTTCCCTTCTCCGGACCACTACTGTTTTGTCACATAGTTTTGGGTTTTTTTGGTCTCCTTTCTAAACTAACCTGTCAAGCCATTTGATACTTTATTTTGGGGAACTGAAGGCCTAGAAATACTTCTGTCTCCTTACATAATACTTGAACCCTATTATCCTGCTCAGTCAACTAAGCTTGAATTCCAGTCACTACACACAGCAGTCCAGTTGATTGAGTACTGTTGCCTTGTATCTCATATCACAGCCTCATAACATTCTCAGTAGTATTTTTTCCCATTCCTTTTGCTTACCCCTTTACCCTCCCCAAGAACTTGTGTTCTTTGTCAGTTGTTATCACACAGCCAGCAGAGGTTTTCATTGAACTGTCTGCAATGACTCCCAAACCTGTTTCAATAATGGCTTTTACAAGAAGGGAACCCAGCAGGAAAACAATATAGATCAGAGACCAGAAGTACAATGTGCTCCCAGCAAGAGAGGCCATTATTTAGAAGGATGCAGCTTTCTGTACTTCTAGCTTCTTGGTGGGTTTAATACACAGTCCAATATAGAACGCAACATTGCCACCTATTTTTTACTTGAAAAACAGGCATGGTTTACCAGCAGCAAAGTCAGGAAAATGTGCTCACAATCATCTACTGAAGCATAGATGGAAAAAAGCCTGTTGTGGTTGTTTCTACAGCAGTCATCTCACAGCAATCTCCAACTGTGAATTCCAACAAATGGCAGGCATACACCTTCCATAGAATGTTACAACCAGAAGAGATGGTGAGGGCAGTATCTCCCAAACTGCACTTCCTTTTTGGGATTAAGTATCTACCAGACAGCTACCAACCTTGCCCCAATCTCAGCTGTATGCTGGGAAAGGCACTGGAAACAGCGATGCAACGGGGCGATGCAAGGAAATGTCAGGGGGGGATTAGAATAGTGCTGGGCAAAATTTTATATTCTACAGTGGTTTAGTAATTTAAACAAGCCATTAAGTCACACTTTATATTTCATGAAACTTAGCTATCAGGTTGATAAATCCAATAATGTTGTAGGCCTCGGCTTTTACACAGCAGATTACTTTCACTCATGATCTACCCACAGCACTTACCTTTTAGCCATTACTAGAAATTCCATCCATTATGCAGAATGCACATCTCATCTCAATTCAAAGAAAAAGTTTGGAAGATGAACTGAAAAGCTTTTTTACTTGCCAAGGCCAGAGACTGGGATTTTAAGTTCTTTTTTTAAAAGCCAATGACAACACTAACCTTTAAATCTGCAAAGGCAAAAGCACCATCAGCAGTGACAGTACTAACTGTAGCAGGAGAAAAAGCCCATAGAAAAATTGTGATATTTTATTTTAAGCCAGCTGCAGGCTTCAGATGGTCATTTTGCTTTTGACTGCTGCCAGCTGCAACTCCCTCTTCCACCTAGTAAATATATAGCTCTTTACAAGACTTTTTCCTCTGTTTTTCCTTTCTCTCATTTCTGGAGATGCAGTACATCACAGCTAACTTACCCAGCTTTTTTTTTTTTTTCAAACTTGTGGGGAAACAGTGCTTACATGAGATTTGGGGAAAATCAAGCATATCCCTAGTCACTCCTAGAATCTAACTTTGAATAAAAAGTAGGGAAGAAAGATGATGTAGCACATCTTTTTATTCCATGTGTATGACTAAGCTTTAAAAAGATGTGGGCTGTTCCTAAAGCAGGGACTTCTTTTCCCGCATTCATAATTCCTATGTAGGCATATTCAGCATTAGTCCACAGAAACCCAAAACTGATGAAAGCTAATCTAGGATGTTAATTCCAGAGAAAAAGTATTTCCTTTTATATAAAAGCAAGAGAGTCAGACTAGTTTAGTGGAAAATGTCATTCCTTGTCCTGTTATAAAGAACTGTAGTATTTTAAATTTAGTTATTTAAATTTGCAGTGCCATTATTTAATCCACAAAAGACACACTGCTATTTTTTCCTCCCCAACTCTGATGCTATGTCATTACAATTTAATATAAAGGATTAGCATGTTAATATTGAGAAACAGCAATGTCTTACAGGGAAGAGTTGTGCAGACTATTTAGTCAAACAACGAAAATTATTTTTACTGGTGCATGCCCAACTCCATATACAAAGTATCATTATAACTTAAGTTGATTATTGTTTTTTAATACTTATAATCCTTAAGTGACCCATTCTGGTCTCTTTCATATGTATGCTTTTACGCAAGTTCTATTTTCCTTTTGCCCACAGATGCTTGTATCAAATTCATAAAAAAATGTAACAATATGTTTGGATGTAATCCTGAAAGCCAACTACCCTTGCCTGATTCACTTGCAGCTGGGGTTTGCAGTGGTGTAGACCATAGTGACGCAGTAGTTTAACAGACACACAAAATAAATCCAAGATGGACAAATGCACAAAGTAAGTTACATCCTACACACTCGAATTCTTGGTCAAAGACCAGGACGATGTTCACCAATAGCTATCTGATTATGAAGAGGGAGGCAAAGGAGATGAAATATTTCAGAAGTGACTAAAGGAGGCAGGCATCCCATTCCCACTTACTTCTGGACGCTTCTGTAAGGGTTACTCTGAAAAAGCACTTATTTAAAAAAAAAACGCCAATCAAATTGAATGTCTGTTTGAACATCATAACCATCTCTCTCTCTCTCTCTCTCTCTCTCACACACACCCACACACACACACAAATGCTTATCCATTTCTCTCCTCTACCATTTGAAGATGATAGTTTTTCAGTACTTTGGAAAAAATGCTGCCTGTTTTATTCATTTCCAGTTCTAGAGTATATAAGAAAATGTTAAGACGTGCAGAGTATCAGCCAAGTGCCACTTTGATGTCAGACAACTTGCATGATTACAAGTCATTTGTCCTGGTGACATTTCAGATGTAGTGGACCATGATTAAAAGTTAATCCAGGGCCAAGTCTGTAGAGAAACCGGACTGCAATTACAGAATTTTATATATGCAATTACCAAAATGGAGCTTCAGTTAAATACAATAAAAAAATAAAAGCTTCATGAAATGTTACAGATTTGGGGGGGGGGGGGGGGAAAAATAATACAAAACAAAACCAAAAACCCACACAAACAAAATTAGCTACTTTGAAAAGCAATTTCAGTGAATGAAGGGACACAGTAACCTGCCAGTTCCACACACATTACAAAAAAAATGAGAAACTGCATGCTCCACTTGGAGGCACATCCATTTTCTTCTTAAAAGAAGTCATTTACAGAAGAGCAAATTGGTGATTTGTACTTACACGCTGGACCCTTTTCAAGCCCTTGTCAAGAAATGATAAATTATTGAAGCATATTATAAAGTGGTGCCTCTTTTTGTGTGCTCTGCAGAGCCTTCTGAAATATTTTATGTAGAAAGGTTAACTATTAATTGCAAAATAACTGTTTGGAATTATTCCTTGGTCTTTAAAGGAAGAAAAAGAGAGAGAGAGAGAGACCATGCCTTCTTCTCCCATAGGTAACTGAAACATTACCATTGCCTACTTGCACCAAGAACCTATTAGTATTTGAGAAGCATGGGCCAACATTACATTCACACAATTGTCTGGTGCTCATTCAACCACAACTCAGAAATGTGTTGTTCCTAATGGCAGCATAAACTGCTTGTAGAATAAAGCAGAGCTTCAGAAAAGAAAAAAAAAAACTCATTAACAAATTGGTTAAACAACCTCAGCATGAAGCGTATTACCCCAAGTGATAGCCTTATGCTGAACAACAGGAAAGCATTTTAAGCACTGAAGTGGAGTGTTCCAATCTTGATTTTCATCAGTATTTTAATCATTGCAATAAAAAATAGTTTTAATTCTGAGAGAGAGAGAAAGGGAGGTGGAAAGTATGTTAAGCTAATAAGGAGCCCTCCAAAACCTCACTGATCTTTGATTTAATCTCTCAGAGTTGCTGTGGGATACAAGCAAACAGTTTTGACTTCCCTGCTTGCATAGTGATTCCTTTCCTCCCAACATGCACCACATGCTAAGAGCTTGATATCTATTTGTTCACATTTCTGGCTGGCACATAGTTGAAGAATGGGCATATATGTGTGGTGCAGAAAGAGAATAGCGAGTGGGAATAATGCAGACATGAACAGGACATACAATGTGTGTTTTATATAAACTAGAACCCACATGGAGACTAAACAGCTTCATCCGTTAAGCATCTAAAAACAACTAAAGCTTCAGATGTATTAAAATAAAACTCAGTGTTTTAAACTCTATTTTAAAAACTTCTATGCACTGGTAGAGAGAAGACACAGGAAAAAAAAAAGAACCAAATACAAAAGTAACTGCAATCTAGAATAAAGTTGCTAGGATTTGAAGTGACTGCTGGCTGCATTGGCATACCAACTGAAGAGCTTTTCACTTGTGACTGACTTCTATAGCTGGCACAGTGCTAACCCTGGGGGCTTTTCTTCCATTTGATTCAGTTCT
>NW_005842077.1:1680036-1690208 GCF_000455745.1 Alligator sinensis
CCCCCATTGTTGAAGTGTCAACGGTTACATCCCCTGATTCAAATACACAATTCAAGGGGGCTTTTTTTGGCTAATTTAACCAGTCAGCAGCTGAACTTTTTACCCTGCTGATTCTTAATGTAGCTTGGAATTTAAACCTGACCTTATTCCCCCTCTTTCAAGGGACAGGTTATTTTCACCAAGGCATTCACATTTAGCTGGGAGGAACTGAGGAGGTAATTTTGCCAATGCAACCAGATTATAATGCACGGTTATTCTCAAACTGCAACTAAACCAAATGTTCCATTCACTTAATACTGCAGCAATAAATATTCTCCATGCTCTACCCCACCCTTACACACTTTTTTCACTTTGTTCACAGTGGAACAAAACATTTCTTCAAAAATCAGGCACCCAGAAAAACATGCAATTGTATTTCTTTGCATTTAAAAAAAAAAAAAAAGCAACATCCTTCCGGTAGTAGTCACTGTGGTATATCTGGCTTCACAGCACATAAAGAAATATTTAAACAGCTGTATTTTTCAACCAAAGAGAACTAGCTACAAATCAAACAGGTCTCATCATTCAGGGGGAAAAAAAACAAGTTCTGCAGTACAAAATATCCTTTTTTTGGCATCTTCACATCCTCCTCTTCTGTGTGCTTATGTACAGAACTGTGAAAAGGAAGAAGTGGAACACGTTTCAGAATTCTAGTAAACAAGGTGCAGCAATCTGTTTACCCAGAACAGCCCATTTTCATCCCACCAGTTAAATAAAGATGTAAAGAATCCCATTCAACACCAAACCAAAGTTAGTTTTTATAGGAGAAATCAGGAAATGTAAAAGTTAAGGTTCCAACAGCAATATTAAAAATTAAGTTACACCTATGTAATATTTAATATGCCACTTTTTCGCAATAAATATGTAGCTTCATTTCTGTAACTACACACAACGAACCCTGACTACAGAGAGGAACTCTATGGGATTGGTTTCTGGAACAATCTCCTTTGTCTTATCTACAATGACATGGACAGGAAAGTGCAACCGGCTTTTAGGATGCTGAGATTAAGGATGTCAGAAATAACATGCTCTTCCAACAAACAGTTCAGGATTCCCACTTTCTCAACTAAACATTATTGCAAAGTTCATTACAAAAAAATTATGACAATTATGACACATTCCATCCACTTAGCCAGTACCAAGATAATGCTATGTTGCTCACTACCTTTTAGAAAATGGTTTACCCCGAGGTGGAGGAATTTATGGTAGTTACATCTTGGGTGCCCAGTATGGTTAATTATGAAATATTTCACATGTTGTCAAACTGCGATCTCATTTCCCTGCTTAACCTTTTCTCTCAGAGCTTTCACAAACCTGCCCTGTTCTGAAGTTATGACCTTAACTTCCCTTGAACCAAACTAAAAGAAAAAAATTATATCTATCTAGATATATACACATACATACACACACATGTATATCTATCTTACACTCCACCCAGCACAAATATAAAGTATTAGTGTTAATAATTATTGTCATCTTCCTGACTGATGTTAACATCTCTATCTGCAAGCACATTTTTAAGTATTAAGGAACTTCACGACAGCAAAGGTAGCCAGCACTCAGATCTAGATAACCATACAAGAGGATGGAGCAGTACTATCTGCATCTATATAACACCATAAGTTTATACAGTGCTAATTGAGCAAGACATGGTAAACTGTTCTGCAGGAGATACTTGGACAGACAAAAAGTACAGGAGTAGAACTGGTGAGGAAAGTGCTGCTGGTTGTGTGAACAAAATCAAAAATGCAGGTTTTCCAAGGGGACAGGAAAGAAAGGGCTCTCTTCCAAGAATTCAAAACATGCACACAGAGGTGTAACTGGCCAGCACTGCACCCAGGACAGCCCTCACTGTCCACCCTTCACCAACCTCCTGTACCTTTTTTGCAGGGCCTCTCGAGTTAGAGCCCCTGGCAGCAGGCTGTGGCACAAGAGAACCAGACTGAGTTCACTGCTGCTGAGAGAAGTCACCTCTTTTGCTGACTGTTTTAAGTAACAAAAAAAAGGTTCCCCCCTCCAAGTAGGGTAAATTCCAGCTGTTCTTCCTGCCTTGCCTGCTGCCACTCAATAGGACTACATTTCCCAGGATGCCCTTCCCTCACTTGCATCCTCCTTCACCACTTCTGGAGCAGAAACTGGAAAGCTGCAGGAAGAGGGAGAGTGAGGGACAGAAGGGCAAGACACACCCCCCTCCACCCTTTAACCAGTGCCCAGGGTTTGCACCCTGTTCACCCACTCATCCTCATGCTATTGCATATATAAATTAAAACACAAAGCCAAGCAATGGAAAAAT
Organism: Alligator sinensis; assembly: GCF_000455745.1. Taxonomy (NCBI): domain Eukaryota; kingdom Metazoa; phylum Chordata; order Crocodylia; family Alligatoridae; genus Alligator; species Alligator sinensis. Next base: position 1,682,369 of record NW_005842077.1, read on the forward strand.
CCAACTTGGATCTGTAAAAAGGGAAATTAGGAACTGAACACACACACACCAGGTAAGGGGGGGGGGGGGGGGGGGGGGAGGGGAGGAAATCACACAGGCTTTTAACATAAGAATGTCAATGTGGCTACAGACAAGAAACACCTAATTTTGTCCTTACAGATGCCTCAGATTCAAAATTGCAAATATAAAAAATAGATTTTCTAATTCAGAGTATTCCAGGGAAGAGTTACCATTGTTTCCTCGGATAAATGCATCCCCATACTTGTTCTTTAACTGTCCATTTACATATTCTTCCGTCTGTTCCAAAGCTATATTCATATACCCATCCAGACAAGCCAGGACACCTGGAGACAATAAAAACCATTTAAAAAAATATTTAAAACAGATTAGATTTCAAAATTACATAGTGAACTGTGAATCCGATTGTCTTGTTCACTGAACAGACCACACTAAAACCCAATTTTTCTCTGTAGAGAAAATAATCTGATTAGACCTATCAAACTAGGCACTAGACTGAAACCCAGGACACCCAGGTTCTAGTCCCTGTTCTGTCACTGATCTGTTGGGTGACTTTGGACAAGTCACTTAATCACTATGCCTCAGTTTCTCCATCTGTAAAATGGGATAGTGATACGGAATACTTCTGTACAACACCACGCTATACATAGATGAAAAATGACATATACATGCAGCCTATTCTCAGCCAATTAAAAAAAAAGGTCAACCACGAACAATGAATAATGGTCACCAACCTTATCACTCATAGAGTAGCAGCTAGCTATTCAGTCAATGACTTCTGCTTTGAAAGCTGATAATATGTAAATGAACAGAAGCACTACCAAAAAGTTTCAGGGGTATAAGTTGTAGCCATGTTGGTCTAAGGACATAGGCAGACAAGGTTCTTTGAGTCAATCTGATATCTTTTTAGACCAACTGAAATAGTTAGAAAAATTCTTCTTTGCAAGCTTTCAGGCTCAGCCTGATGAAGGCTGTTTGTACCCGAAAGCTTGCAAAGAAGATTTTTTCCAGCTATTTGAGTTGGTCTAATAAAAGACATTGGATTTACCCAAAGAACCATGTCTACCAAAAAGTGGCATGCTAAAGTGGAACCTATGTATCTTAAAATGGAACTTCAGCTGCAACTAGATAAACAGAGAGGAAGGTTATAAAAGAGGTTCAGTTTTTCATCGGAATGATGCCTTGGAGATGTATCCAAAGGGTAATCAATCTGATATAGGGTATCGGAGTATACCAGGTTTAAACAAAACAAAACAAAGATGCCCATTTTGCACCATTTTTCAACTGAAACTATTTTGAAAAAAAAGTTTTACATATCAATTCTCACAGACAGTATTACACAGTTTAGATTAATGAGTCTGCCCATTAGTAACTTTTCTTGTGTTTAGGCAAATGAACACTAGAGTCAAAAGATTTAAAGGGAAAAAAATCCTATTCCTCCTTCCAGCCCAGTCCCCATTTCCGTCACACTCTCTCACATTCTGCTGTTTACCGAATGCATTACCTGAGCCGACTGTTATGTTACAATAATCACACCTTAATTCTCTCCTTACATCAGACTTCTTTTGTGATTCGCATAGCCATAACAGAGGAATGGCTAAGGATGCATGTTTACGGATGTATAACTTGTTGGATCATTATCCTCAAGTAGTCATCAATGTATCATCCCAACTGGACACTGAGTGGGGTTTTTCAGAGGTCTGTCCTGGGTCTGGTATTATTCAGTATCTTCATTAATAAATAGGATGGGACTGAGTACACGCTTAGCAAATCTGCAGATGATACCAAGTTAGTGGAGTTGCAGACACTTTGGAGAGCAGGGCTATAATTCAGAATGACCTTGATAAAATGGAATCAATTAAATGAAATTCAACAAAGACATGTGCAAAGTCCTGTACTTAGGATGAAACAATTTTATACACAAATACAGACTGGGGGATGACTGGTGAAGCTGCAGTCCTGCAGAAAGAGACTTGGGGGTTAATGGACCATAAAATGAATGAGCCAATAGGATACTTTTGTTGCCAAAAAAGTCAACAGCATACTGGGTTGTATTAGCAGGAACCTCACTTGCAAATCAAAGGAAATGATCCTTCTAATCTATTCAGTATTGGTGAGGCCTCATCTGGATTACCACTCCAATTTTTGGCCCTGCACTTCAAGTAAGATGTGGACTGGTTAGAGTCCAACTGAAAGCAGCAGTAAAGATGGGAAACATGACTTACAGGAAACATGGCTTGCAAAGAAAGGCTGAAAGAACTGAGATTATTTAGTCTAGAGAAGAGAAGACTGAGGAGAATCTGATAAATCCTCAAATAACTAGAGCAGGGGTTCTTAAACTTTGTGCTACTGCGACTCCGAGTGCTGGATGGTGGTGGTGGGGGACGGGGAGTTCACACACATCAGCCACCTCCATGCACCCCTGCACATCGCCGCCGTGCACCGCTTCCCCACCGTATCCCCTGAGAAGTTTGCGGCTCCCTTTTAAATTGCTCAGTTTGAGAACCCCTGATCTACAGGGTGGTTATAAAGAGGATAAAAAGATAGACTGTTTGTGGCTGCAAGGGACAGGACTAAGAGTAACCGTCTCAAATTTCAGTAAAATTTAGATTGGATATCAGGAAGAACTTTCTTACTAAGAGGGCTGTTAGTCATTGGAAAAAATTACTTAAGAGAGGTTGCAGAACCTCAGTCCTTGGGCATTTTAATAGGTTAGACAAGCTCTTGACTAAAGTTCATCAGGGACAATCCTGCCTTTCAGGGGCCTAGATCAATGGCACTCAACCATTGGGCCCCATGGGCGGCACAGAGTCAGATCATAGCCCACCCACTGGTACTGGAGCCCATGCCACCATGCATGCCCAATCTAGCTCTCAGGGCCATGGCCTGCAGGGCTCTCCATGGACTTGGGGGAGGGCTGCAAGCAGGATGACAGTGACAGGTGATAGATTTGGGCCAGGGTCAAACAACCCTGGACTAGATGACCTCCTGAGGCCCCTTCCAGTTCAGTGTTTTTTTTCTATAACACTGGCCTGGGTCCTACAAGAGGGGTTCACTTCTATGAGGGAATTATGGAAGAGAAGAAGGGCCATAGTGCTCTATTCATTATTTACCTGATGAACAAATAATTCAATTATGTAGAGGGAATGAACTGAATGTTAAGAATAACAAGAGCAAAAATATATACATGCACACACAAACAAAAGAGGCCTGAACTGTAGCTTGGGAATAATTGGAAAAATGTAATTTTTAACTGCACACACTAAGGGAAGTAGTAAAAAGGTCACCTTAACCTTCCCACCCTGAGGTTCTTGTATCTTTGTTATCTAAATCTCATCTTTGCCTTTTTGGATGATAATGTCTTTAGAATTGGAACCATACGTTCCTCTCTGTTTGGATGATACCCAGCACTTCTTGGGTCTAGCACAAGCTAAAATAATTATAATTTAATTGCATAACTGCCCTATAAAATAGTAATGTGGAAAAATATCTGGGCAGAGGACTCTCCTCTAGGACACATTCTCACTTCTCAGCCACGTTACTGCAAGACCTTCCATTAAATAATTGGGAATTTAAAGTCTCCTGCCAACTTTTATGGTTTTAAGATCATATTTTCCCGTGTTTTTCTTTCCTCTGTTTCTGCACAAACAGGAGAACTTGACTGGTTATGCACAAAAGGCTTTAAATGAACAAAATGGAAGTCAGAACTCCTTTTATTCCAGTTGTCTTCTTTTAGTTTAATAATCTTAGGGAAAAATAGTTCCCAGAAAAATTAGGCTTAAGTGGACAGTCTCTCTCAAAGGTATCACTCAGCAGATACTAAACAGTAGCATTTGCACCCCCAGAACAAAAGAGGCTGTGAATTCAGACTTGTTTACTTCTCTCCTTTCCCCTTCCCTTTGTATTTTCTCTCTTCTAATGCCACAACTGGCATTAAGTGTCACTGTTACCCAGCCTTGCTTGCATGCTGAGTATGAAGTTTTCCATACATGCTCACATGAGTACAGGCATGCAAGTCATGCAGTTAAAATGTACCAATTACAATTGTGCATTTTCAAGCCCTCTCTCCTTAAACATGCACATTGATCTGGCAACAAATCAAGATATTCTGCAGTTACACAGCCACATTTGCGAAACAACATACAATTAGCAACACTGTCTAGAAGCAGAAATAGACAGAATATTACAAGAGCCTGAATTCCATTTTTTTTTAAGTTTTAGAAAAAATACAGCTTGAATTAGTGTGGGAATGAGGGAGTTGTGTATTTTTTATAGGGATAAAACAGGTAATCTGCGTGTATATAACCTGCATGACTGGGTAGCATTAAATCAAAGGGAAGCGAACAGGAAACAAAAGGATAAGACTCCTGAAGTGAACAATAGTTTATGCTTCTTAAATCTTAGAGTCAGGCCTAAGGGGATATCGAACCATTAAAGAATCTGGTCTAGAAAAGGAAGCAGAGGGAGTTTGTAAACAGCAGTTGGCGATGAATCTGGTGGGAGATACAGAACCAATGATTATCTAAAATCTCCCCTAACTTTATACAGTTGGTTCAATAAAAGAAGTCATCAAAATTAAAAAGCCTTGCTTTGCACATATTTCATGGACCACCACAGCAACTACAACACAGCTCCAACCCCAGAAAACAAGCTACAGAAGTTTGGTCCATTTCCAGCAGGCCAGGGATAGACTCAGAGGTCATGTCCAGACAAGCATGGCCATGTGGTACGTGGTGCCACAAATGCATCTGCAGCACCACATACTACACATTCTGATGTTCTTCATGCTGCAAGGGAGTACTGCCCATGTGTGTGATGCTCCGATATTTTTTCCCCCCGCCGATTTTTTTGACCCTTGGATATCCAGGGGTCAAAAAACCCACAAAAAACCCATGGGGAAAAAGAGCAGAGCAGTGCATGCACAGGCAGTGCATGCCATTCAAAAGCAAAGCCGGGCTGCTCAGAGCCACACTGCAGCTGCCAGCCAGGCTCTGTGCAGCAGAATTGCCGCTGCTGCAGCCCCAGGAGACCCCCAGGTAAGGCTGCTGGAGCCAGCCAAGTGCTGGCCCCAGCCTCCTGCACCCCACCCCACCCAGCCTCCTGTACCGCCACCTTGCCATGTACCAAAGCACGCGTGGCATGGGCATTCCCCAGGGATAAGTCATGGTGGTGCAAGGTGCACCGCCGCTACTCGTCCCCAAGGAACCAAATGTCCATGCTCATCTGGATGCAGCCAGTGGTACTTAAAAAAGCTTGCAAGGAAACATTAAATTGTAGGCAACTGGAAATGTATGCAGATATTTGTTTTCATCTGGTTCTCTGAGTGTTATGTACCTTCAAATAAACAGAAGTGTTGTTTTGAAGAAACATCTCTGGATCATTTTAAGGGGCCTGTTACAGGCTCCTAGAGGAAAAAGGGGTACAAGTGCCAAACACCACTAGGAAACAAAGGAGACGATTCCAACAAGCCAATCTGAGATTGGTTAATCCTTGCTGTTCCAGAAGGTAAAGGTGGCAAAACGTGTCACCTGAAGTGACAAGAACAGGTCACAGCTCAGGCTGCACATGAATATTTCATGCATTGTACTCAATCACTGATCTCACACAGTTTTTGACACCACAGTATGCCTCCTGTTCTGTAAACTGAAGCCTGTGAAGTAACAGCTTCATAAAGAGTGGCAATGTGCATTAGGCCTATAATGTTTAAATATCTGAAGTACTGAATAAAACACCTAATACAGGAAGAAATGGAGACATCTGAAATGTGTATTTTGATTTCAGGCAGACAAGGTTCCTTGGGTGAATCTGATATCTTTTATTAGACCAACCCAAATAGTTGGAGAATATTTATTAAGCAAGCTTTCGGGTTCAAAAACCCTTCGTCAGGCTATTTTGATTTCAGGCATTTAACTGATGACATTACTTCCAGGAAAGGTGGAGCTGGCAAATCTAAACTTGCAGAGGTGAGACTGAGATGCTACACCATTAAAAGATCTACTTTCCACAAAAGGAAGCCATAACCCTGTAGCTCATACAGGTAGGTCAAGGACCAGCTATAGGTTTTTAAAAAGCATGTTAAGGGATGAAGAAACAGGAATCCCACTGGAAGTCACTGGGCCATTTGCTCCTAACTCAGTGGGATTTTTCCAAAACACTGAAGTGAACCCTCAATTTAAGAACAAAAAAGAAATATTGTCTCTGCTTGACTAAGTATGTGAATAATCACACAGATTTCAATCTTGGTCACATGAATCTCAGTCACGTGATTTTTTCAAGGCTCTGCATGGCAAGACCAGTTCTATCAACAGAGCAACTCACACTTACACGCTTTTCTGAATTTAGACCTCAACCAGTACCTTCAAATCACTGAACTATTACCCACTCTCTCTCAAACCTAATTATTACCGAGATACACTGTCATTGTAAGGAAATTGCACCATTACAACACAACTGTCAGAATCTAACATAAGTAGCAACTACTATAGGAGCAATTCTATTTTGAGGAAGGCCAACATACCACATTACCCCAGAGAACAAACAAATTGCCAAGAATTTAACCTTGCCGCAAAGGTTTTTTTGCCCGTCTAAATTACGGCATTATCTTGTTTTTTCTTTTTTTTAAGTAACAGACTATATTTCTTTTTCTCTCATCAACAATAAGACTAAATATTACTTGTTTATTGTAGGAGTGAAAGAAAGACTTACCTCGATAGTCCACTCCAGAATTTAACTTTACAACAACTGGCCTTCCTATTATTTGTTTTAAGAAGTCACTAGGGGTTTGCTTCCGCAGGCTCATTTTCACAGTCCTGGTAGGTTGGGAGAGAAAAAAAAGAGGAGAGGGGAAAGTACTTAGATAAGCAACTCAAATACAGAGTTTAAAGATTCAGTAGCTAGAGGCAGACTTGTGGCTCTCAAGGCATTTACCAGGGAAAAGTTATCCAAGCGGATAAAAAAAACAAGGAGAAAAGACTAGAGCCACAGCATGAAACTTTCCATTTAATTTACTGCAATTTACGAAGTTCATAACAACTTTTTACTGTAGTAGTCTTACAAGAATTATGGGAACGAGAACTGTTAATGAGTATTTTCAACGTCAAAAAAATACAGAATTGCCATACCTTTAACATACAGAGATGGCTTTGCTGCCTGGCAAGAGCAATAATTTCAATAAAATTAGAGTGAGCATTCAGAATCAAGCTTTGTCATTAACTAGTCCAGAGATCAAGGAGAATATTATCATCTCATAATACAGGGTATAATGTACAAGTTTAATTTTATATATGTGGGGCAATTTGAACTCAGAAGCTGGTCTGGGTTTTTTCTGGACGTTCTTCTAAGTCACTTTGATTTTATTCTTTCATTTCGGTATTCTCTTTCTACAAGACATGTTCATTTGTTTTTTAAATCCATTGCACAGTGGTACATATGCAGCATCTACATCTACTAAGACATCCAAACCTGGCTGCAGTTTGGTAGGGAATGTTTCATCCTAAACAAAGGAAATAGGCTTGTTAAGATTTTTAAAGCTATTTATCAATTGCCCTCTTTTTTCAGATTTGAATGCATTCTGGAATACATGTTAAAGACCTGCTAGCACCATTTCGGTACATAAATCATTACGAGAAAAGCAGTTCTGAGTACTTTCTACCACGTATAGCCATGATTACTGTACTTGCCCAAATATAAGATGACCCTGAATTTAAGATGACCCCTCCCAATAATTAGATTCTACACAGAATATGTATAAGTTTACTATAATTCTCCATGTATGGAATCTAACTATTGTAGATCTTAAATTCATCCCCCCCCCCCCCCCCCC
>NW_005842077.1:1690218-1695161 GCF_000455745.1 Alligator sinensis
ACTGGGGGAGGGGCAGGGAGACACGATGAGGGGACAGTAATAGGGCAGGCAGGGGAAGGACCAATGAGAGGTGGACACATGGTAAGGGACATGCAGTGCAGAAGTGGGGGGACAGGCAGTAAGAAAGGCAGGCCTCCAGCTGTCTGTTCCCTCCCTCTACATACCCCATTGTGTCTGCCCCCCACAGCCTCAGAGCCCTGATCCCCCTTCCCCTATTCCCCCTCTACACAGCTTCTGCCCCCTGCAGCCTTGGGTCCCTACCCCCTCTTCCTCCCATCTCCCCAAAGTCTTTACCCCTCGCCTGCCCTTCCATTTGCCTTTGCTGACAGCTTGTCACTACTGCAGGCAGGGGGATTGGGCACTGGTTCCAGCCTGGCCCTGTAGTAGCAGCTGCGGCTCTGGCTCCAACCCCAGGTTAGGGCCAAGGCCAGAGCCACAGCAGCTGCCTCCCTAGCCCCTCACACTCAATTGTAAGCCAAGGGGCCTTTCCCCAACACCACCTCCCATATTAGATAGGTGGGTGGGGAACCTTATCTTTTAATCGAGTACATATGGTATTTTTATAGATTGTACATAGTACACTGGACATAATCTCAGTTTTAAAAAAATCATATATAGGACTAATCTGCATCAGGGCTTCCCATCTGCAAAGTTTCACTTTAATACAAACCTAGCAGGAACAATATTTTAAAGAATTAAAAGTATCCTTCCCAATCAGTTATTTGATGTATATTAATAGACTCTGTCCTTAATGACTGCACTTATTTATAGGCATTTCTGCATATTTCATCACTAGCTTCCAAGTGCAATGCTTCACACTGTAGTAAACGTCTCGGGTATATCAACACTTTTTCATATAAAATTGTGCCAGTTTTAACCATGCAAACTAGGCTCCTTTCAGAAAAGTAATATGAAAAAAGATAGCTGTTCTACCTGGCTCAGTATTTCTAAATGTAGATTAAAGTCCCTCTTAACATATAAAGATATACACAGACATCATGCATCTCTTGCCACAGCTGATCTGTTATAACTGAGTGAAACACACATCACCCATTGCCCCACTTACTGATTCTGTGGGACAATGGGCAATATGTTCCCCACTAGCATAGCAGATGCACCCCGGAGAATCTCTGCAAGCAGGGAAGGCCAGTGGGGGAAATTGGCTGATTGATGGTCCCAGCCCCAGGACCACACCAAAGCACTGAACTTGCTCCAGCGCAGTGCCAGGGCTGAGACTGCTGATTCCCAGGGTGCATCTGTAAGTGGGCAACACTTTGCCCCGTGTCCCATAGGAGCAGTGGGCAGGACAACAGGCAACATGTTTCACTCAATGAAGGAGATCAGCTGATTGACAGTCCCAGGCCTGGGACTATACTGGATTGATGCGCACCCAGGGAATCCCAAACAGAAGAACCCAGGTAGATATTCCTGAGGCTTCAGAGGCCTGATCCTCCATGTCCCAGGAATGGGAATTCCTGCCTTAAAGCAAACAGATATTTGCTGCAAACCAGTGGCACAAAATCATACCACTTATGTCACACCACAAATGTTGGGCATGTGTGGCACAACAAGGTGCATGTATATCTGTTGGCTTGGCCTTTGTGCTGCCATAAGATTTTTTTTATGGTGGCTCAATGCAAAATCTGTTTACACCTTAACATCTCTGTGTGCTGTTTTCAGTGACACTGAATTCTAGACTGTAGAAGACATTTTTTAATGATTTGTCTACATTCATATAATATTAATTGTTTAAAAAAATATCAGCTGGCCCTTCCCCATTAATAGCCATAAAAAATTATCCAAGATGCTCTTAACTCTGCGCTATGTTCCTGTATCTAGTTTAAAGGCAATTCTAATACCCACCTGCTTTTCACCCTTCTACATTCTCAACTTCCAGAAAATGAGTTCAGTGAAGAGTAGCAATGCTAACACTGTTCATCATAGCAGAATAGGGCCTGTACAACTCTGATGGAAGCCAACAGCATGAACACGGTCCTTTTACAAAAAAATTCTGAACATCCTCATATCTTAGAGATCAAGGAATTAGAATTTAGTCTGTGTCCCTTCAATCAAGGGTTCAAATTTTTGCAAAGGCTGGATGGCATCTTAACCTAGTGTCTCAATAGAGCATTTTTCCTTGTACTGTGATAACACACCTGTAGTCCTCACACACTACAAAAGCTCAACAGAAAAGTAATATGAGAAATGTATTTCATGTACTGTAACTGTTCATGGCTATCCATGTTTTGTTCCTTACAGAAAATGAATAAACTCAATTTATGGCAAAGTGGGCTTATGCCATTGGATCAGAAATTAGTGCTGAAAAAATGGGAGACCATCTGAAATAATGGTCCCACACAATAATAAAAGAAAATTATTTTAAAATCTTATATCAGTGCTATCTCACGCCACTCAAAATTTAATGCTTTTATGGTACAGGCAAATGTTGGAGGGAGTGTGGTTGTTTGGGGAACATTCCACTACATGTGATGCACATGTCCCGGAATCAGACTGTTCTGGAAGCAGGCTGGAGACATGGTGAAGGAAATAAAAGGGTGCCAACTATCAAGATAACCACTTAGTGTTCCTGTTGAACCTTCCTATGAACTCTGAACTTACAGAGGTCACAAGGAATTATTCACTCATCTTCTAATGGCTGCAGGAATTACAACTGCAAAAATCTGAAAGATGACAACTCTAAAATCAATGGCTGGTTTCCAAACGCTTGGTAAGTTTTAGTGATGGAAAAGTCCCACCAAGTCAGTGTTCTGCAGGGGGTGGGGAGGACAAGACAACGCTTACTTGGAAGTCTGAAGGAGTATTTTGGAATTTACTTACAAACAATCTTCTACCTTCAAACCAGAAAAAATCTGAGAGACTTTAACTCTCCTCCTCTGTTTTTCAACATATGATTAGTCCTCTTCTCTCCTCTCTGGACACTTTCTCCCCTGCAACTTAACTCCCTTTTCCGATGGACCAGATGCAGGTACTAGTGGATGGCAGCTCTGTAGATGCCTCATTTCTCTTCCTCTTCAGTAGTTGAAAACTACTGGCATTTTTACACGTGCTCCAGGGTGCTTTAATTAGAGCAGCTCTCCAAGGGCTTTAATTAGGGCTTCAATTAGAATAGCTCTCAGTTAACAAAAGTTTGTCTAAAGTGCCCCTGCTGCCATTTTGAAGTGTGGGGACACCAGTACACAACAGGTGGAGGCTGGATGGAGCACACTAATTGGCAAACTCCATCAGACTCAATTAATCGAGTCTGTAATTCCAGCATGTTGGAGCAGCCTCCCGGCACATCTACAGACACCCTATAACAGAGACAGCTGCCATGTGCTCATACCTAGCTGCTTTACATGCTCGAAGCTTTCCACTACTGATAGTAATAAAATGGATATTAGTAAAGACAGCCAACTCTGGACAGACTACTGACAAGGGCTCCAGAGACTAGTTTGTAAACTACATAGTCTGTGACAAGCTGCTGAAAAATGAAATTCCCTACCAACTTACTAACATATTACTGTGCAATGTGAAAATAAACACAGATGCATAGATTCATAGATGTTAGGGTCGGAAGGGACCTCAATAGATCATCGAGTCCGACCCCCTGCATAGGCAGGAAAGAGTGCTGGTTTCAGATCACTCTAGCCAGATGCCCATCTAACCTCCTCTTGAAGACCCCCAGGGTAGGGGAGAGCACCACCTCCCTTGGGAGCCCGTTCCAGATTTTGGCCACTCTAACTGTGAAGTTCTTCCTAAATGTCCAGTCTAAATCTGCTTTCTGCTAGCTTATGGTCATTATTTCTTGTGACCCCCCAGGGGCACATGAAAGAAGTCATCACAAGAAGATGAAAGGCAATAAAAGATAAAGTTCAGGTGTGACTTGACAACACCAGCTAAACCTTTCAATCAGTTTTTTCATCAACAGATTTTGGGGGGGGGGGGGGGGGGGGGGGGGGGGGGGGGGGTCCTTAATAAACCTTTACTAAACAGGCTTGGACAGTGGTTCTCAACCTTTTTAGGCTTGAGGCACCCCTTGATAGACCCGAGGCACCCCTGGGAAAATGCCAGCTCTTAGCTCTCACTATTTTTTGACCAGAGAAAAATAACAGAGCAATTCTTCTGCTGCAAAGACCTCTGCAAGACCACAACAGGGCAGAACGGCTTTGACACTGGGTTTCCATTTGAAATCTCCGTGTTTATCGTATGAACGCTCCGTGCACACCAAACAGTGCTAACACTCTACGGCACCCTTAAAAGGGCCTCAAAGTACTCCAGGGTGCTGCAGGGCCCAGGCTGAGAAACACTGCACTAAAGGAAGAGTTATTAGAAGAGGAAAGAGCTGACGGGAAAGCCAAAATCCTAAAAGAAACCCAAGGCTGGCAGTAAACACAAAGCTGGACATGAGCCAGTCGCAAGCTGCCTGCACAGATCTCAAAGAGGCCACTGTGCACCTAATGCTGGGCACCTCCGGACCAGTACGGGGGAGAAAAATTAGCAAAACAGAGCCAGAGCCCCTCCATTACACACGTGAGATGATCCAAGTGGACACTGAGGTGCAGCTCCCCAGGCAGCTGGCAGGGGAAAGCAAGGAGCAGGGGTTAGTTATCAGCGGCTGTCCCAGGAGACGGAAGGGGCAGCAGCAGCAGGAGACTGAAGAAAGGGGCAGCTCTGGGGAGCGGGACGTGGATCTGCTGTCGGACGCTGCGCGGGGGGGTAGGGAGGGGGGCGAAATGCACCTTCCTAAAATAAAATTGGAACAAAACTGCCTGATCCTCATGTTGTGCTGTGCCGCACAGATGTAAAGCATAGGCGCATGCACACACACAACACACAACACACATGCATGCAGACGCATGCACGCACACGCGCCCCCGTTCCCGTCAGCGCCCGCGCAAGGGAGGGCAGGACCCGGCGGGGCGCGCGCGCGCAGCAGCCGACTC
>NW_005842077.1:1695252-1709826 GCF_000455745.1 Alligator sinensis
TAGCCCGCTCACCCGGCCGCTGGCCCACCCGTTGGCTAGGAAAGCTGCCGGGCGCACGAACAGCCAATCAACGCCTTGCTACGGCGAGCTGCCGGGGCCAGAACTCCCTGCTTGTACAAGAACGCGTTCTGCTGGGGACTTGGGGTGTGGCCAGCGTGTGAAGCCGCCTGCGCTGCGCTCGTCAGGGTCCCGCCCCCGTCCTAATGGGATCTGCCCATTGCAAAACTTTCGCCTTCACCCTCCAGTGACCTCTTGCAGGCTCTGCTGCTTTGCTGCCCTGGGCTCCGTGCACGGCGGCTCAGCTCAGCCCAGAAAGTCTCCTTAGTCCAGGGGTGCTCAGCCAGGGTGTCCTGGCCCAGTGGTACCTGGGATCCTGTCCAAGCTGCTTCACAGGTTGAGCCCGGGGATGGCCCCTAGGAAGCCCTGGCTGTGGTTGTGCAGCAGAAACCCTGCCCTGCTACTCTCCTGTCCTTAAATAAAGAGCGGAAACAAAGAGCTGGGGTGGTGTTGTAGCCGTGTTAGCTTAAGGACATAGGCACACAAGGCTTTTTCGATAAATGTGATATCTTTTATTAGACCAGCTAAATAGTTGGGGAAATTGTTCTTTGCAAGCTTTCGGGCACAAGCACCCTTCTTCAGGCACAGGAAGAGTCTGCGGCTGTTTCATGCTCTCCTGGATGGAACAGAAGCCAACATGTAAAATGCAGGCCTGCAAAAATGCAAATGCAATGGCAGCGAGGATCAGAGGCCATGGGGGACAAGAGGTGTGAGGCAGGTAGGGGTGGGGGATTATTGACCTGGTGATAATGTAGCTGGTAAAATGTAGAGAGGTTACCTGGGGTTATTGAAGGTCAGGCAGATTATAATGTACTGTAAATCTAATGTCTATTTAGTCCATGATTTTTTGTATCCAGTACATTGATGAAGTGAAGTTTATAGGCTCGTCTGTGAAAGGTGTTTTGTACATTATCTTTGAGGATGAGAAGTGAGAGACTGGAGAGAGAGTGGGTGTGTTGTGAGAAGTGTGCACCCACAGGTGCTTGGGTATTTCTGTCTCTCATAGATTTCTGGTGTGTGTTCATTCTGGTGCACAGTTATTTCTTGGTTTCTCTTACATATTTTCCATCAGGGCATGTAGTGTGCTGGATGAGATACAGAAGAGCTGGCATTTCCCAAAGGCTAATGAGTCTAAAAAGGTTGAGGACCTCAGCCTCCCTCTCTGCCTGCTCCTGCTGCTAAGACGTGGATGCCAGCAGTCACCTTAGTCATAGTCAGCCGCTGGTTTAATACAGAAGGCCTCAGATTAGAGTCCAAGGTTAAAGTCGCATGTTCTGCCCCTAAAGCTCCATCTTCTCCTCTTTGTGCTGTGAAGTGTATGCAGACGTGGAATTTGGAAAGGGGGCATGGGGACGGTGAGGTGCATCATCACATATAACAGCATTTATCTTTCTTCAGTTAAAAAAAAATTAGAAGCTTCATGTAGACACTACAGGCCTAGGGCTGTGTTACTCAGTTTAAGAATGAAGCAAAAGCAAACCTAACTTCATAGGAATGAGTTAAAAACAGTCTGCAAAGCTGAGAATTAGGAGCTTCAGTATCAGGAGCAGGGAACAGACAGCAGAATGGCAGAACAAAGGATAGCATTTTTGGTGGAGCATCAAGACCCATGGAAAGAAGCCATTAACACCTGTGGAATGAAGAATTTAGATGGAACTAGGTGGGATGATACTGAGCTATCGAGTCAATTGACTCCCTGAGCAATGCCTGACTAGAAATGCTGCTGCTACTGCCAGGCAGTTCATTTTAAACTTTGTGTAGAGCAGGAATCAAAGTGAGTGCACTCCCTCGGATCTGCCCCTGAGCTGTGTGTGCTGGGGCATGTTTGCAACCACCTCTCCACGGGCAGACTTCTGCTAGAAGAGGATGGTAAATCAGCCCTTCCTAACATGGGGCTGTGAGCCAGTAAGGAAGGGTGTCCTCTCATTCAATTTGCTGGTGCTTTCTTGCAACACTGTTAATTTTAGATCCCTGCAGAATGTGCATCCTGGCCCATGCTTCTCTTTTCAGAGGCTGTAAATATTTTTAAATGATGGTCAACTTTCCAAACCACTGACTTCTTTGTCTTGCTTTTTTTACTATAGCTGGTCATACCTGAGGTGCTGGAATGCCAGAGGAAAGGTAACATTGCAGGTGGTGTGATGTGAATGCCTTCCAGCCATGCTCATGTTTGGTTCATATACCTGCTTACAGCTGATATTAGAACATCTCCCTCATGCACTGTTCACCCATTAGCCTAACGGTGCTTAAGATGAACTGTATTTGTACAAATATTTTATTTCTATTTATTATGTGTTGTGTGGGTGCCATGCTTATGAAAGATGCTTGATTGATAGCAGTGCAATGTACTCTTTTGTTTTCAAAGCAGAAGTTGCAGCTGTTCAAGCTCCTTTTATTGCAGGGGTGTGCAGTTATTTGGGCCCACAGGCCATATCAGGAGTTTTGGTGAGCTGTTGTGAGCTGTTGCACAGGCAGGGGAGTGCTGACCCATTTCACCAAAACTCCTTATGTGGCTTTGCTCTGCACATGGCAGGGTGGATGGGATGGGTCCATGAGCGAGCAGGGAGCAGTGTCCAGGAGTGAAACAGGCAGGTGAAACTGGGATCACAGGGCGCATTGTGGGGCATTGACAGCATGGGGCCAGGGTAAAGCCACGATCCACTGCTCTCACCGCCCTGTGCCGGGCATGGGTTCCACAGGCAAGGGGTGTGCAGGCCCCAGGCCCATGCTGTCAGCACCCCAAGATCCTGGTCTCAGCCCTGGACATAGCCCTGCTGCGTGCCCAGAGGTGGCAGGACTGGGCATAAGCACCACAGCCCAGGCTGGCCCCTGGGCTGGGTGGAACCAAGGGACCTGCCACAGGCCAGAAAAAAATCCCTCAGGTTGGATCCTGTCCAAGGGCCATGTTTTGCCCACCCCTGTCTTACTGAGTCTACAGCATGCTTTTCAAGCTTTTCTGGAGGTGTCTACTCTAGGTTTAGTGCCATCTAGTCTAGTTAATTCTTTCTGTCTATTCAGCATCCCATTCTTAGTTGTCATGCCATGACTGCCCACACAACATCTGTAACAGTGATCTTGTTATTATGAAATAATATAACAGTAGTACTTCTATAACAGTGGTGCTTAATCTTTAAGCCCCTCAGGCCAGGGGAGTGGTGAAAGACTGGGGAGTGGTGAGGGACCAGTCTATGGGCTGGACCCGATGCATGGAGTTGGTCCGTGGGTACCATCTGGTATACTGGCCTGACACCACACATGTCCCAATCTGGGACACCAGATCCAGCCACTCACCATCTTGACCCCATGCACCAGATCTGGGTACTGACCAGTCTGATCCTGCTGCATAGTGTCTGATACCGGTCTGATCCTGCTGCATAGTGACCAGACCCCATGTTCCAGATCTGGCTGCAAACTGGCTTGACCCCACACACTGGCATAATTTAGTACACAAGGTATGTCATCTGGCACAGAGCTCCACATGGGTCTGGAAATCTGGCAGCAAGGAAGCTGCAATTAACGCTGCCACCGCTCCCCAACTGCCAAATTTTTGGACCCATGGCAGCACCCACGGACCAAATGACATACATGGCCTTTCAGGCTGGAGGTTGAACATCCCTACTCTATAAAGGCATGGCATGCCAGTAGGAGGCCTCTCCACCAGTTAGGGGTCTTGGATGATTATCACTGGATGGGAGGGGCTGCTACTTGTTTAGCATCTTCTCTCAGTTAAACTTGTCCCAAAATACAGTTTTTCCCCAGGTATCCATAACCCTTAATCTCTGTCATTCTTCTAAAGCAGAGCCACAGCTGTGCCTGTACTGAATCCATCTGCTGCAGTTCCCTTTGAATTTTTCCACAATATGTTGGGCAACGGAATCTAGCATGCTCTAAGTTGTTCTGAAACAAAACTGAGATATGAAGCATCCCGCTTTTCAACCTGAGCTATACAGGGTTTTAAGAAGAGACCCAAAGATTCTTCCTCATCAGATATCCAAGGTATTTAAATTAAACAGCAAACTTCTGAAAAAAAATCTCCCAGAATTGTTCTCTTGTCATCTTCTTCAACAGCAAAGGAACAGTACTGCTCAATTTTCCCATTAAGAGAAAGAATTATGCACAAATTTGAAAGGTATAGGAGGGGAAAAAATAATTGTCAGAATTTTAATGTGCATTATTTCCTGATTTGCTGAAAGCTACTCAGGCTCATAGGAAAAAACTCTTACCGCTTAAATCTGAGATTTTTATACTGCATTGCATTTCTGTTATATATGACGTGTAACTTTGCCTTGTTAAAGACCATAAGTCATATCTGTTTTAGAATTATGACAATGCAAAAGCATTATTGATTTCACACAAAGCCACTAAGAAATGTGCCTGCATGTTCTGAGGGTAATTCACCTTTCAAATCTACTGAATCTTTATTAGGTAAATTCTGATTTGTTGATGTGGCTGTATTTTTTTATGCCTTACATTTATATCAGAAAATAATTTATAGATTTTTTTATGGAAAAATTATCTGAAGTGGTATCATAACCTATTCTATTATATAACTGGAATGCTATTAATACCAGAATATTTTTGTGCGTTATATGATTCCTATTACCAAAGCATCTGAATGTCTCAGTCTTGACTCTGTTAATGTGAGAGAGGAAATTAAGATGTGAAATTAAGTGACTTGAACAAGGTCACCCAGAAAGCTTGTGAATTGAAATAGTGTTTTGCTGGATCCAGGCTGCTACTCCTAGCAGTGAGCAATCTTTCCTTCTCTTTAGGGCTTTCATATCATGTCAGTATGCCTTGGATTCATTTATGCATGTTCTCAGATTGGATTTTATTCTCATCCAGACTCTTAAATAATTCTTATATTAGTATATTATTAAAACTATAAATAAAAATAAAGAAAGGAGAGCAGAATGTGAAGGAATATAGGTTAGTGAATATCCCTCTCTCCACTGTCTGGAGCCGTTTCCCATATCTTTTTATTATACTCTTTGGTAATATCTTTTCTCAAAGGGTTAGGTAAGAGAGATTTAACAAGCATGGTCTATGAACAGGATAAAGTTCACCTTACTGTCCTAGGAGTTCAGGAATGGGCAAGGCCCGGGAAATGGAGCCACATTGTGATTAGGTTGCCAGGCAACCATCATATTAATCAGGAGCCTCCAACTGTGCTTGATTATATCTAGTACTTGAAGCAGAAAAAAGAACCTAATATAGTTACTGTTGGGAGCAGCCATACAAGGTTTAATTTGGCCACTAGTCTTCAGTGAGCAATAATTTTGATGGTATTAGTTTTTCTGTTATCTTTAATCACCAGGGTAAAGACTGGGCAAATAGATTTTGTGCCTGGACTGGTAAATTTTTGTAACACTTTTGCAAGCCTGGCTCAAGGGTGTTTGTGATTGGTGGGCCTTCCATTGCTGCTGTTTACACTAGTATCTCTGTGTGACTTGCATTTAAAGGAGATGGGGTTTGTGCATTTACCTTTAGTCCTTGGGATCCTGACATACACTGTCTGTTAACCTCTTGGGTGCTCTGTAGTCAGAATGCTCGTATATTTGATGCTACCTTCTGAAATAGCTTTGAGTTCTTGCTTAATATCCTAGTGATCTTATGAATTAAGTTGAAGGTAACTCCATCCACTACTTGACCACTTTCAGACCTGGGAACTGAGTCTTGCTAACTCTACAGCACACTTGGCTCCTATCATTTAGGGTTGAAGAGACTGCGTCATATAGCCAGAGCCTCATTCTTGACCTTGATAACGTGCAGTATTTAGGGTATGAAGGTGTTTTATGTGTTGTTCTTTGTGATAAATTGCCCTCTGTATAATACGACCCCTATTGTCAAGCATTTTGCTGTAGTGTGATTTGCACCTGGGATGAAAAGCTGTTGAATACCTCTGCTAATATATTCAGAGGGATTATGTAAGCACATCTGTTAATGGGCAACCTAAAAGAATGCTACATTGCCTGAGTGACAAAATCTAAATAACCTCAGAAAGGTGGTCTTCGAAAGATTTCCATAATCCATATTTAATTGACTTTTTAAAGGTTTCAAAGTGAAAATAAAATTAAGACCTAATCAGCTAGTGATTACATCTTTTTTTGTCTCAGCCTTTCAGATGAAGAAGGATTTAGATCTAAAAAAAACTTTGTGTGTTTTGCTATCACTAGATTCTTTTAAATGCCATATTGCTTTAGCCTTTCACAGTGAACTTTGATAAAGCTTTTTCAGTTTTATAATTCAATGAAATCAGTGAGAAGCTGCCCTTGTGATTTAATCACAATGAACTTGAAAGGTGAACACTGTAAGTGGTAGAAATTATTTATAATTTGGTAATAAAAGTTTATGTCTAACACTCCAAATTTCATACATCTGCTATGTGCTGGCCTTGAGGTATAAAACAATTGCAGTTGCCTTTACATTGGCCTTAGCTGAAAGGTCATAAATTACAATGATAGAGTTCGTAGTCATTCCCTGCTCACAAAATTTCCATATTAACATCTTCACCTCAAATATAAATGGTTACAAGGAAAAGAGTTGTGTTGGCCTTTGTCAACTACGCTTAATGATGGAAATCTGTGGTACGTATTCCTATTCTAAACCTTAAACACAAGGCATTTCAGAATCTTTGCGCAGAGGACATAATTAAAACGTTACAGTCAACTTTAAAAAACAAAGTGATATTTGACACACTCAACTCACTCACTCTCCTTTTAATACAGTAAAAACCGATTCAAAGATAAGATTTTTCCAGCTGAAAATGAAAAGTCTTTCCACAGAGGGCTGCACAACTCAGAAAATGAGTTTTAAAGAGTTCTAAACTCTGCACTGTCTATTGCTTATGAGAAGAAATACTTAAATACACAAGAACAACAATTACGACGACAAGATGATTTCACTAGCTGATTTTGGATTCAGTCTGAGCACTTCCAGTTTATAATTAGTGGAAAATAGAGTAAACAGGATGATACAGGCAACAGTAGGGTCTTAGAAGTTGAATCTGTTCTGCTGTCCAAAGAACAGAGGAAATCGTGGCAAAAAATCAGAGAATCAGAAAATTAGGGTTGGAATCCCTACCTCAGAAGGTCATCTAGTCCACCCCCCCTACTCACAGCAGGACCATCCCCAACTAGATTATCCCAGCCAAGGATTTAATGGAAATTCCACAACTTCTATGGATAGCCTATTCCAATGCTTTACTACCCTCCTTGTGGGGGAGTTTTTCCTAATATCTAACCAAAACTTCCCTTGCTGCACCTTGAGACCATTGTTCCTTGTTCTGTCATCTACCACCACTGCGAACTATGGCTGTGCAAAATTTTGGCAGCCATTTCATTTTGGAGGTGTGTCAGGCCATTTTGGTGCCTGAAACACTGAATCCAGATCAAAACAGAAGGCTCAGGAACATCTCCGAAACAAAGCGAGACATCCAAAATGTTTCGGAAAATTTCAGCGTTTCAGAGCCAGGCTTGCAGGGAAACAACTGTATGCTGCCGCTCTGCTGCATGACTTGGCTCTGCAGGGAGCAGAGATCCGCAAGGGGGGTCTCCTCGCGCCACTGCCTGCCCCCCGCTACTCTGGTGACATGGGGCTGCATGGGGCAGGCAGTGGCGGCAAGGAGACCCTAGCATGGATCTCTGCTCCCTGTGGAGCCAGGTCATGCGGCAGGGCAGGGCAGTGCTGGTCCCTGCCACACGACCTGGCTCTGCAGGGAGCACAGATCTGGGGCTGCATGGGGTGAGCAGCAGTGGGGAGGAGATCCCCGGTGTAGATCTCTGCTCTCTGTGGAGTCAGGCCGCACAGCAGGGCAGTGCTGGTACCTGCTGCATGATCTGGCTCTGCAGAGAGCACAGATCTGGGGCTGCATGGGGTGGGCAGCGGCAGGAAGGAGATCCCTGGGATGGATCTCTGCTCTGTGCAGAGCTAGGTCGCGTGGCACAGCAGTGCTGGTTCCTGCTGCATGACCTGGCTCTGCAGGGATCAGAGATCCACGTGGGGATCTCCTCACCTGCACAGAGGGCAGTGGCTCTCCCCCAGACAAGCCACTCATGGCCCTGTCCTACTCCCCGCTGAGGCCCTGCAGCCCCACCCAGCTGGGCTTTGAAACAAGTTCAGCCAAAACAAAATGGGTCAGCAATCCGAAACACCAAAACAAATTACTGTCCTCCAAAATGGCCAAATTCTAACCAAATCGAAACACAGTCATTTTCCACAGCCCTACTAAGGACAGTCTATCTCCATCCTCTTTGGAACCATGCTTTGGGAAGTCGAAAGCTGCTATTAAATCCCCCCTCAGTCTTCTCTTTTGCAGACTACTAAATAAGTCCAGTTCCCTCAGTCTGTCGTCATAGGTTGTGTGCCCCAGTCCCCTCACCATTTTTGTTGGCGTTTGATGTACTCTCCAATTTGTCCACATTCTTCTGTAGTGGGGGGCCCAAAACTGGACACAGTACTCCAGATGTGGCCTCACCAGTGCCAAATAGAAGGGAATAATCACTTCCCTCAGTTTGCTGGCAGCGTACCTACTAATGCAGCCCAGGATGCTGTTGGTCTTCTTCATAACAAGGAAACACTGTTGATTCGTATTCAGCTTCTTGTCTACTGTAACCCCCCAGGTCCTTTTCTGCAGAGTTGCTGCTTAGCCAGTCAGTCCCCAGCCTGTACCAGTGCATGGCATTGTTTCATCTTAAGTGCAGGGCTTTGCATTTGTCCTAATTGAATTTAATGAGATTTCTTTTGGTCCAATCCTCTAATTTGTCCAGGTATCTCTGAATGCCTGAATCCCTGTCCACTAGGGCTGTGCGAGGCTTTGGATTGCGCTTCGGATCTGGGGGCGCTTTGGCGTCCGAAGCAGCATGCCCAGATTGAAATGCGGGCTCAGTTAAGCTGTCCGAAGCAGTTCAGAGCTTCCAAAACTCTTCAGAAATGCTTTGGATGCTTTGGACGCTGAAACTAAAAGTTAGAAGAAGGAGGGAGAGTGCGAGGGGAGGGAGGGAGGAGGAGCTGTGGGGAAGACTGACATGTGTAGGTGGCCAGTGTGAAGGATTTCTCTCCGGCTGCCTTTCCAATGGCAGCGTTTGTGGGGAGGGACTAGAAACAGCATAAAAGCCTCTGTTTGGAGGCGTGCTATGCCTTTTCCTAGCTTGTTTCCTCTCAGGAACTGCGTGAGAAAGGAACCCTCAGACTCAGTTTGCTTGCATGAGAAAGGAACCCTCAGCATTTCAGCTTGTTTTCTGTACTCAGTAGTTGAACTTGCCTGCTCCTTTTTCTTGTTAGAAAGGATTGGGTAGGATTTAGCTTATTTTAGTTTAGCTATTCAATTACTATTACCATTCAATTCATTTCTTTGAATTTATATTTGCTCTTTTTTATTTTTTTTTGGAAACTTTGAAAAAAGAAAGTTGTGTTTTCCCTGCCAGTGTGATCCATCACTGTGCAGGCAGGCATACAGATTGTGTGCGTGCGCAGGCACGCGCGCACGCGCGCACACACACACACAATATAAAGGAAAATCAGATATTCACAGAAGAAGACATACAGACAGCACACAATTTTTACATAACTCTTAACACTGAAGCAAACAATTAAAGAAGAGGCCACTACACACACGCAACAGAGGGAATAAAACACACAATACAAAAGGATTGAAACACACACAGAGACCTTTTGCAGCACAGGAAAAATCAATATGAAGTGTGCTGGAAAGGCAGATACTAGGTCTTCTGGCAAGGGAGGGAGAGGGGGCAAGGGGAGAGCTAGAGCCCCCCCACCCCCAAACACAGATGCATTCTCTTCCCAAGCAGCCATGACATCAGTGCTGCCAGTGGAAGCAAGGAGGTGGAAGCAGTGTCTGCACCTGGCATCCCTGCACCTGCACCACCTCTGCTCAGTCAAGAAGTAGGCACCAGCAGTGGAATCACTGTCTCCTCCACCCCAATTTCATCTCTCAGCGTGAGCCTCCCACTGCCAGAGGAGGAGCTGGAGCTGGAACCAGGGATGCTGAGCGCGCTGGCTCAAGCAATTCTGGGAACTGAGGGAGAATCAGAGTCTGTGCTCCATACCCCTCAAATTTCCCCTAGACCCAGGTCTCCTCCGGAAAGCAGCACCTCAGAGGAGGCTGAGGTTGTAGAGGCAAATGGCTCAGCTGAGGCAGCTCCTCTTGGTGTTGAGCCTCAGCCTGCTGAGAGGGATAAGGCCGGATCCTCAGCCTCAACCCAGAAATGGGGGAGTAGTGTAGTGTGGGAGCATTTTGAGCTGGCACATGATCCCAGGTTTGCCATCTGTCAGGACTTCCGAAGGCACATGAGCCATGGCAAGGATGTGAGACCCTTTTCCACCACAGTGATGCTGCTACATCTGAGGAGGCAGCACTCCCTTGCCCTTCTTCCTGCTCAGCCTGGCACCAGTGCAAGTGTGCTGAAAGGGAAGTCCCTTGCCTGCTCCAAAGCCCCCTTCCCCACAAAGCAGAGGCAGGCCACCCTGGACCAGTGGGGGAAAGGTGGACAGAAAAGGGGACGCATTCCCAAGGCAAGCAAGATCACCCAGGGCATTGGGGCCATGCTTGCTCTGGATAGCCAGCCCTTCTCCCTAGTTGAGCGGCCAGGATTCAGGTGTGTGGCAGGGCGCTGTTTGTGCCTGCCACTTTAAGGGCCAGAATACAGCAGCCAGCAGGTGCCTGATTAGGGAAGCCATTTTAGATTCAGGGCTGCTGGTATCATCTGGAGGTAAAGGATGAGCTGTAGGTGATGGTCAGGAGGCTCCTGGGCCTGGGCATGACCTAAAACTGCACCTTGCTGGGAGTGGGTGGCCTGATGGGGCTCTCAGTGGTGTGGGAGCCCCCAGGAAATACCAGGCCAGATACCACCCCAGTGAAAGGCAGTCAGGGTGCCTTAACCCCTATCCCCCACCACTGGGTGGGTTACCCCTTTTGTAGGGTCTGGAAGGTGGACCCCCAGAGAGAAGGTGTGAGGCCATAGACTCAAGAAGCTGTCTGAACATCCCCTGACTGGTCAATGCTGGGGCCAGGACCGGAAAGGTCAAAGGGCCAGGGGCCCACCACAGGGAACGCCCAAGAGCTGAGGGCCTGGGGTTCTGACTGACCTGGAGGTGGGCCAGGGCTAGTAGCCAAAGGTCCCGGGGGGACCACACCCAGAAGGAGGAAGCGGCTCAGGGAGCTATGTAGCCGAGAATGAAGGCGGAATAGGCCACTGGAATGGAGGGATCTTAGAGGGGTCCTGATCAGAGAAGTCTGGGGCCCAGTGTGGGGCCAGGCCAGTGATTGTAAGAACTACAGATGCCATCTGCGAGGCTTGAGCTGCGGTGTAGGGCACCCCCTGGCAGAGCTGAAGATAGCAACCCCTGGCATCGGAGCAGGAAATGGGCAGCCTCCCGCTTAATTTACATCAATTAATTAATTACCAACAAGGCGTGGCAGATGAGAAGGCGGGCGGTTAGCCCAGAAACAGGTGGGTGGGGCACAGTGAAATCGGCCCAGAGCAGGCCCCCTGTTACAAGGCGGTTTGTAGCACTTCTGGCCCCATTTTACAAAATGTCCACATGCACCACCTTTAGCAGGACAGTGGTGCCCTTCCTGTATGAGGCATGCAGGGAGTAGTTGAGGGAGGAGCTGCACAAGGCAGGGCCACAGGTAGCCTTGCACTTCACCTCTGACATCTGGAGCAGCCGGGGTGGTGATCACGCCTACCTCTCCCTCACAGGGCACTGGTGCAATCAGTCAGGCCATCGGTGCGCTCTACTGCAAGCCGAGGTGCTGGATGAGTCCCACACGGCAAGGGAAATCATGGGGGCCATGAATCGCATGGTGCAGGGACACCGACAATGGGGCCAATATAGTGAAGGCTGTCCATGATGCCAACTTTGTTGGCATCCACTGCGTGGCACTGCTACAAGCCAGCTGATTTCAAAATGCAGGAGGGTGGTGAGCTACTTCCACCGCAGCATCAAGGGGGGCAAGATGCTGTGGGAGAAACGGGCAGAGCTGAGTATCCTGCAGCACAAAATCATGCAGGATGTGGAGACTCGGTGGAACTCCACATACCTGATGCTCGAAAGGTTGGTGGAGCAACAGAAGACCATCCATGAGATGACCTTGCTTGGGGAGATTGGGATCAGCGGCCCCCTGAACAGAGCTGAGTGGGATACCATCTCCCAGATCTTGGTGGTCCTCAAGCCCTTCCTCAAGGCCACCAAGACCCTTAGCGCTGGTGATGCCCTCCTCAGCCAGGTGATCCCCCTAGTGAGGGAACTGGAGAACCAAATGGAGAAGTTCCAGGGACCAGTGTTCCTGACTGGGCCAGGCCGCTTTCACCAGACGTGCAGGCACTGGTGAGGTGGCTGAAGGAGGGCATCGGGAGATGGCTGGATCTCTTGCAGTCCAGTATGGCCCACATGATGGTGGGCATGTGCGACCTGAGGGTGAAGGGGAGTATGTGCACTGGCAGCCCCAAAACCCTCAATCACTGGACGCAGGTGCGGGTGAACAAGGTCAGGGAGGCCGAAGTGCAGAGGCGAGGAGATGTGGAAGAGGGGGATTCATTTTCCCGTGCCAGCACTCCCAGCACCAGCCAGTCTCCTCTACTCCAGCCACTGCCAATGTGGGCCATGGGCATGGCTTCAATGCTGGGTCCAAATGCACCAGATCCCAGCCTCAGGCAGGTAGTGCCGAGGCTTCGGTTGCTACCTATCCAGCTGCGGATGTGGAGTTACAGGACTGCGACCCCTTGACCTACTGGTCAAACCACAGGCAGATGCAGCAGGATCTGGCCATGGTTGCCCAGCAAGACCTGTCCTGTCCACCGACCAGTGCTCCAAGTGAGAGGGTGTTCAGCACTGCTGGGGATGTTGTGACACCACACTGCACCTCCTTGGATCGGTTGCTACCTATCCAGCTGCGGATGTGGAGTTACAGGACTGCGACCCCTTGACCTACTGGTCAAACCACAGGCAGATGCAGCAGGATCTGGCCATGGTTGCCCAGCAAGACCTGTCCTGTCCACCGACCAGTGCTCCAAGTGAGAGGGTGTTCAGCACTGCTGGGGATGTTGTGACACCACACTGCACCTCCTTGGATCCTGGTTTGGTGGAGCAGCTGGTGTTCCTAAAGGTGAACCTCCTGCTGCTGGGGTTCCCCAAGCTCCACCCACAGACAGGTGGTGAAAGGTGGGTAGGAGGCGCCATAACTTCCATCTAACACATACACGCACAAAGTCCTGGCAGGGAATGCCCAGACCTGACACTTACTGGTTGCAATGGAGTTATGAGGCTCCCGGTGAGCTCAGGTTAGCTGCCTGGGATGCCAGCTTTAGGGTTGAAAACCCCTTTGTCAGGCTGAGGAATTACCTGCAGTTGGTTCTGGATGGAAGGAATAGTAAAGAAGCCAGAGGCTGGTCAGGCACACAATGCAGGCAAGAAAGCCAGTCAGTGAAAATGGAAATGGAGGTGTCGGGGGGGTGAGGGACAGGCTGGGGGGGGGGTCAGGGGGGGAAAGTGCAGAGGTACCCAGGGTGTCAGATGTCCGGCTGGTCGCAGTGTGCCATAATTCCACTGTGTATATAGAGTCCATGAGTTTCTGTACCTACTACCTAGGAGGCTAATGAAGTGCAGTTCATAGGCCTAGCTCTGAAAAGTGGTTTGCATTGTAATTTGTTCCCTCTCAGGATCAGGCAGGCCTGTGAGACTGGAGGCAGAGTGTTTTTTGATGAGACATGTGCCCCCACAAGTAGTTGGGTTTTGTTGTCTTTGATAGATTCTGGTGTGCAGTTTGTGGGGGTACTGGAGATAGTTGGCAGGGTTTGAGCTGTAGGAAGTTGGCTTCAGTTCTGGTGATGAGGTTAGGTGCTTGTTTGAATGTACAAACCACTTTTCAGAGCTGGGCCTTTGAACTGCACTTCATCAGCCTCCTAGGTAGTAGGTACAGAAACTCATGGACTCACTATGCACAGTGAAGTTCTGGCACACAGCGACCTGCCGGACATCTGACACCCCAGGCATCTCTGCACTTTTACCTGCACAGCTACTACATCCCCCTGTCCCTCACCCCCTGATGCCTCCATTTCCATTTTCACTGACTGGCTTTCTTGCCTGCATTGCGGGCCAGGCCCACCTCTGGTTTCCTTACTATTTCTTCCATCCAGGACCAACTGCAGGTACTCCCTCAGCCTGACAAAGGGGTTTTCAACCCTAAAGCGTCCAAAGTTACATTTTGTTAAGTACTCCTTTTTTTTCATAATACACATATAGACATAAAAACACAAGATAAGCCATCACACACCATGAGTAACACCGTATGTCCAACACAACACAACATCTTTACTTCTTGATGTCAATTCCTTTATAAAAAGACAGGCTCTGTGACAGTTCCGTGTGGGTACCTTTGATGCTGCTGCTGATGCTACTGGTGTTGAGCTAGCTAAGTTATTTTACCTGTTGTCGCGTAAAGTGATAGGCTGGAAATGAGGCTGTAGGGGAGGAGGAGGCCTCACTGGGGCACAC
>NW_005842077.1:1709971-1725474 GCF_000455745.1 Alligator sinensis
CGGGCTTCATGGCCTGGCAGGGCCCCGTACCCAGGCCTGCACTATATTCCACCCCCGTGTGCCCCAAGACAGACACAGTTGCCCAAGCACCCACCTACATCACAAGTTTTGCCTGTCAACAGCTTGAGGTGCAGTTCCCTCCAAACCCCTGCACCTATCTTCTTGAAACTTGGCATGCTTTGTGGCCTCACCAGGGGCTACTACCCCTGCAGCTTTCACCCCCCTGTGATGTAACACGTAGACGTGACATGAGTTTTGCTTTCAAGAATTTGGGGTGAAGTTCCCCCCAAACCACTGCACCTATCTTCTTGAAACTTGGCATGCTGTGTGGCCTCACCAGGGGCTACCACCCCTGCAAGTTTCACTCAAATAAGAGACAAAACAACAAAGTTATATATATTTAATTGATTCCCCATTATAGACTATTGCCAAATCTTCGAGGCAGCTCTGAAGCTTCGGAGCCGCTTCGGCCGGATTGAAACAGCAAACCAATCCAGAGCTCCAGATCGGATCACTGTCATCCAAACTGACCAGATCCAAAGCCAGATCCAATACCTGCCTACTCGCACAGGCCTACTATCCACCAGCATATCTACTACTCCATCCAGTTTGGTGTCATAGATTCATAGATTTATAGATGTTAGGGTCAGAAGGGACCTCAATAGATCATCGAGTCCGACCCCCTGCATAGGCAGGGAAGAGTGCTGGGTCTAGATGACCCCAGCTAGATGCATATCCAACCTCCTCTTGAAGACCCCCAGGGTAGGGGAGAGCACCACCTCCCTTGGGAGCCCGTTCCAGACCTTGGCCACTCTAACTGTGAAAAAGTTCTTCCTAATGTCCAATCTAAATCTGCTCTCTGCTAGCTTGTGGCCATTATTTCTTGTAACCCCCGGGGGCACCTTGGTGATTAAAACCTCACCAATTCCCTTCTGTGCCCCCGTGATGAACCTATGCCCCCGTGATGAACCCTGTGTCATCTGCAAGCTTGCTGAGGGTGCACTCCATCCCATCTTCACCATCATTGATGAAGATATTGAACAAAAATGGCCCCAGGACTGACCCCTGGGCCACTCTTGATCCTGGCTGCCAACTGGACTTTGAGCCATTGATTTTTACCCTTTGAGCCCAATGATCCAGCCAGTTTTGTTGCCACCTTGCAGCCCATTCATCCAAACGGAAATCAGTAGTTCTCAATCTCTGTATGCAGCCCTGATAGAAAGACCACTGAAAAACAGTTTGGTCTCATTTTGGACAGGTATATGTTACTCATCAAGGACTTCTCTGATCTGGACAGAAGGCTGGGAGGGTTCTTTAGAGAAAAAATGGTGCCAGTGTTTCTAACATATTCCTCAAGCTGTATGCCATTTCAACTTAGAGAAGTCCTGATCTCTGGTAAAACACACACAAGGGAATAATGTCAACATAATCAGTGATGTGAGTGCATATTACTTTCAAGAGAGTAAAGAAAAATAAGTTGAAGAACCCAGGAAATGCAATTAAACCTCATTTCTCAAATAGGGGAGGAAAGCAAGCTTCTTCCGTTTCTGTCTGAATTGGATTGTCAGGGTACTCCAATCAATCCGTAGTCCTACTTGTGAGCCCCTTGTAGGAGACTGAGGCTGTGCTGGAAAGAGAGTGAGCTCTTGGTGGTGCAGGGATGCAAGGAACAAAATTTGTTGAGGAGCAGCTGAAGAAGGAAGGGAGAAGCATTAACACTTCCTTAGCTTCTGCAGCAGATTAGCTTTCTATGGTTCACAGCAACAGAACTTTTCCTCTGTGAAGCTAGTCTTGAGTACTTCCTCACTTAGACCTCTCTTCTACCTGCAGCACTTCATGCCTCCCAGCAAGACAGCCAATCTCTCAAAGTCCTTCTAACCATTATAATCCCTATCTTCTCCACATGTCCTCCTGAAACACATTCCTTTTCAATTCTACATGTCTTTCCCATAAGTTTTTTTTCCTCCTTTTCCCTTGGAGACTCGCTGCCCCAGAGCATTTGTGAGGCAGGAAGTTGCAAGGACGCAAGACAAGAAAACAGGGAAAAGATATTAGCACTTCCTCCTTTTTCTTCTTTCATGTACGTCGTGGCAGCCAGAACCCCTGTGGCTGCAAATCGCAGAAGGATATTAGGAGGTCTTTAGGGTGAAAGACTAAAATCTGGGGTTGCTGAAGGGAAACTGTCAAGGGATATTTCCCTCCTTCTCATGAACTTTCTGAGGTCTGCAGAGAGGGAAAATCCTCAGCAAGCTTTTGACTCCCTCCCAAACCTTAGGAGTGTTTTCCTTTGCTTCCCCCAACACACACATTCACAGTAACTCCCTTTAATGAAGACATATAAGTCTCCTTAGCAATGGGGTTATTCTTTAAGACATATGTCTGGAAAGAAGAAGGGTTGAGACTTTCTTTCCTTAAATTAAAGCTTACTTCTCTAGCATTTATTTGCTATGGTATGCTAAGATCACTGCGACAGCTGATTACTAGCCATGATCCCAATTAAAAAGGTAGTATATTTTTAAATTGGAGCTTAATAAAAAATATCCATTTTATGCACTGTATTTCAGTTAGAGAAGTCTGGCAACTTCTCTGCTGGTTTTTGTGTTGCACTCACCACCCTTGCCTATGAATGGCTTCCAGTAATGCATTCAGTGATGTGATTAACATATGTCATAGGTTTCTCCCCAACTTTCTGTTTGGTAAAAATACAGTTTAAAAGATTCTATGAAAAATCATGTTTTCTATTATACTGAATAAAGGATAGCAACTCGATTTGATTTCTGCTATGGTGTACATCATAGCTAAATTCTATCCAAAATGTACACAAATTAGACAAACGTTTAAAATGTTTACATTAAAGAAACGCACGTGCTTGTTTGTTCCTGTGTGGAATATCAAATCCATATGTCATTTCGCTTTGTTCATTGTTTTCCACAGTCTGTTTGATGATGCAGGCTCCGTATTTCATGTTTAAAACTCGGGGGAAAACACACTCAGGAACCAACTGGGAGGTCACTATGGCTACTTTGGACTGGACTGCTTATGCAAAGCAGCTGAAAATTCATCGTACTTAAGGGTTCCCCTGATGCAGGGAATATGAGCTTGGGAAAATGAGACCTGACCTTGAGATTTCTCCAGTTTGACTGGGCTGAACCAGTCTCCAGCTGGTTCCAATATTCAGTTTGGGGAGACATTTAAAAGTGTTTGGCCACCTTTTCCCCACCACAAATAAAATACAGTTGTGTCCTGTGTTCAGTAGAGGTCAGCATGGTCTGATAATCTACAGCAGGAGTGGGCGAAGTCCACCCCACGGGATGGATCGGGCCAGCAGCAGACTCCATTTCCCAGGAGCCCCTGCTCGTGTCTCTGTGGCACGTTTCCGTAGAGACCCCAGGAGCAGCGGCACCATGACAGCACAGGGTCAGGGTTTCCATGGAGACCAGCACCAGGAATGCTGCCAGGACTCGGAGCTAGGCAGGTAGGTGCTCCAGGGCCGGGGCTGAGATCTTGCAGTCGAGATAGCATGGCCCAGAGCTGGGGCAGACCTGCGATCCAGTGCCCGCACTCCTTGGGCAGGGGCATGCAGGCACCGGATCCACCATTTTGCCCACCACTGATCTATAGCCTTATGGAAAACCACCCAAACCAGGCCACGAGGTGAATAGGTCATTGACCCGCAGAATAAATATATCCTATTTACTTGAATACAAGATGAGGTTTTCCCCAACCAGCATGAAGGAAAAAGCCCCATGTCTTACATTCACATACAAGAAATCTTACTAAATACATTGTCTGTCATTAAACCACTGCCAAAAACAGCATGTGCTCAGTAATGGAAACCAACTATAAAGCTGAGTAAATGCAGCCAGCACTGAGCATGACTAGAAAACATACTGAGCAAATATACTGATGGAAACCTATTTTTCTGTGTGGCTCTTAAAAAAAATAGACAGTTGTTCTCCCAGGAGAGAATAAGCATCAGGCCTGGAGGTACTGTAATACCAGACTGGCACTTGGAGAGGCCAGAGCAAGCCCTGACACCTTCCCTGGTGCCAAAAATGCTAATAGGATCCTTTTTTCCCCCCTCGCCCTTAAAAAAGATAGGCAGGGGTTTTCTCCACAGGGAACTGGCACTGGGCCTGGAGGTACTGCAATACCAGGGTGGCACCAGGAGGGCCAGAGGCAGCCCTGACATCTTCCCCATGGTACCTCATGCTACATTTGGTCTTCTTTTTTTTCTTTTTTTTTTTATTTAGTGTCTTAGGCCAAATCAGCCCAAGTTTCAAATTCTATTGACTGAGCAAAGCTCAATTGTTCAAGTCTGTATTGTGCTCTGTCAACTGAGCAGGGCTTAATTGTTCAAGCCTATGTGGTGCTACCACCGGCGAAAATCCTACGTCCCAGACTCTTCAACCTGGGACTTCAGATACTGTACTCCCAAATCCATGGCAGACCTCCTACATGCAAGCCTCAAGCCCAGAGGCTTCAGAGTTCAAATGCCCCCTAGTCTCACTTGCCTCTAGTCAAAAGGCTAAAGGGAAGCTAGAGGGAAATCCCAAGAGCAATCCCCCATCACCATAAGTTGTATAGCTGAGTTCCTCACGTTGGATAGCCTTGCTGGGGTTAGCCTGCCCACAGTACGAGGGACAGGCCTTCACTCTCAAATTCGCTGAATCATTCAAGGCTGAGGAGAAAGGTATCTCCCCTGCCAGGTCAGTAAAGCCACCTGGGCCAAAACCATCATCATGGTAGAATAGGTCAATGCAGCCCGTGTGACTGAGATATGTTGTAGTGCCATTGCACAAAGTTCCCCTTAGCACTGACTGTTTTTCAAGTCATGGTAAGACACTGCATTGAATACATTTAAACTTTTATCTTCACTTCCACAGCTTAGCTGTGCCTTTCCCATTTCCAATGAGTCCTATTTTTAACCAGCCTTGAATGTCTGGCAAACATCAACAAATGGGGTGCTCTCTTTCAGCCTGTCACATTATGAATAGTGTGACCCTAGCCTCCATGAGGTAGAGCTGGACCAGGTTGCTCTGCGCCTCATCTGCATATAAATTGTTTGGGGATCTCATTCTCGTGACAAGAGTACCTGGTTCCAGTCATGAAAAGGGGGCTAATTAGGACATGGATCTTGTGGAAGGCATCTGGAGTACATACACATACTGAGAAGTGCCGAGTTGTGGGGTCACTATGGCTTGAAATGCTGTTGTCTCTGCTGGGGCCCAGCCCAGTGTACTATATGTAAGTCATGAGCCTTTTGACTTTGGACTAAGGTAAGCAAGACTAGGGGGCATCTGAACTCCAATGTCTCTAGGCTTGGGGCTTGTATGGATGCTTACCATGGATTTGGGAGTGTCTGAAGCCTCAGACTGATGACTCTGGGAGGTAGGATACTTGCCAGTGGTAGCACCACAAAGACTTGAACAACTGAGCTCTGCTCTGTCAAAATTTGGAACTTAATTCAGGGATGTAGGGAGAAGAACCTAGGAGGGACAGAGGGTAAGAGGGCTACTTTATCCCCTCAGATTTGTTTTCCCTGCTGTAGCAGGGAGAGGGGACAAATTCAAGGTAAGTCTCCAATAAGTAGATTCTATACCTGGAAAATTATAACAAATGTATACATTTTCCATATATAAAATCTAATTATTGGTAGGGGGTTCACCTTATATTTAAGTAAATACAATAACAAGTCTCTTTCTGGGAACTCAGAAGTAGATCTACCATGACCTGATTATCACTGAAGATGGTCACTCAGCCTGCTTTTGCCACTGCTGTGAACCCTCACAGGTTCTTTACATGTAGACAGTTCTGTTGCCCTCTTCTCAGCAAGAACTTTTTCCATTGATTTTAATGGATATGGGATCAGGGACTAAGTCTTTAGTTAGCAGTGGGCACATCTACATGTGCACCTGACTGCACAGTTGTTACTGTGCAATCCCAAAGGTACTGCACAGTCCCAACGTTGCACAGGTCATTTCCAACCCTACTGCACAGTAGCAGTGGCATCACGGTTCCAGTGCACCAATGCACCAATGCTACAGTGACATATCATCTCATATAGATCTACCCAGTGTGAACTTTTACTAGTTCATAATTGTACTCTTAGATTTTATTTTAGTTATTCTACAGTTGGATTTTGCCACAGAGGATCATAAAGTCTGGTCTACATGTCTACTGGTCTAAAGCCTCTTCTAGAAGAACCTGTTAGAGCAGTGGTCATCACTCTCAATCAACCAGTTGATCTCGAAGCCTCTTAGAGTTGATCTGAGGCTGGGGAGCGGGGATTGTCAGTTTGTGGGGGAGGGAAGGGGTGAGGGCCAGATCGAGGCCCCCACGGTGAGAGAATAGAGTGCTATAGAGGGAAGAGCAGGGGTAAGGTGAGTGGAGCCCCAGCTGGATAGGTGGTGGGAGGATCGAGCCTGGGCAGCTTGTCCAGGGACACCAGGGGTCTCCTGCCACTATGCATACCCCCGCAGAGGCCCCGGAGGGCACATGCCCCTCTGATCAAGCACAGTATGGCCCAGCTCCCTGCCATGAAGAGTGCAGCACTGCCTTCCCCTTCCACCACAGGATCTATGCGGGGGAAGGATGGGCTGGGGCTGGAAGGCAGTAGGGGTGCGCGAAGCTTTGGTTGCCAATTTGATTCTGAGAAGATTCAGCCTGATTCAACGGCCAAATCTCCAAATCCAAATCAAATTGAGAGACCCATTAAAAGGTCTGAATCGAATCGAAGCCTCCGAATCAATTCAGAAAAGATTCAGAGATTCGGAAGGCAGGCTTGCAGCAAACAGAAACTGAGGAGGGAGGGGGAAGATATTGATATCTGTAGCTGGCCAGTGACTGTGATCTTTCCCTGAGTTCCCTTCCAATCACAGTGCTCGGGGGGAGGGACGTAGAAACAACATATAAGGCTGTGTGTGAAGTGATCTAGATACAAACTCTCCTAGATACAAAAACTCATGGACTCAATATAGACATTGGATTTATGACAGACTATAACCTGCCTGACATCTGACTCCTCACGTACCCCTCCACTTTTACATGCTACATTCTCCTTCCCCCCCGACTCCCCCCTGCCCCAGCTTGTCTCTCATCCCCTGCTGACACCTCAATTTACATTTTCACTGACTGGCTTTCTTGCCTGCAGCCCAGCCTCTGGCTTCTTTATTATTCATTCCGTACAGGAAGAGCACACACACAAACTGCAGATGCTTCCTCAGCCTGACAAAGGGGTTTTAAACCTGAGAGCTTGTCAAGATATATTTCTCCAACTATTTAGTTGGTCTAATAAAAGATATCACATCTACTTAAAGAACCTTGCCTGCCTGTTCCTTAGACTAACAGGCTACAAGCAGAAGCCCACTTAACACACACAAGTGACATGAGTTTTATTTTCAACAATTTGAGGTGCACTTTCACAGAAACCCCTGCCCCCATCTCTTTGAAAGCTGGCAGGCTTCATGCCCTCAGAAGGGGCTACCATCCCTACTGCATTCATCTCACTCTGCCTTAACATACACACAACACGAGTTTCACTTTCAACAGTTTGGGGTGCACTTTCACAGAAACCCCTGCATCTTGAAACTTGGCAGGCTTCATGCCCTCAGAATTGGCTACCATGCCTGCTGTTTTCATCAAATTCTGCAAAAAAATGACAAAGTTATAGGTATTTTACTGATTCCCTGTTATAGTCAATGGCCGAATCACCACCAAATTTTTCAAATCCAATTCAGCCAAATCAATTCAGGACAGTGATCCGAATCACCGAATCGAATCGCTGTCCCCCAAATTGGCCGAATCCAAATTGTGCCCTCCTGGCCTCAAACATTTTGCTCCGTGCCTCTTTGGTTCGAGTGCCCACCGGAATCCGCCCTGCTGTCGCAGGTGGTCTTTCGAGGAGGTCTTTACACGTGACGCAGACCACCCCTTTCTCGCCTGCCATGACTTTGAATCTTCTTCAGTGGTGGGGTTCAGTACTGCGCGGTCTCCCTCGCTGGCCACTCATTCCTTTGGTGGTCTTCTACAAGGCTCCACTTCCCCTGTACCTCGCCCTATACCCAGCCTGGCGGGTCACTGTTGTTCCTCCGGGCAATCTTGTGCACCACGAGTGTCTTTCAATCCATAAGCATACCGCTCCTCGTTCGGTTCTCCTCGCTTCCTTCCGACTCAACCCCTTCCAGCATGGGGAAACACAAAATACTCTATGGCAAAAGAAAAACGCAAGAAAACCACCACCAACACTGTACACTCTGCGTGCGCCCAAGATACACCCCGTGCTCCTATCTGACCACTAGGGCCCTTTCTTGTTCACCTAGCCCCCTGGCTTGGCCCCTACAGCCCTGGCTATCGTTGCCCTCTGTCCAGGCCTTCACAATGTCGTTGCCCTCTCTCTGGGCCTTCACAGTGTCATCGCCTTCTCTCTGGGCTTTCACAATAATGCTGCTCCCCTTCCCTGGGGCTCCTCAGTAATGCTGCCCTCTCTCTGGGACTTTGCAGTAAGGCTGCCCTCTCTCGGGGCCTTTCAATATTGCCCCTCTCTCTGGGGCATCTCCTCAGGTCCCCTGGGTCCCTCCACCATCCCACCTGTTTGGAAGCTGTAGGGAGGGCCAGTGCCTCCCCCTTCTCTGCAGAGGCTGTTAGGCTCGGGGTTTCTCCAGCTTCTGTCTTCCTCACCCAGCTTTCCCTGCACCGGAGCTCCTGCCCTGAGCACAGGTTTGCCTTTACCGCTGTCGACGGCTTCTCCCTCGCCGCATGAGGCGTCAGATCCGCCTCTGTTAGAGATCGCCGTCTCCCGCTCTGCTCTGGGCTTCCGGTTGACCCCTCCGGCTGGAATTTCTCCCAGCATCCGATCCCCCGCCTCTTTGTGGGCCGTCCTTTTTATCCCTGCCGGGCAGCAATTGCTGCTGACATCCCCAGCCGGCCGCAACTGAATGAAAGCGCGGCTAATGGCTCGCGTGGGTTCTTCCCGGTGTTCCTGCTTTGCCGCAGGTCTTGCTGCAAGTAAGCGTTCTTTTTCTACTTTTGCTTTTTCTGTTCTTCCCCCGTTTTCTGGACCCGGGGTTCCCCCCTTAGGCTTTGGGGTTTCCCCCATTTGTCTCTCCCTGTGACACAAATCAAATACTGGCTACATCGCACAGGCCTAGAAGGCAGCACCACGCTCTTCACGGTGTGGGGCTGTGCTGAGGCTGAGTGGAAGTGGTGACACTGGGAGTGGGGGCTATGGGGGGTGCTACGGTGAATTTTCAGGTGCCTGAAGCTCCCCCCTACATAGCCCTGCTCCCACTGCCAGAGCCACCCAGCCCAAGCGCAGCCTTGGCCCCAAGCTGCAGTGGCAGCTGGCCTGGCTAGCATACAGATCTGGGGGCACACACCCCCAACACCCTTCCGGAGTGTGTGCCCCCCGTCCCCACGCCCCCCAGGTGAGCTGCTTATGGTTCTGTCCCACACCCTGGATGTGCAGGACATGCCCCTGCTCCAGCCCCACTCTCTCACTCACCGCCATTGGGGATGGGGAGTGGTAGATCAAGGCCCTAGCAATGAGGGAGGAAGTGAGGTTAGGGCTGGGGCCTTGACCTGCCCTGCCCTGCCATGGCCCTTTCTCCCACAGATTTACCTGCTGGGGGATATGCCCCCAAACCATTTTTTCTCCCTCTGCCTCAATCTGCCCCGCCCCCCCATTCCCGTCCCACAGACTTACCTGCTAGGTTGTGGGGGTTCATGGTAGACCTTGGGTTGCTTTTAATGCCAAAGGTGATCTACTTAAAAAGGTTGGAGACCACTATGTTAGAGCTAGAGCAGAGCACACAATTATCTGTCACCTGCCTTCTTTATAACAAATTTAAAAAATGGAGATACAGATAACAACAGAATATGTCCAAAACTAAACATATGGGGAATTTAGACTTATTTACTTACAGGATAATTAGTTTGTGTAAACTGAATTCCCAGCCCAGCAGTTGAAGCAGTGTATTCAATGTGGGTTCAACAAATGTTAATTAATAACATATAACAAGACAAAGCCACCCTAACTAACCTGGAGAGCAGGGAAGAGGCCTAAAATAAGATGTAAATAGCTTCCTTTCATCCTTAAAGTTCCTGTCTCTAGAGACTTGGAAATGTAAACCTAAACTCATTGGTGTTATTTCTTTGGTTAGAGGAGTTACTACAACTTGGATAAATACTAGCTTTAGAACTTGTGAACTGAATTGTATTGACAAAATACATCATGAGCAGAGCAGCTAAGTGATATTTTGCAAAAGTGTACCTGAAAAATGTGAAGAAAAAATACAGGAAAGTGAAGAAGTGGAAAGGGCAAGACCACAAATTGTAAGATCTTCAGGGCTGGGACCACCTCTTTGTGCATACATGTCTATACATGCACAATCCCTAGCACAATGTAACTGGAATCTCTGGGCAATTCTGCAGTGCAAATATCATATTCATATGTGTAACGTCAGGGTCCCAGGGGTGGCCATGGGTGGAGGGAGAAAATATTATTTGGGCGGGGATGGGACGACTAAGTAAAACTTAAAAGATACTTCTACTGTGCTCCTACACAGACATCACCCAGCAGGTAAGTCTGTCGGGGGAAGGGGCATGGGGGAGGGAAGGGATGTGATGGGGCAGATTGAGGCCTCCCACGATAAGGGAGGGAGTGGGGCATAGGCAGGGGCAGGGGCTGAGGTGAATGGGGCCCCAGGGTGAGTCATGAGACAGTTGGAGCCCCAAGCAGCTCATCTAGTGGTGAGGGGGGGCTCCTGCATGTACCCCCAGGGGAGGCATGGGGGGCATGTTGCCCCAGATTTGTGTGTGGAGTGGTGGTGAGCTGCGCACTGGGCTCTGCACTCTGCTACCTTTGTCCTGGGAGCCGGGCCCTGGCTGCACCGCATCCTCTGCCTGCCTGCCATACAGTGGGAGGGACATGGCATCGCATGGCTCTAGGGCAAAGGCAGCAAGGTGCAGAGTCCCAGCCTATAGCAGCAGCCCACCTCTGCTCCACCCTGTGCACAAATCCTAGGGAAACATGCCCCCCATACCTCCCCCAGGGGTGCCCCCCATACGTGCCCCCCATACCTCCCCCAGAGTGGTGGCAGCCCCCCCGCTGTGCCCTTGGATGAACCACCTGGGTCTCTGACCATCCCACGACCTGCCCCAGGGCACCATTCACCCCATCTCCTGCCACTGCCTCAGCCCCACTCCCTCCCTCACCATGGGGGCCTCAATCTGTCCTCCATGCCCCTTCCCTCCCCTATGCTCCTACCCCTTCACACACTTACCTGTTGGGCACTGCTCCACATGCCACCGGACCGTTTCTGGCTGCCTGCAACAGGCTGCAGCCATGTGTCTGTGTCTACCCCTCTCCACCCTGCTGCAGCTGCTCGGAACCTGTACCCAGGCTGCCCTGTAGTCCTCTGTGCTGCCACCATTGTCCTACATTAGCCCCGGCCTTCCACGGTCTATGCCGTGACACCACCTGGTGGCTCCACGACCATTCCCACTCCACCCCCTAGGGCACCTTCAGGGCCAGCCCATTCTATCCTGTGGAACCTGTGGCCGCAGGCAGGGTCCACAGCCAAGGGGCCCTGCAGAGCCGGATGGAAAACCCCTCCCGTGTTTGGTGGTGGCCGCCGTGTTTGTGGTGTAGCCCACCCATGCACCCAGTTGGTTGGATGTTTGTTTAACTCTGTTCCAGCTGGAAATTCCAGCCACCACCCCTCCCTCTGCATTCAGTGTGCCGGGACATTCATTTACCAGTGTAAGTGTGCTGTGGGAAGAGAAAGGGAGCCCCACACAGGCTGATTTTCCCCAGGCCCTGCACCCTGCTATGGTCATCTCTGCCGATGGATCAGGGGGCCCCAAAACTATATCTTGCACGGGGTCCCCAAAAAATTGTGAGTTGGCCCTGGGCGCCTTCCTCTCTTGTCTGAGACACCTTGATGGTAAAACGATAAATCAGGAGGCTGCCCATGGGCCTTTGCATGGCCCCAGTCCCGCTGAACCACCACTAGTCCTCACTGGTCCTCAGGCCCCTCACTGGGCCTCACTTCATAACTATGCCGCGCAGAGCACCTCAAGACTTATGCACTAATTGCATGACTGTAAATCCTCCCCTATACAACACCCCATGCCTCATGGGTATACAATAACATTATTGCCTCTTCTGGAGCCTTGGCCTTCTTGGCCTCCTCCCCTTTAATCTTGCTAGGCCTTCTAGCCTAAGCCCACTGCATCGGACCTGGCTTGGAGGCACTAGCTTCAATCTATCAGCTTCAGTCACCATGCCCCTGACCTTTGTCTGCCAGGCCCTCAGCCCCCGTGTGGTTGCACCTGTCTGGCACCCAGCCCCTGGCCCCTGTCTCATTGGGCTCCTGCACTCTCCCCCTCTCTGGGCCCAACAACAGCTCAGGCCTTGAGCCTGACCCTGGCACAGCTCAAGGCAGTCGTGTGCCTCCTGGGCACTAATGGGACCTCCATAACTTCCCTTTACAGTCCCAACCCAAATGTCACAGGCTGGCTGGGCACTGTTAGTGTATCAATTTGGTCACAAGCCAACTGGGCGCTGCGAATGTATCAGCCACTGGGCTG
Organism: Alligator sinensis; assembly: GCF_000455745.1. Taxonomy (NCBI): domain Eukaryota; kingdom Metazoa; phylum Chordata; order Crocodylia; family Alligatoridae; genus Alligator; species Alligator sinensis. The sequence continues at coordinate 1,722,563 of NW_005842077.1, forward strand.
TTTGGTTTGGGATCGAGGAGGCAAAGTTGGGAGCAAAGCAAAGACAAGTTTCATTTATAGCAGCAAAGGTAAATTTTACTTATAGCAGCAAAAATATGGTTCACACATATAGCAGTTAACAAAAGGTTAATCTAATAAGCAGATAATACAACAATACAAAGCTGATAATAATAACAACAACAGACAGACAAATTGACAAATAGTTCCCACTTGGTTGGCAACTTATCAACAGTCCCTCAGTGCCAGGTGCACGTCAAGTTGTTCCAGCGAAGTCAGGCGTCTCCGATCCATGGTGTCGGAGGGAGCATTGGGGAAAGTCCCTGGTCAGGATCTGGTCCTCACTCACACCAGGAGTCTGGAGTCTGGGCTTGGAACAGCAATGACCGTTCTGTTCCATCCTTCCTACTGGTCACCTGACGTGCATGTTCTTTTATATCTTATCTTATGCTGATCTGTTGGCTTTAGAGCCACTCACAGTCTTACCCTACAGTTGTTAGCCGTATATCCATGATTCCTTGGGTGTTTTTCTGAGATTTATCTATGTTCCAAACTCCCATGGATGAACTGAGCCCGTTCCATAAGTGGTCTAGGACACCTCTTTTTTCCCAGGCAATTGGAGGCTGCTGGGCTGCGGGTTGGAAAACAGTTGGCCAAGCCCAGCACAACGTATTTTCTGCCAACCGAGTGCCGGCAGAGCAGTTAGGAAATGCTGGAGGACCAGTGTATTTGATGAGCTGCACACCATTGTCCTAAAGTGTCATCGGGCAGGGGAACCACTGGAGCTATCATCTCCCATGGAGGTGGGGTTGGAGGGTTTGGTCGCCTCCTTGGACTCTGGGTTGTTGTAGAATTGTGGGCTGCAGGCGTGGCAGCGGCAGTGGTTACATCAGGGCTCGGGGTGGGTACGGTACCTGCAGGCAGAATATAACAACAGCAGGACCATTGGAAGAAACCACAACAATCCCCTCCTGTTCCACACTCGTTTTCCCTGATCCTAGCATACGGGAGGAAACCAAGCAACCACCCTGTCCCACAGTAACATTGACAGATTCCCCCTTGCCAGTCCACAATCCACCGCTGGTGACTGAAAGGCCAGTTCCGCACTTCTTCAATTGTAGTTTGGCACTCCCAGTATCCCAGCATGTCTGAGGCCTTGGCAGCGGGTGCAATCTGGGGCATGGGAGCATGGGAATGCCCCACATCAGTCAAGCAGTAACAAACGACCAGCAGTTCCATCATAATGGCATTCTACCCCTTCATTGCTAGACAAGGGTGATGGTGTTGCTCTGGAGCAGGGTGATGACTCCAGGCCACCTCAAGGCCGCTATGGCTGCACCCGCGGGTGAACCCAATCTGCAGGAACAAGGAAAAATGGAGTCTGGCTCCCGTTAGATGGATCTGACTTTGATACCCACCATGAGTTATGCATTTCCCATGCCATTAACACCCCTTCCCATTTGTCCCCCTGTGGATGCCTAACTACTACCTGATCCTCCGCCTGGAGTTTCCCCCGGCCACCCCTTGGCCGTTCCACTGCCGGCTCACAGGGCCCGCCCTGACTGAAGGCTTGCTGCATGGGGCTTCCTCTGGCACAGGGCCGATTGTTGGCCCAGTTGGCTTGCGACCAAATTGATACACTCACAGTGCCCAGCCAACCTGTGACACCCAAACCACCAGATTAAACAATAATATAAGCCATAGGCCCCTGGGCTATAACAGAAACTCATATGGCAGAAGCATCTCTCTGTCCTTTTAAGAAAACAAACCTTCCTTATCTCCCAGTGGGTATACCTTCCAGCCTGGGGCTATACCCTAGCCTATACACTCAGACTCCTTGGGCTCTCAGACCCCCTGGTCCTTGTTCAGCCCTTCCCTGGGCATATGGACCACTGGTAGGCACCTCAAACCTTCTAGAGGCTAACATAAAACAAAGACCACTTTTAGGCTTACCATATTTCCAGTCCCCAAAAAAGAGAACGCCTGCTGCACAGGGAGGGTATATGACTGGGGGACAGGGGGCAGTGATATGCCAGTGTCCTGCCCCTACCCATTCTGTTGTCCCTCACTCCAAAGCCACAGCCCCCACAACCCTTCTTCTGCCCCTCACTCCTGACCCACAGACCCAAGACCTGTCAGTGCTCCTCACTCTCAAACCACAGTACCCTGCCTTCCTGAGCCATGCTGGTGCCTCTCACTCCTGACCCACAGCTCCCTGATGCTGCCAGTGCCCCACCACCCTGGTGCCCCTTACTCCCAAGCCATAGCTCCCCCAGCCCTGCCGGTGCTACTCACTCCCAACGCTCAGCCCCCTGATCCCTCCAGCCCTGCCCCTGCAAGCACAGGCACTGGTCCCAGTGCCAGCAGGCTGTCCCCACATCTCCCTGCTGCCCCTGAAGGTCCCTTCTACCCCCACTGGAGGGCCAGGTGCCTCCCCTGCCTTCCCTGCTGCAGCCTCAGCACCCAGATACCTTCTCCCACTGCTGGCAAGCACCCCCCCCACATACCTATCCCCTACACACACACAGCCCCCACCCCCCACAGACTTACCTGTATCCAGCTGCCAGGCTGCTCCCACCCCCTGCCTGGCTACATGCCAGCTACATGTGCGTGCACCCTGTCTCTAATAACACTGCCCCCAGTCCCAGGCAGCTCCTTGCTAGGCCAAGCCAGCAAGTGTTGGGAAAAACTGTGAAGCTGTGCTGGCCAAAATCCCAGACATTTGATCATATTAAAAAATACCCAAAACACCTGGACCAAGATGCAGTTCAACAAGGAGAAATGCAAAGTGCTGCACCTAGGGAGGAAAAATGTCCAGCACACCTACTGCCTAGGAAATGACCTGCTGGGTGGCACGGAAGTGGAAAGAGATCTTGGAGTCCTAGTGGACTCCAAGATGAACATGAGTCAGCAGT
>NW_005842077.1:1725810-1727445 GCF_000455745.1 Alligator sinensis
CTCTTTCCTGCCTATGCAGGGGGTCGGACTCGATGATCTATTGAGGTCCCTTCCGACCCTAACATCTATGAATCTATGAATCTATAAGATCAGAAGATCTAAAAAGAGGGCATGTCTGGGTAAACCAGGACGTATGGTAACCCTACATTTGCTTGCAAACCAGTCTTTCTCTGCCCAGGGAACTTGCCTCTGTTCCAGGCCTGCAGAGTTGTTTAGCTCAGTCCGGAAGCCCTGCTGCCCTGCAGCCAGGAGCTCCTCACCTTGTAGTTCCTGGGGGAGAGACTACCTGACCCATATAGTCTCTGGGCTAAGATAGGTCAAGCCTGAGCCCTCTTCAGGTCAGGTGAGTCCCTCATTAGTTCCCCCCTGACACCAGCATACAGCATCTCAGGCTGGTTGTTCTCTTAAAGGAGCAGGCACATGCCAGTGCCCTGCAACAATATGTTAGAAGAGAAAAGTGCATGAGGATGATATTTAGTCTGTCTGTGTTTAGAGACAGATTTTCTGGAGATAAGCCAGCCCACCCACCACAGGCAGTAGCTGCAAAGTAGCTGTTCAACTGCTGGGGAAAATAGTGAGTAAAGAACTGAAAATGGGCAGGAAGTATGGTGTCTATTGAAAAGTACAAGGGCTGGGACTTTAAATGCCTATGTTCTTGCCTGTCTTTCTATAGACTTATATGTGACCTTGGTTAAGGAACTTACCTCAGTTTCTCCACTGTAAAATCAGTATAATACCCATCTAACAGAGGTCAATATTAGCATTAGTATTAGGATTAACATTCATTAGGGTTATGGGAAAATATGGATTAAAATATGTGGAAAATCTTTATATTCCTAGTTGCAGTATGTTTAAATGTAAAGATTTAATCCAGTGATACACCAGGAAGTAAAAAATTTAATCTACTAAATACTCAAAATCTCAGATACTGTAATACAATCCTTCTGTTCTTGCAGTGCCTTTATTACCTGAAGTGCTAGATAGTTCAGTTTGTTTAGAAAGGAAATTATATTTAGTGTCAGGGTTAGGTCACTTATGAGCAGAGATTTTAAGGCAGTGGTCACCAACCGGTTGATCCCAATTGACTTGTTGATTGGGGAGCCCCTGACAGTTGAACTCAGTTGCGGGGGGGGACATGCCCCCCCAATCTGTGTGCAGGGCAAGGCTGCTGCCACTGCATGCTGGACTTTGCCCAGGGAGCAAAGCCCAGCATGGAGTGGCAGCCCCCTCACCCTGTGCACAGATTGGGGGGGCATGTGCCCCCCACCCAACATGGGGCAGTGCAGGCAGCTGCAGCAGCAGTGAGGGAGGGAGTGGGGATGGAGCAGCAGGAGGCCCTGCAGCCAGGGTAGGACAGAGCGACAAGCGGGTCATCCAGGGGGTGCAGGGAGGTGGGACATGCACCCCAGGAGGGCACAGGGGGCGTGTGCCTCCAGATCAGAACATGGGGCAGGGTGGGCTGTAGCTGAGGGCTGAGGCCAGGCTCTTCCCAGCAGGGGGGGCTGGCCCATTGGGAAGAACCCGGCCTGCGGCAACAGCGACAGTGCTGGGAGCAGGGCCACATGGGGGGGGAGGGGGACTGTAGCCTCCTGAAAATTCGCAGTAGCCCCCCTCTCATCCCCCCTCCCAGTACCA
>NW_005842077.1:1727936-1732455 GCF_000455745.1 Alligator sinensis
CCCCCCGCGGGGGGGGGGGGAGGGGTGCAGATCGAGGCCCCAGCGGTGAGAGAAGGAGTGGGGCTCGGGCTGGGGCCTTGATATGCCCCCCCCACCTTAGCCCTTTCCCCTCCCCCCGCCCCTTCCCCCACAGATTAACCCACTGGGAGGGGTGGGGGTAGATCTTGGGTTGCTTTTAAATTCCAAAAGTGATATACTCCTGAAAAAGTTTGGAGACCACTGTTTTAAGGGGACCAAATTCATGGTCAGTGACCACAAAATCATTACTTCTAATGTTAAGACAGCAACACTAAATATTAATACCAGGTTGGTATTTAGTAAAAAGAGTGTGTAGAATCAAGTACAGCATGAATAGTAGGATATATGTAATATGTATAACATTACATACATATATACTATATGTATAATTTACCCTCACACACACACACACACACACACACACACACACACACACAAAATGCTATATAAAGTTACAATTTTTTTTAGTTAAAAGATCACTAAGTCTATAGTTTAACTTAATTTCCTTTTCAGAAAGGGCATTGGAAGTGGAAAGGGAAATCATAGGGCAACAATGAAAAACAAAGAAAAGGTGAGCCAGGAGGCTACTGAAATATCAATGGGGAGGCTGGAAGGTTCTGTTGTAGCAGTCAAGGACCTACAATTCAAGGTTGACAGGTAGAAGCAGGTAAGAAATAAACCCAGCACCCAACCCGCACCAGTTCAATGTTCTACAGACCCATAAGGGGAAGGAAATAGGAGCATCTCACAAGACTGGCTAGAAAGGGAGATGGTCTATGCAACAGGATCATACCCCCTGGGGGTAGCTATGTCATGTACTAGCTCCTGAGCTACATGCTTCCTGGATACCCTTCCTTTTCTCTTTCCCGCCATGCCTTGATATCATCAACTAATGTATGAAAAAAGGAGGCTGCCGCCAAGCCCCAGGTTATGCCCTTGCCCTTCTTTCAGATAGTTCATCCCTCTTGGACCCCACAGTTCCTGGTCACACCTCTCAAGAGCTAAGTGAGCCTTCCAGGCCCATCCACACCTTAAGGTCTTTGTTGCCTCAAAGGCTCACTTTGTGGCCTCCTCCACCCCTTTAGCCATGCCTATGCCTTGTAGATGTTACCTATTATCACCCCGTTAGGCCACTTCAAGCCAACATGGCCTTGTTGGGGTGTCTACTTTCTAGCTTCAGCCCTTCTTATCTATTTGGGTGCCTCTCAGCCTAGGTCTGCTATGTTGAACCTGGCTTCCATGCCCCAAACCTGATCTCACCCCTTCAGAGACGGGGTCCCTGACACTTTTTGGGCTGCTGTGTCCATGGCCCTTGTCTCTGCCCCTCTTGGGCTGCAACAGCTTGTGCCCTGCCCTGGAAGGCCCAAGCTTCTGTGTTATTTTCAAAAGACCAAGGAGTTAATCTTATAGAACCATAAAGCTTGTTTATTCAGGGACTAGTACCTTGCCTACAGTTCTGCTGTTCCCTCCTGCAATCCCTGGGCAAATGTAACAATTTAAAGGTATCCACACATCTTCCCCCTTTACATGTAACATATCCCCTAACATTGGCAGTTTAGTTCAACCCATAGTTAAAGCACATTTTAACAGGTCTGTATTAGTCTGTATGTTGGCTTTTTAATTCTAAATGATCTTTTCAGTTTCTCTTCATTCTCAATCCTTATTGGTTCAGTTCTTGTCTGGTTTCCTTGTTCAAATGTCTCTACTTCTGTGTCATTTTGTTGAGTTCTTGTTTGGTTTCCTTGTTCAGGTGTCTCTACTTCTGTGTCATTTTCAGTCTCCTCTGTTGTTTCTTGTTCCTTTGATGTTAACTCTGTTTCCTTTGATAAATCTGATGATGCTGCTTCTTTTTTCCCCTTTATGAGCTGCAAGTGATGTCTGTTCCTTCTTAACATCTGTCCTCCCGGTGTGACTACTTTATAGGATCTGGGAGCTACTTGATGGGAAACTAGTGCCAGTGGCGATGCATAGGAGGTGCACAGGGGTGCACATGCACCCCCTGAGAGTGCTGGTGCAACCCTGACAGCCAGCACTCCCCAGTGAGGTGATGGGCAGGGGGGCAGGAGGGCAGGAAGGAGCGCCGGTGCCCCCCCCTGTGAGTACCAGCCAGGGAATGCCAACCAGGAGAACCAACCAGGAGAAGCAACCAACCTGTGAGTACCAACCAGGAGAAGCACCGCTGGCACTTCTGGGAGCTCCGCTCACACTTCTGGGTCAGTGCGCTCGCCCGTGGGGGGACCCCCACCCAGTTGTTGACTGGCCACTGAGGGGGCACATGCCCCCTCTGACCCAGGAGGCACCAGTCGCCCATGATTAGCGCTTTTTGTTTCCATGTTTGTCCATCTGAAATAAGCACCATATCTTTGTTGTGCAGTTTTGGTAACTCCCTGAAACCCTAGTCATAGTACCATTTGTGTTTGAGTTTGTTTAATTTTTTTAATGTTTGCACATCTTGCTTTTCATTCTGATGAGCATCCTCCACAATTGGGCAACCTGGTTTTGAGTTCCTGTTAAAATGGTATTTCTGCTGCAGACAATCCATGTTTCATGGGTGTTGCCCTGTAATTTAAGAGTGACAGGTAAACATTGGTGTGTAAATCCATAGCTTTATTCAACAATTTCTTCACTATTTGTACTCCATTTTCCACCAGAGTGTTGGATTGTGGGTACTTAGAACCTGAAGTGTTGTGATAGAATCCATATTTGTTTGCAAACTCTTTAAACTCAAGACTTTTGAATTGAGGTACATTGTCTGTTCTCACAATTTGTGGAATCCCATGTCTAGCAAAAATTGATTTGGTGTGAGTTATGACAATTTGCTGTTGTGCTTTTGAGCAATTCAGTTTCAGGATAGTGAAAATAATAATCCAGCACTTACACATATTTTTTCCTGCATATATGAATAAGTCAATGCCCACTTGAAACCACGGAACTATAGGCTCCTCCATGACCACCATGGGCTTTTTTCTTTGTGCTGAGCTGTACTTTAGGCATGTTGTACAAGCCTTTATAGCATCTTCTATGTCATTATTTATGTTGGGCCAATATAGATCAACTCTTGCTCTCCTTTTGCATTTTTCAGTGCCTAGATGCCCCTCATGTATTCTGTTTAGCATGTCTTTCTTTAGCACTGCTGGAACAACAAGTTGTGAGCCTTTGAACAAAATGCCATCCAGTATTGATAGCTCTTCTTTGAACTAAAAGCAGGGGCTAAGTATATGTTTTCCAGGCCAACCACCACAAATAGCTTCACTTTTTGCAATGTGGTGTCCTCAGCAGTAGCTTCTGCAATTAGTGCCCACATTTTATCTGTGACAAGAAGCACCCTTTTAATTAGATTAATATGTTCTATGTCTGCGTCTAGAATTCTGTCATTTCCCATTGTGTCATATGCTCTGGACAATGTATCTGCAATAAGTAAATGTTTTCCTGGCGTGTACTGTATATCTAGATCATATATCTGCAGTTGAAAGAAAAGTCTCTGTAATCTGGGTGGCATGTTTGATAACCCTTTCTTTGCTATAGTTATCAGAAACTGATTTAAACCTGTAACAGAACAGACATTCAGTACACATAAACCAGTCTGAAAATGGCTGAACCCGGTATGAGATAACCCTGGTTGAATGTGGTATCAGACTTTACTGATTTGGGTCAAACCGGTTTATGCAATGTCTGTCCCAGACCCCTTCCTGGTTTAAGTTAAACCAGAGTACCCCAGCATCCCAGCATGCTCTCTGGGCTGGGTGGGGCTCTCTGCTCCAGAGAGCTGGGCTGAACCCTCCCCTCTGCTCCCTTGCTGGAGCTCTGGCAGAGACTGTTTTGCAGCCTGGCAGTGTCTGCCTGGCTACCCCTGCCCCCTTCCATCCCCACCACTGCTCACTGTTCAAGCAGAGGTTCCCCCCACACCCTTCCCACAGCACGGACCGTAGCCAGCATGTGGTATGCTAGCTAATGCTGAGAGGTGTCTGTGTAAGGCAGACAGGACAAAGGCAGACAGGACAGTGCCCACTTTGGGCCTTTTGGAGCTAAGGAACAGGTAGCTGGTAATTAGGGCTGTGTGAAGCACCATCGTTTCATTTTGATATCCGTTTCACCGTTTCAAAGGGACAGCATTTTGTTTAATCGTTTTGTTTTGTTTCAAAGCATTTTCCCATTTCATTTCATTGAAACTGTTTGGAGTTTCACTGTGCCCAGCACCAGACAAGATTGCTGCAGCCACAGCCTGAGCTTCCTCTCATCCAGCGCAGATCTGGGGGCTTACACCCCCAGGAGGAGTCTGGCACAGCCTGGCAGCCCTCCCAGGGGTGCCAGCCCCCGGATCTGCACCCCAGATAAGAGGAGGCTCAGGCTGTCTCTCCCACCAGGGACCCCTGCTCACCTCCCTGCTCAGCTAAAGCCCCCCACTCAGCCCACGCCTAGCTCCAGCCCTCCCACTCAGCCTGAGGCCAGCTCCAGCCCCACCCCCCCACATGCTCCCTGCCCAGCTCCAGCCACCCCCCCC
>NW_005842077.1:1732465-1787696 GCF_000455745.1 Alligator sinensis
AGTCCCCCCCACACACATCTTACCAGCAACAACAACCATGCTTTTGGCCTTGTGGCACAGCCCCCCTGCAGGGCAGGGGGCAGCCTGGCTTGCCCCAAGTCACCAGGAATCCATGTAGCCTCTACCACAGTGCACTGCTGCAGCCCAGCTCAGTGCAGCATGGTGCAGGGCCATGTGCTTTCAGGCAGCTCCGGAGCTGCGCACCACTCACGGGGACCACCCGCCACACCGGCCTGGGTCCTGCGTGCATGAGCCCTACGCCATCCGGCCAGGCCACTTCTGTACCAGGAAGATTGGTGCTGCTGCTGGCCCCAGGCAGCAGTGGATACCTCCTGTCATCCAGCACACAGATTGGGGGCCCACACCCCAGGAGGAGTCTGGCACAGCCCCACAACCCTTCCGGGGGTGCAGGCCCCAATTTTCATGCCAGATGACAGAAGGCTGCTGCTGCTGCCTGGGACCATTGCTGGGCACAGCCTGTGCCCATCACCAAGGCGATTGGTGCTGCTGCTGTCTCGAGGCAACAGCAGCAGCCTCCTGTCATCTGGCGTGCAGATCTGGCCTGCACCCCCCAGGAGGGGTCTGGCACAGCCCCACAGCCCTGCTGGGGGTGCAGCCCCTGGATCTGTGCATGGGATGACAGCATGCTGTTGCTGTCGGCTGAGGTCAGTGGCAGCACCAATCTTCCTGGTGCTCAGCACAGGCTGCACCCAGCAATGATCGCAGCTGGCAGCGCAGATTGGGGGCCTGCCCACACCCCTGGGGTGCTGTGGGGCTGTGCTGGACTCTTCCCAGGGGTGCAGGCCCCTGATCTGCATTCCAGACGACAAGAGGCTGCTGCTGGCTGGGACCAGCACTGGGCGCAGCCCATGCTGAGCACCGGAAAGATTGGTGCTGCCACTGGCCACAGCTGGCAGTGACAGCCTCCTGTCATCTGGCACAGATCTGGGGGCCTCCCGGGGGTGAGGGTGGGCCCCCAATCTGTACACCGGATGACAGGAGGATGCTGCTGCTGGCTGGGACTGGGGCTGGATGCAGCCTGTGCCGAGCGCCAGGAAGACTGCTGCTGCAGCTGACCCCAGCTGGCAGCCACAGCAAGCTGTCATCCCGCGCACAGATCTGGGGGCCTGCACCCCTGGGAGGGCTGTGGGGCTGTGCCAGACTTGTCCCAGGGGTCATGGCCCCCAGATCTGCCCGCCAGATGACAGGAGGCTGCTGCTGCCAACTGAAGCCAAGTAAGCCTGGCTTTGAAACTCAAAACATTTTGAAACTTTCGAAACAGTTTGAGTGCCCTTGTTTTGTATCAAAACTGCTTCAAAGGCTTTTGTTTCATTTTAATTTCACTGTTTTGAGCTTGAAACACATCGAAACAAAACACCCAGCAAAATTTTGCACAGCCCTATTGGTAATGTTCTTTCCTTGGAAAAAGCTGTTTAAGAAGAGCTTGAACTAATGAGAGAGACCTTGTTTTCTGATGGGATGCTAAATACTGATAACAGAGCTGATAAATGAGCTGCATTCTGCACATTCCACCCCCCACCCCCTGCTCAACACTATGAAAGGGAAGGGAGGACTGTTCTAGTGCCTCCCGGCTTCTCGCCTGGGCCACTGCAGGCATGTGCCTGCATTTCTGGAACGAAAAGGGGATGTCTATCCACCTCCAAACTGGCTCAAGCTTTGCAGGTTAGGCTAAACTGCAAAGATTGAATCAATTCAGGCTCAGCTTTTTGAATGCCTGTTCCTAGCCCAAAGGTTTATGATCAGTTTTAGCTATCATGGGCTTCCCATAGATGAATATATGACATTTCTTACAGCCATATACCAGAGCTAAACTTACTTAAGTTGTGTATATAGGCATTCTGACTTAGAGAATGCTTTAGATGCATATGCTACTGGTCTCCAGCTAGCTCCATGTTTTTGAAGCAAAGCTGCTCCAGTGCCTTCTTTAGAAGCATCTGTTGACAAATTAATGGGTCTTTTAGGGTCATAGTATTTTAGTACTGGAGCTTTCATTATTTTTTCCTTCAAGTTTTTAAATTCAGCTTCATCTTCATGTTCCCATATCCACTGAGCATTTTTCTGCTGGACTGATCTACAGTGTTTGGTCTGCTCTGCTAACTTAGGTAGATATTTCCTTACAAAACTGATCATTCCCAGTAATCTTTGCATTCCTTCCTTATCTGTAGGGGGTGGCATGTTTGTAATGGCTTTAATCCTTGCAGGGTCAATTTGTACCTCTTTCTCAGAGAGCATTTCTCCCAGCTTTTCTTTGACCCTGAATTTGCATTTTTGTTTGTTTAGTCTCAAACTTGCTCTGTGAGCTCTTTCTAGTGCCTTTCTTAGACTCAAGTCAAGTTCTTCCATAGTATTTCCCCAAACTAATACATCATCAGTATAAGCCATAGTTCCATCAAGACCTTTAAAAATGTGTTGTGCCTTTCTGTGAAATACTTCAGATGCAGAACATACTCCAAAAGGAAGCCTACAAAAGCAATACCTTCCAAAGGATGTATTGAAGGTAGAATCATAGAAAATGAGAGTTGGAAGGGACCTCAGGAGGTCATCTAGTCCAATTCCCTGCTCAAAGCGGGACTACCCCCAACTACATTATCCCATTATCCCAGCCAAAGCTTTGTCTAGCCGGGTCTTGAAAGGTACAGGTACATAATATAATGCTATGTTTTTCTAGGGGAACTTGCCAAACCCCAGAAGTTTCTAGGGGAAATTGCCAAACCCCAAAGTGGAGAAATATTTAGGTCCTGCCATGTTGCCAAAAACCTCTTCCCTGGTGGGAATGGGAAAATGCTCCCTTTTGATGTACCCGTTCATTTGCTTAGGATCCAGACAATCTCAACAATCCATCTTTTTTTTTCTATTATGACTAGTGAAAGAACCAAGCATTTGATTGCTCTACTTTTTCTCTTATGCTCATGTTAACTAATCTCTCTAATTCCTTTTTTCAGTTTCTCCCTGAGTACAAGAGGAACACTTCTTGGAGCATGTATGGAAGGAGTATTTGGTTGTCTTAATTCTATCTTGTACTGAAGTTGACAGTTTCCCTATGCCTTGTAATACATAATAAAACTCTTCTTCAATGTTCTTGCTTTCTAGTCCCTCAATGTCATTCATTTTCTTAATCAAACCTAGAGTTTTACATGTTCACAACTCAATAATTGGCACTAGCTTTCCTGGGACTGTTACAAACTGAATTTTTACTATATTACCCTTGTATCTATCATGCAGTGCACAAACACTCTTGGTTGCAATCATGCAATGCCCTGCCCGGCGGCAGCCCCTGGGCAGGGCAGTTGGGGAGCAGGAGCGAGGGGAGCAGAGTGCACGTGTGCCACCCATACGTGTACCTGCTTACCTCGGCGGAGGCGGCAGCAGCAGCGGAGGAAACCAGTGGCGGGGGCAGCAACAGCTGATTCCCCCCTAAGGTAAGTGGGGTAGAGAGCGCAGCACAGCTGAGGCGGATCCGGAGGGGAAGCCCTTCGGCGACGCCTTAGCTCGCCCGGCAGGGAGCCGCGCTCCCGAGCCGCACGCGGGCAGTAAGGTCGCTCCGGCGTTTGTGCCGGCGTTTGCGTAGGGCGGGCACGAGGGAGCTGCACAGGGTAGCTCCTCCAGGGAGTAGGCAGCGGGTGCACCTCTGCAGTCATGGTGATGCAGACGCAGAGCGCAGCTGCCCGGGGGCTGCCGCCTACCACCGGCCCTTTGGAGGAGCCCTGAGACACCTCTGTTTCTTTGGATTAGTGGCAAGAAAAGGGGTGGGCGGAGACAAGTGAACTCCAGTATGTCCCTGGGACTGGGAGTTGTACTAAGCAAAGCTTGGCTAGACCCATGTGTTAGCTGAGCTAGAGGCTTAGGCTTACTTAAGATGGTAGGAAGGGCTTAGTGTCTGAAAGTCCCCTAAGTTCAGAAAAGAGCTGAACTACTGAATTAAGCAGTATTGGACACCATCCCATAAGGATAAGAACAGACTGAGGACACTCAGGACATCTTTCTTGATGAGGTCAAGATGGGTTGGTACCAGCCTCCAAAGGGCAGTTTTCTGCACCTTCACAGCATCAGTGTAATCGATCAGCAAGACTGTGGTTTTGGGCAGTGGCATAAGTCGGGCAGAGCAAACATGGCAACCAGCCTGGGCGCTGACTTGGGGTGGGATGGGTGGGACAGGGGAAGGACAAGCAAAAAAAGTGGTTGTTGACAGCTATGTGATTGCAATTGTAAACTGCAGCAGCAACTGGAAGTCACTGCTGCCCCTGTGTACCGGGCACCTGGCTAGGTCCCTATGCTGCTGGTTTTGACACTTGGTAAAGTCCTTCTGTAACCCAAAACTAGTATAAGAATGGAGCTATAGTGGCTGTTGACTCACTGTGTATCTCGCGCAGACTTGTAATCAACCTAAACTAGTGATTAGTGAAAAGATGCCTAGCAAGCTAAGTTTATGCCTCTTCTCTGTTACCGTGTGTGCTTAGCACTGCTACAGGTATCATTAAAGCTCTCCCTGAGTAGCACCAAGGGCCTAGAATGGTATAAACTCAAGTATATGCTCTGAGAACCTAATCAGCATGTGCATGCTGGTTTTGTCATTTGGATATTTGCATTGTAGGTATTTGCACAAGTGAATATTAAATTTGGTGGCATCACTTCTATAAGTTTGGTCAGACTTTCAGGTAACTACATGTAACCACATATAAAAAGTTACTTGTATGTAGTATACTATAGTTACTTTTTCTTCCTGTACATTACCTCTTCACTTAAAGCCATGTTCCTTATTCTGGCATGCCTGTGGGTATCAGGGGGGGGGGTGGGACTTTATGTCAAGGAGCACTACACATCCTCTGCCAGCAGTATGGGGTCAGGGGAAGGGCGAGCTGAAGTGCTCTGGGTCAAGATCCAGGGGGGGCAAGGCGAGAGGGATTTGACGGTGGGGGTCTATTACAGACCCCCCAATCAGGAGGAGGAGCTGGACAGGGAATTTTCAGGCCAGCTTGCGGAGACACTAAAAGCAAGGGATGTAGTTGTCATGGGCGATTTTAATTACCCGGACATCTGCTGGGAGGAGCAGTCAGCCGGGACGGACCGCTCCAGGAGGTTCTTGGCCGAGTTGCAGGACCTCCACTTGATTCAGGAGGTGCACAGTCCCACCAGAGGAGATGCTCTGCTGGACCTGGTCCTGGCCGCAGGCGACGACCTGGTAAGAGGCCTCCAGGTTCTTGACCACCTGGGCAATAGTGATCATCGCGTGCTGGAATTCACCATCCAGCGTAGAGTGTCAAGGGCCCGCAGCAAGGTGGTGGCCCTAGACTTCAGGAGGGCCAACTTCAGTGAGATGAGGAGATTAGTGGGAGAGGAACTGGGGTCCTTGAGGGCAGAGGAACTCAGCGTCCAAGAGGAGTGGTCGTTCCTTAAGGAAACGATACTCGGGGCCCAAGGGGTGTCCATCCCGACAAGAAGCAAGGCGGGCAGGAGTGTCCAAAAGCCCCCCTGGCTCACCAAGGGTGTCCGGGAATGCCTGCTTGCCAAAAGGGTGGCGTACGCCCGGTGGAAGGGGGGTGTAATCTCCAAAGAGGAGTATACCTCCTCTGCTCGGGCCTGCAGGCGGGCTGTTAGGAAGGCCAAGGCGGAGATAGAGCTCGGATTAGCGTCCAGGATTAAGGATAACAAAAAGTCCTTTTTCAAATATATTGGGAGGATGAAGAAGGCGCCGGGTAATGTGGGGCCCCTGCAGGATATGCGGGGCAATCTGGTGGTTGCGTCAGAGGATAAAGCGGACCTCTTTAACCAATTCTTCACCTCCGTTTTCTTGTGCAGGGACCGGGACTTCCCTGCTGTGATAGAAGCCGGACGCGAGGGGATCGCCTTCAGACCTCAGGTTGGGGAGGACCGGGTTAGAGAGCTTCTGGAGGGGCTGGACGCGTTCAAGTCAGCGGGTCCGGATGCTCTCCACCCCAGGGTGCTGAGGGAGCTGGCTGGGGTTATTGCAGGGCCCCTGGCACGGCTCTACGAGCGATCGTGGTGCTTGGGCCAGGTGCCAGACGATTGGAAGGTAGCTAATGTGGTCCCCATCTTCAAAAAAGGGAAAAGGGAGGACCCGGGCAATTATAGGCCCGTCAGTCTTACCTCAATCCTGGGGAAGCTCTTTGAGAAGATCATCAAGGAGCACATTTGTGATGGGCCGGCATCAGAAATGATGCTCAGGGGCAATCAGCATGGATTTATTAGGGGGAGATCATGTCAGACCAACCTGATTGCCTTTTATGATCAGGTCACAAAGGCCATGGACGCAGGTGTCGCGGTGGATGTAGTCTTTCTGGACTTCAGCAAGGCCTTTGACACCGTCTCTCACCCCATCCTAATTAATAAACTAGGCGACTGTGGCATAGATGCCTACACAGTCAGATGGATTGCAGATTGGCTGAAGGGTCGCACTCAGAGGGTGGTGGTGGATGGATCATACTCGACTTGGGGGGAGGTGGGTAGTGGAGTCCCCCAGGGCTCGGTCCTGGGGCCTGCGCTGTTCAATTTCTTCATCAGCGATCTTGATGTTGGGGTGGAAAGCAACCTGTTTAAATTCGCTGATGACACCAAAATTTGGGGGGAGGTGAGCACGCTAGCAGGGAGAGAGAGATTGCAGAAGGATCTGGATAGGTTACAGGGGTGGGCAAACAGGAACAGGATGTGTTTCAATACGGACAAGTGCAGGGTGCTGCACTTGGGTAGTAGGAACCAGCAGCACACTTATACGATGGGGAGCTCCCTACTTGAGAGCACGGAGGCGGAAAGGGATCTTGGTGTCATTATTGACTCCAAGATGAACATGGGCCGACAATGCGAGGTCATGGTTGGCAGGGCTAACCGGACCTTGTCGTGCATCCACAGGTGCATCTCGAGTAGAGCCAGGGAGGTGATCCTCCCCCTCTATGCGACGCTGGTCAGGCCGCAGCTGGAGTATTGTGTCCAGTTCTGTGCGCCCCATTTCAGGAGGGATGTGGACAACATGGAGAGGGTCCAGAGGAGGGCCACCCGCATGATCCGGGGACAACAGGGCAGACCCTACAGTGAGAGACTGCGGGACTTGAACCTATTCAGCCTCCACAAGAGAAGGCTGAGGGGGGACCTGGTGACCGTCTATAAACTCACTAGGGGGAACCAGAAGGGTTTGGGGGAGACGCTGTTTCCCCTAGCCCCCGCTGGCATAACAAGGAGTAATGGGCACAAGTTGATGGAGAGGAGGTACAGATTGGACATCCGAAAAAACTACTTCACAGTTAGGGCGGCTAGGAGCTGGAACCAACTTCCAAGGGAGGTGGTGCTGGCCCCTACCCTGGGGGTCTTTAAGAAGAGGCTGGATGCCTACCTGGCTGGACTCATTTGAGTCCCGTTTTTGTTTTTAGGGTTTTTTGTTGTTCTCCCGCCCTGGTGGGGGGTCGGGCTAGAAGATCTGTTAGGTCACTTCCGACCCTAAAACTATGAAACTATGAAACTATGTTCCTATTATATGCTCTAAGTCTCACTTTCTTATTCTCATAGTACACAGGTTTAGTTTTCATTTTTTGAATAATGTATTCTGGTATTACACTGACCTGTGCCCCTGTATCTAATTTAAAAGTTACCAGTAGTCCATTGGTGTCCAGGGTGATTGTCCAATCCTCAGAAGAATGAATTTCTTTTTGCATCGTGCCAATGAGGAGGAGGAATCCTTCCTTTTCCTCATTGGACAGAGCATGCACCTGCTGTTTCTTGTGTGTTACATCCTGCTTCTTTCTGCAAACTCTCGCAAAGTGATTGAATCTTTTGCATTTGCTGCAGTGCTTACCAAATGCAGGACATTGCACGGGTTTGTGGTAACCCCCACAGCATCTACAGCTGACCACTGTTTCTTTGAGCAATTTTTTTTGGCTTCCACTTGCCTGCTTCATAGTGAGGTCCTCCTTTCTGTATTGTTTGTGTATTGCCTTAGGTTTTTGCAGTCTTATAATCCTGTCTAGTTCAGCTTTTCTGATTTTTCCTCCAGGTTCTGCAGCCTGGCATTTGTTATCTCAGCCGCTTCACACATTTTAACCACCTTTTTTCAAATTAAGCTTAGGATCCATCCTCTAGCAGTCTTTTCCCAAGGCTAGTATCCCTTATACCCAACACTATTTGTTCTCTGATCATGGACACTTTTAGGTCTCCAAAATTGCATGTCTGGCTCAGCAGTTGAGGTCTTCGACAAAATCCTTTATTGTCTCGCATTCTTTCTGTTGTCTCATGTAGAAATTATACCATTCAAAGGTTTCATTTTATTCGGGTTTGCTATAATCCTCAAACTAGCAGAGAGCAGATTTAGACTGGACATTAGAAAGAACTTCTTCACAGTTAGAGTGGCCAAGGTCTGGAACGGGTTTCCAAGGGAGGTGGTGCTCTCCCCTACCCTGGGGGTCTTCAAGAGGAGGTTGGATATGCATCTAGCTGGGGTCATCTAGACCCAGCACTCTCATCTGGCTGGGGTCATCTGAACCCAGCACACTTTCCTGCCTATGCAGGGGGTCGGACTCGATGATTTATTGAGGTCCCTTCTGACCCTAACATCTATGAATCTATGAAACTTTTTTATTACTGTGCCATAGCTTCTCTGTTCTGCTTCTGACAGTTGTAGGCTATAATAAAAAGACATAGCTTCTGGGTCTACTATATTTACAAAAATAGCTGCCTTAAATGAATCTTCCTTCTCCACTGGCTATCATATATGGTGACGCTTAAATTTCTTCTAGTTTTCTGCTGTAGTACTGGGCAGCTTTAACTCCTCTGGAATTCTGAAATGCTCCATTTTTCTTCTTTATACCCCACTCCTCGTACCATGTATTATTCTCAAAAGACCAAGTAATTAAGTTTATAGAAACATACAGCTTATTTATTCAGGGACTAGTACCTTACCTACAGTTCTCCTGTTCCCTCTTGTAATCCCCAGGCAAATGTAACAACTTATACATAACACTCTTAAAGGTATCCACACAGCTCCATGCCTCTGTAACACCACAGAACCTCTGGTTCTGTCAGCACCTCAAGCCTGACCCTTAGCAGGGCACCAATGCAACCTCCACATCTCTCCTTTTTTAGTCCCACCCAATCCACCAGATTACACTACAAACCAAAATATAAATGTTCTACCTTTAACAAAGCTCTATACTCACCAGCTGTACTGAAATCTCTTTATCCTAAGTCCTGGCTCCCTGCACACCTTCTCCTCTTTGCCCGTAGTCCCCCATAGCAACAGTCTTCCTGTCATGGCCCTCTGTCTGTAGATCTCTTCACCCTTCAGTTTCCTGGAACAGACTGCCTTCTTGGCTCAGGCTCTGGGCTTATATACCTCCCAAGCCCTGCCGCCTTCCAGTCAGGTTATCTATTAGCTGGTCTGACCTCAGGGCTGTTTATTAACTCCAGCCTTGCTGGCTGCCTTTGTCTGGTTCACAAAAAATCTTCCCTTAAAAGGCCTGTTTCATTTCCCCATAACAGGGTAAGAATTCCCTGGTACAGTCTGATTTACACAAGTTAGTTACTCCGGACATTGGCCCACTTGGAAATGGACTGAGAACTCCAACTGAATTCAAGCTCTCTACACAGTACAGTAGACAGTAAAAAACATGGACATTTTTCTTCTTACTAAACTGGGGTTCAGATACTAGAACCAATGGCTTGGAGGTAAAAGGTTTCATAATCTGTTAATAACCCCCTGAGCTGTTCATTTTAATTCTGTAAATGGAGCAGGATCAATGGAATATTTCAAGGGGATGATTATATTTGAAAATGTATATATAGAGGTCACATGAAAAATGTCTTCCTCTGTAAAAAATTCTATCTGGTTGAGAGAGAGCCCATATATTGCATACAATAGCAATGAGACTGGTAATCTGTGTCAAAATGGAAGACACTTTTAAAGAAAAGTATTATTCCATCTTTGTGATATGGGGTCCTTATAAAACATAGGGACAGTTCAGATGTACTCCACAAATGGGGGCAAATGGTAACTATAGAATAACAGAGTCAGGTAATAGATGGACTACCAGGCAGAGAACGAAGAAAATGGTGTTCCATGCCTAATTTTGCAGCTGATTTGCTCTGTGACTAGCCCAGTCACTTCACTTCCGTGTGACTCAATTTCCCTTCTGTAAAATGAGGATAATGATATATCTAAAGTGCTTTCAGATCAATGCAAGAAATGCACTAGATAGCAGCTAAGTATTATTAATATCTCAGAGATGCCACAAGACAAAGAAATCAATAATTATTTATATTTTTCCTTCCTCTTTAGGAGGTGTTTTGCTACCAGACTTTTTCAAAAATAGTGTACATAATAGCTTACAGCTCTTACAGTGTTTCTTACAAAACGCATACATAGGTCTTTTGCTATGTATATGATTTAAGGATGAAAAACAGGTTAAATTTTTGTATATCATTTCTCCTGAGGCTGGAGAGCTAAAGTCAAAGGGAAAATCTAATGATTTACTGTATGAGCAAGTGTAAAATGTATGCATTAATACATTTTATAGTACTGTACATTCATGCTACACTCATATGGATTTTAAGCCTGGATTTTTAAAGAACTGAAATAAAAGGTTTTCTTTTCAAAATTGCCCTACATAATATAGTCCACAGTTAAGAAAATGTGTATTTATTTTCTAAAGTAACCTCATTACCAGCAGGCTACCTTTTTCCTTTGACAGTAAAGCAGAGTCCTTATCTTCGTATTTTCATAATGAAAGCTCCCCAAGTACAGGCTAGTGTGGCAGATTTACAGCCTTTGAGCAAGAGAACTGACAGGCATTTTAATATGAAAGGAGATATGATGTCTTTAATGTACAGTGATGTCACTTCTAACAAGGTAGAAGCAGCTTTTTGCACTGCAATCACCATAACAAGTGAAACCTGCCTGCTGCAGGAGTCACCTTTTAACCCAGGGAAAGGTCACAAATAATAGAAAAAAGAAGGGACTCTGCTTACTCAGGTAGAAGGACACACTCTGAGGTTAGAGTAGTAAGCCCATTGTGGATGTGCATTAGCTGCAGGAAGTTGAAGCTAGAAACAGTCTAGCTAGAGCTAACCTTGAGAACAGAAAAGGAAAAGATAATGAAAATCCTCACGGGAGTGTTAAAATGAAAGCTGGATTGCCTGTTGTCCATCCCTTCTCCTTTTATCCCACATTGATTGGACCTAATAACTTGAAAGTAATATTGACAGCAATACAGTCAGTCATTAGCTGAGTGAATGATTATTTAATTGACAGAAAGAACAGCAAGCAAATACCAAAATCTGGGTTTTCAAATGTATAAATTAGATATGCTGGTCTAGTATTTTGTTCAGGAAATATTGCCAGTGATTTGGAGGCAGCTTTACATTCATGGAGTCTGATTTCACATAGTCTTCTTTTAAGTTCCTACTCACACCTGCTACCTGCTTCTGACTGAGCTGCATAGGTTCTTATCAGATACTCCCGAAGCTGAAATATTCTTATATCTTGTAGACATGGAAGCAAGCTCAAAAGGCCTTAGGACAGCTACTAGACTCAATGCCAAATATGTATTTTCTTATTAGTTAGTTATCAATTGGTGAGTAGAGTAACTAACAGGTAGCCAGGGGAAATAAGGTATCTAGGCAAAATACCTTCAGATAAATCCCAAGCATTTAAACTAAAATTCCAGAAGATTAAATTATCAATATAGAATATAGAATCAGAGATTCATAGGATTGGAGGGGACCTCAAAGATCATCTAGTCCAACCCCCTTCACAGATGCAAGACATGCTTGTTATTATTGGAAGAAAAAGGAAAAAAAATGGTTTTCAACTGGTGTTGGAACCAACCAGATTGGCCAGCCAGTGAGTTCAGAGAACTTATAGCACATTCACCGTGATGTTTACTTCCCCTTCTGGACATGTGTGATTTGGAAAGAATCCAGCAGAGAGCAACAAAAATTATTGGAGTTCAAGGAATTATGATTTACAAGAAAAGGTTTGGAGAACTGGGATTATTTAGTTTTCAGAAGAAAAGATCCAGCATGCATGATGCAGGAGCACTGGACCCAATTCTTCTGCATGATATGAGCCAGCATATTCTCCTAATGTGGGGCTGTGCTAACATCTTAAGCCCCACTGTAAAATAGTAATGTTCAGGCTGGAGAAACAAGGCAAAAAGCCAATTTATTGGTCAGTCTTCATAGTATTATCCTTAGAGAGAATATTGAGGCCAATATACTCACATATGCCAGTTTCCTGTGGTACCACAAGTTATTACTGGTGTCATGGAATTACTCTGAAGATTTCATAGTTACCACCATATGGGCTGGATCCAGGGTGGTTGCAGTGGTGCAGTTGCACCCGCTTTGATTCCTGGTCCATGCAAACTTTAAAACCAAGTGCTTTAGAGGGGCAACTGCATTTTTATTCAGGCTGCACTCAGACAGTCAATTGACTTCATGGTTCATTATCGTCTCCCTGATTGCTGTTAATCTCCCTCCACTCCACAGTTGTTAATGACCCTCTATTTTTTTGAATGGTATTGATGTTTCAGGATTCAAACTATCCTTTCTTCTGCAATTTTGCTGTCAGCCATTCCTGGTAATGTCTGTCCTCTATTTTACAGCATTACAGCGGGCACTGACAGACGTGCAGCTCCCTGCTCTAACTCATTGTACATCACAGAAAGCACCATGAGTTAAAGCAACCCCAGCAACCCAACAGATGTTTGCTATTTGGTTGCGCTGGGAGGGGGGGAGCCGGGGGGAGGGGGCAGGGGAAAATCGAGTTCCACTTTGAAGCCGATCCAGGGGAGGAGCTGCCTGCCTATAGTCTCTCTCCCATAGCCCCCCCCTCCCCCCTTCACACACACACACACCAGCTCTGGTGCTATCTGCAAGAAGGGAGTGGGGATGAGAGAGAGGAAGCACACTGTGGGCTGGCATTTGCCCAGCCTGAGCTGACGGAGGAGAGGGGACTGGAAGGGGCCATGAGGTGTGTGAACTCCAATCCATGTGCCCCCCCGCAAGGCGCAGCTGGTGAACTCAGACTGGTAGGGCAGGTGGAGCAGCACGTGGGAGCGGGGTGGGGTGGGGGTTGTAACCTGCTGGGAGTGGAGTGGGATTTGCCTCCCCACTCCCAGCCGGACTGCGCATCCAGCTGCAAACCCTAGCCTGCTCCCGGTCAGCTGCAAACTTCACCCCACTCCCAGCCACCTGGAAACCCCCTTCCCCCCTGCTCCTGTATGACGTTCCACCCACCCCACCAGTCTGAGTTCACCAACTGTGCGTATCCCTCACCCTCCAGCTCAGATTGGGCAAACCCCAGCCCATAGCACACTCCTCCCCCCTCAAACCCTCCCTGCCTTCCTACATACACCACTGGGGGTGGGCTGGGCTGCATTAGCACAGCCTCAGTTGCACACAGGGACTGATAAAAATTAGATGCTGTTCTGCTTTAGAGCACCTTCATCTGATCACTTGTTACATGAGGATTAATTTGTTGTACAATCAGCCACTTTTAAAGTGCTCTGCAGCTGTGCTCTTCTGTTATGGCATGGCTGTAGAGCACTTTCAAGGGGCTGGTCACATGACAAATATCACTTCTGTCAGTACCCAGCCTGGTTTTAGCCCTAGGTAAAACTTTAACTCAGGTGTAGTAAGAGTAACTCAAGTGTAGAAATGATTGACAGTGAAGTATTGGACGGACTGTCAAGACACTCAAGAAGCTAGATTTTGTTTTATAAATCTGAATAGGAGGCATACATTTAATTATAATGACCACAGGACTAATGATACAATAGCCCTTAACTATTTTTCCCTAGTTTATTGTGTTTTATATATATATAATGCATATATACATATGTAAAACACAACAAACTAGGCAAAAAATAGTCAAGGGCTATTGTATCATTAGTCCTGTAGTCATTATAATTATATGTATGCCTCTTATTCAGATTCATAAAACAAAATCTAGCTTCTTGAGTGTCTTGATAGTCCCTAAATATGCCCTAGCAAATTAGTGCATATTCCAATAGTTATATTTGTTTTTTGCTTTGATCCTAAACTGAATAATGCATAGTGCTATCCCCCACCATATTAGTAAAGCTTCTAGTTCAGGGGTGGGCAAAATGCAACCCACGGGCCAGATGCGGCCTGCCAGGACATTCTATCCAACCCACAGGACCCCTAAAAAAATTTAGAAAATGTATATTAATCTGCCCCTGGCTGCCTGTCATGCAGCCCTCAATGGCTTGCCAAAACCCAGTAAGCAGCCCTCCACACAAAATAATTGCCTGCCCCTGTTCTAGTTTCTCTTTAACTGGAAGAAAATATGTGTTGTTTTATATGTGACAATGTGCCACACCATCTGCATCCCACTTTCCAAAATCCTAGATCCGCCCATGCCACCACACTATTTTAATTTAGTTTTTACAGGTATTTGTAGACATGGAGCTGGCCTTATAGATTCTTTCCCTTGAAAAAGCTGACTCACTTC
Source organism: Alligator sinensis (assembly GCF_000455745.1). Lineage (NCBI taxonomy): Eukaryota > Metazoa > Chordata > Crocodylia > Alligatoridae > Alligator > Alligator sinensis. Next base: position 1,746,960 of record NW_005842077.1, read on the forward strand.
AGCTGTCTTCAAAATGTAAGGAGAAAAGCTGCAATATATAGTTTGCAGATAGACATAATCAACCCAGATTACAATGGAAATACCAGAAAAAAATTATGGGGTAGCAATTTTTCTCTCTCCATTATAAGCCTGTAAAAGTATTCTGACAGTGCAGAAATGTTTCAGAGATTATTCTGTGTGTGGTTGGAGATATCATAGTTCTATTATGCCAAAAATAACCCCCCAGAAATACAGGGTTGAGGAATGAAGTATTATGACATTCCTCTAGTTTCATAGATTCCTGCAAAAATTCAGAAGCCAGTATTGTCACATATTAGTTTGAATAGTCTCCTAGCTTTTAAAGATCCTGTGTCTAGGAACGTAAGGGATTAAACCATTTTTACAAACTATAGCAAGTCCTAAACTATCTTCCCTTTTCCCGATAACTTGTTTCCAGGGTAGATCCAAGGTGGGGAGAGAGGGGTGTGTATAGTGTGCAGTTGCACCCTTCCCCCTTTGACTCCTATTCTACCCAGACTTTAAAAACAACTGCCTGAGATGGCAGCACTAAAGGAATCAATTGATTTCATGGCTTATTATCACCTCCCTGATTCCTGGTTATCTTTTTTTATTCCATAGGTGTTAACTTCCCTCTTTCCTTTTTAATAGTTTTGATGTTTCACTATCCAAACTATCCTTTCTACTGCAATTTTGCTGTCCTGTTACCCATTCCTGGTAATGCCTCTCTTCTATTTCCCAGCCCTGAAGACTTGTTTTTAGCTCGGGCTAAAAACCTTAACTTAGAATTAGTAATATTAACACAGGTATAGGAATGACTGACAGTTAAGTATTGGAGGCACTGTCAAGATGCTCAATAAGACTAGATTTTGTTTTATGAATCTGAATAAGAGATTTACATTTAATTATAATGACTACAGGACTAATGAGAAAGTATCTTTTCACTACTAGTATTTTGACTGTTTTTGCCTAGGTTGTGGTATTTTTTTATATTTGTTTTTCCTTTCATTTTAAATTGAATAATATAGTGGTAGCCCCCTAGCATATTACTTAAGTTCTAGTTTCTTTTTAACTGAAGAAAAATGTGTGTTGTGTTATATGTGATGATGTGCACACCATCTGCCCCTCCCTTTTCAAAATCCTAGATCTGCCCATATTGTATCCATTAATAAACTGGCTATGGAGTTTGGCAGAGGCCAGTTTCAGACAGTAAACTGACACATGTCTCAAAAAATAATACATTCCTGAAGATGCAAAGACTATAGGGGGACAAGTTGGTAGACAGGAGAAGCTCTGAAACTTTACCACCTTATTGGCTAACATCATTGGGTGAGAAGTTAGGGAACAAATTGAATTGATAAAAGGCTTGTGACAGACCCTTTCTAACAAAAGGAACTTGTTTTTCTTTCTCCATGTGTAAGATTTGAGACAATTTAAAAAGAGTAGAAAAAGATTCAGGAAATAGGCATTCGTGGATGACACGATGCTCAGTCTCTAATGTAAGATCATCAATAGGTTTTTATGTAGCCTATCAGAAGGATCTTCTTGCACAAGAACTTGGTTCAAAACCATTTTCATAGCATGACGCATTGCCTCATGAATTAACTCCTATTGTCTTTCACATTTGTGATCACACGAGAGCCCTGTGGCAATTACCACAAGTATGGGAAGCCACACAGGGATAGTAAGGTAATGTGACTTGTAGAGCCATCACTATGTAGATAACACAAAGCTCTCAGTATGTTTAATCAAGCCTAGTTAGTTTGAGAACACAGCACTTTTTCTGTGGAGGCAAATTGTATACAGCTGTGATTGGTTCATCGACCTTTAGGGCACAACGCTAAATTCATTTGTTTACTCAGGCCTCGATTCAGAGAAATACTTAACTACAAGCACAAGTAATCCCTCTGCCTACTTGTTAACGAGCATACATGACACAAAAAATTGCCAATGGGCACTTGCATATAAAGTTCATATAACCCCAAATTAGCTAACCAATTAGTTTACTTCAGTGGGACTACTTAGGCCCTTGAAGTTCGGCATGCATTTAAGTGCTTTGTTGAATTGAGGACCTTCTGCTTTTGCCATCTGAGAAATATTAGAGGTCACGTTTGCACCTTATGTATACAGACTGATTTTGATTATATTTTGTGCTGTCTAATACCTTGCTGCATATTTGCCCATTGAAAGGTCTGATAAGCATTATTAAAAAGGGAAAAATAAATGGCATATACAATACAATTACATATGTATACCTGTCTGTCATTCAGGAAGAATATACCATACACTTGAATATTAATTTTCCCTTGTAAACAAGTCTGCATTGAAATTGCATCATTTTTTTATTCCATCCAATCAAACTGCTTTTGGATTCCTTCCACACATGCAGCATCATTCACATTCAGTTTAAATAACCAGTTTGGTGAAAATGACATCTGACTTTTTAAGCATCCTCTCTTTATGACAAATTAAAAGTCATAGCTGGAAAACCAGTCATTTTAGCTCAGTCATTTCTATGTATTTTGTTAATTTTTCCTGGTTAATGGTCCTTTCAAATTCAGATTGCATGGTTACTTCTGACTCACATCAAATGCTCCTCAGAAATAGCAGCTCACAGTGGGAAAAGATAAGCTCTTTCCTTCAAGCATTCCCGTTCTATCTGTGAACTACTGCTATCATATGAAGATTGATTCGAGTTCTATAGGCTGCTATAATGCTAAAAAAATTAACGCTTGTGGCCCTGTTTCAAAGGACTGGTATTTCTGATTCTAGCCACCTGTCTCTGAGGTCTGAAACCAGCTGAATCTGTTTATCAATTAGGGTGCCTGTGTTTAGAGTAACATTCAGAGTATAATGGTAATGAGGGACCACAGCTCTGGCTCCAGTAGAACATATTAGTATTAACCTCAGTGCTAGGTCATGCACTGTCCTTTTTAATGACTGATGTTCGGGCTTCTCTGACAGGTGCACTCCAAGCTAAAGAGTAACATAACCTTTTCTGCCCTACTGTGTCAGGTGGCATATTTAAATTACAATAGGCTAGATTAGGCCAACTCTGCACTACAGATAAAACATTAATTTCCAAATCACCCTTCTCCCTGATCTCTCATTACTCCGAGCACTATAAAACTTTAATAAAAACAGGTTGGGGAATGTACATTGGGCTTTGTCCCTTCCCCTGTCCTAGAAATGATTGACTACAATGCTGTTCACCTGTTGACAGATAAACCCTTTGTCGGGAAAATAATCTGTGAATTTGAGTATCCTCCTCCTTGACTGAAACCTGCTTCGGGAGTCATCTGTTGTGCCTCATTTTTAGTGTCCTCACAGACTCCTCTGTGGGTAGTTCTCGTTTCTGCTGGGGGTGCCAGATTGGCAGTGGTGGCAGCTGCTATTTTTGCCCTTTCCCTAAGTTGGCACCTGGGTCTAGTGCTTCACTTCCTCCTCCTCCTCAATTATGTTACAGCTCCTTAGGTAACCATACCCTCTAACTACCCAATCTGCAAGACCAGCAGGGATTTTTTTTTTCAAAAATGGGAGTTGGTAAATGAAAATGTACCCATATGTCATGTCTCATTGCCAGGTAATAGACCCACCCTTTCTTGTGCTCTTCCTCATGCTGTCTTGGTGTGTATATTTTAAACTGTCCCAGTACATACACAGTTTCAAAAAACTGCATATTTGTAGGCCTGTAATAGGAAGTTTTTTCTGGACAATCTCCCCTGTATTTCTACTGCCTGAGGTACTTATCATCATAACAAACTTGAAATGAACTTGTTTCTCTCTCAACTTTTTGGAAGGATGAAAACAACTGATTCCATTAGCCATTCCTCAGAATTAATGTAGTTTGTAGCTCTGGATGTGCCAGTTCCTTATATTGTAATTTATCACTGGGAAGGAATATTATCCAGTGGGGTATGTTGCCTCTCCACTGCATTTACAGGAGACCCTAATTCTAGCTAGGTTTGGCTACTGATATGGCTTTGTGACCTCAGGCGAGTTACCTAAAACTTTGTGCCCCAGCTTCCACTTTTATTTAATGGGACCAATGGAATCACAACATGATAGTTTCATTTGTAAAGTGTTATGTGATATACAAACAGCATTGTGTAAATCTTATTATTAATTGGTAGCATAGTCAGAGATTATATTACAGCATTCCCCTTTATTCAGCACTGGAGAGGCCACATCTGGAGTGCTGTGTTCAGTTTTGGACCCCCCACTACAGAAAGGATGTAGGAGACAAATTGGAGCGAGTCCAGCAGAGGACAATGAAAACTGGGCTTATTTAGTCTGGAGAAGAGAAAACTGAGTGGGGTGGGATTTGATAGCAGCCTTTAACTACCTGAAGGGTAGTTCCGAAGAGGAAGGAGCTAGACTGTCTTCAGTGATGGCCAATAACAGAACAAGGAGCAATGGTCTCAAGTAGCAGTAAGTGAATGTGGAAGAAACTTACTGGAGGTGGGAGAAAGGTGGCGGGACGCCGCGCCGTCAGCCAGTAGTGGCAAAAGTGAAACCGCGGTGACTGGAGCCGCTGTGGACAAAGATCAAAGGAAAAGCCCGTGGCAGAGCCAGGAGGAGCCGGGAACAGCTCCTGCATCTGTTTGGGCATGCTTTATAAAAGCATGCCAGGGGCAATTGGCTGGGCACCCACCCGGCACTGGGGTAAAAGGCCTGGCAGGAAGAAAGCCAGGGGGACCAGAAGTAGTGTCCCCAACCAGCCCAGAGAGGCCAGAGAGCCCAGAGGACCCTGAAGAGGAGGGAACATGGTGGCACCCCAGAAAGGGGAGCACGGAGGGCAAGCTGGGCCAGCGAGGGCCCAAGGAGTCGCTTATGAGACCTATGTGGACCAAGGCCAGCAACAGCAGTGACTGGGACTCCAGCGGAGACAATGGAGATGGAACCTGGACATGGACGGCAGACGGCAAGTACCAAACCTGGGGAGGAAATGACCAGGGGGTTTGAGGCCCAGGCAGAGTCAGGCACCATGTGAGCTGGGAAGCACAGAAGGGCCGCAGCGGACGCTCGGTGCAAGTACCACCTGTAACCCATGGCCGCAGCCCCTAAGAAACCAAGCGTCAGTGAGGTCCAGAACACTGGCCCCAATGGACAACATCACGGTTGGCGTTAGGCAGGGTGTAGGGGAGGTGGAGCCCCAAGAAGTAATAGCTGCAAGGACGACCAAGGGAGAGTACCAGGGGAGACAGGCCAGACACCATCCTCCTGCTAGAATACCATTTACCATCAAAGATGTGGCAGGAGAGACCCCTGGGGAGCTGACCCAAGGCAGTTCCCAGTAGCCTGGCTTTGCAGCCCAGGAGGCTACAGCGAGGTTTGAAAGAAACCCAGACATGCGACGCTCAGGGGGAGAGGCATGGAAGGTTACAGTGAAATATAGGTTAGATCAGGGGTCAGCAACATTTTTGGGCAGAGTGCCAAAAACACCCACAACTTCAACTGGTAAGATGTTGGCGTGCTGGGCTGGATGGCGAGGGAGCCACAAGGGGCCCGATCCTTGTTGTGGCTGTCTAGCCCCGGCCCCTTCCCCACCATCCACTCAGAGACACGTGGCAAGCAAAATGCTTTTGAGTGCCACATACTGGCACCCATGCCTGGGGTTGCCTACCCCTAGGTTAGATATTAGGAAAAACTCTCTCATGAGGAGGGTAGTAAAGCACTGGAACAGGTTACCCAGAGAGGCAGTGGAATCTCCTTCCTTGGAGGTTTTTAAGATTTGGGTAGACAAAGCATTGGCTGGGATGATATAGCTGGGGATGGTCCTGCTTTGGATAGGAGGTTGAACTAAATGACCTTGTGAGGTCCCTTCCAGCCCTAGTCATCTATGATTCTAGGTGTAACCAGTTGTATGTTTATAGTAAAATGTTTTTTAAAGAACGGGATTGGCATATGACTGAATTATTCATGCCTCCTGAAAATATGTTTCCTTTCCTGTTACAAAGTCTGAAATTAAAGTAGCAGCACCACGAATTTGTCAGTACCTGGAGAACAGTCCAGAGCAGATCTATCAGTGTCCTACTGATTGTATTAACAGAAGTAGGATAGCAGCATCTCAGCACTAAGAAGGAAATCTGATCTTAACATTTGCCCATGCATTGCTATATAGTTGACCTAATTTCAGTGCGATTATATGTGACTGGATATTATGATAACCATGCATTTTTGTTAATATAAAGATATTCTGGATGTTTCTGTTGCAAGTATATTTTTGCATTTGGCATAACCTCAAAATTTCCCTTCAGCTGGAGGCAATGGCTCTGCACGAAGCCAAGAAGCCAGGTGTTCCTGGAATTTTAGGGAAACTTGGATTAGGCACAAGGTCCAACAGCAAGAGAAACACACAGCTGAAATGAGCATCCCTGTCGCGGCCCTCCCATTCACTGATGTCAGTTAGGAGCAGCTCTGTATCTGAGTTCAGATTCTGATCTTGGGTGTGATGCACAAATTTCTTTTCAGTCATGATTTATTTTTGGTAGCTGATGATAGCTTTGGAATAAACATGGCTATCATGTTATAAAGATAGAGTTGTTTCTAGTACATAAAAATGTTGCAGTCCATGACAACACCTCTGAAGTACAGCAGCAGTGATAGCTATGTTGCAGATGCCCTTCTTAATCATTTAGATCCAAGGAAAGAAAGTGCCTTTGAACTGCCTGAGGGACAGTGTGACTGGCATCAAGTACAGTATAAGTATGTCTTCTGTCAAAGCTTTGGTATTGTATGCAGTGAGAAACCTGTTCTGATCAATGCCATCCAAACATAACCATCAATAATAAAAGAAATCCATGACAGAAAAGGATTGTTGTCTCATATCACAAAGTGTCTCTTGTTAGCAGCAACACGGTGTTACTGGGTACTAGACACACAGGCTGAGGAATAAAACGGCATCCATTTTTAAGCCTGCATAATATTGCTGTGCTGAAACTGGTGTACTTTATATTTGATGATTTTACAATATCAGCATAAGTGTTTGCTTTTTATGATTGTGTTGTGTAATGATAGAACACATACACAGCTAAACTAAATAGCTTTTGCTTTAGATCTTGGAAATATGCCCTTTACCACAAGTTGACAATTGCTTTATCTAGCCCCCTATACCTGACTACTAAATGTATTTACAAACTCATCATTTCAATGACGTTTGTCTTGCTGGAATCCTTTGACCGTAGCTAACTTCCTGCCCCTTGGGCAGGGAGCTGGACCCGAAGATCTTATGAGGTCCCTTCCAGCCCTAATGTCTATGAAATCTATTATCTCTTTTGTTACCTAGAAATAACCTCAGACTGCCTCATTTTTCCCCTTCCATTCAATATTACATTGTGAAACTGCATGACTGAGTTGACCAAGAACAAGCTAGATGAACAGGACCCTGAAACATTTAAACTGTAATCTTGGTCCTGCCATTCAGTCATTATGGGCTTGACATTAGACTAATGAAGTCTATGAAAAGACTGTTATTTACTTCAGTGGGATCTGGGTCAGACCCAATACGACATTTACCCAGTTTCTTGGATTCAAACTTTTAAAAGTTGTGCCTCCTACTTTGGACATTTAGCACCTGATCCGCAGTTGCTGCACATCAGTAATTCTTACTGAAGTCAATGAGAGTTGTGGAAGCTCAGCTTCTCCAAAATCTGTACAATACATAATAACTGAAGGTGAAGTTCTAAGGCATTGAAACATATATGCTGATTAGAAATGTAAGTGTTAACCTCTGTGTTCTCAATTGATCTGTAAAATGTAGATAGCAATGCATACCTATATATCCACAGAGTTTGTGGGATGGCAGTTACTATTGATATCTCACCTCATATCTCATGGGAAAGTGCAAAGCACTGTGTAAGGGCTAAGTGTTATATCTCCCCTCACTCCCTGACAAAAAATGTCCTGGGTAAATCACAGAAGGTTCTGATAGTCAGAAGGAATAAAATCAATACATCTGAAAAATAAACTCTACTGTGGAAATCATGCTTTTTCCCCCAAAACTGAACAATTGAGCAGAAAATTATTAACAACAACAAAAAAGAGAAAGTGCTGTAAGATTACACTTAACTAATTAGAGCCATGCAAAATATTGGACTCAAACCTGGTTCAAATTCAGTTTGCGGTGGTGAATTAGCTTTGAGTTTTGCTTTGATATTTTCTCCGTCCATGAACCTTTCATCAATTATGGATGCGGACTTTTTTCTCTGTCTGGATGTTTGTAAATATTTTGAAGCTGCTCCTCACTGATTCACATCAAGTTTGACCCTTGTTCATTAAGGGCACATCCCAGCACATGTATGGTTTGCTGCACCTCAAAGCAGTTTGAGGCACTGCAAACCACACATGGCACATGTGCACCCATTTGCCACGCTAGTAATTTGCAGTGTGACAAGTTTTTTTTTAATATTGGGAGATCCTGGTGTCAAAAGAACTGCCGCTGAAAAAGCAGCACAGTGCACACAGCAGCAGTGTGCACCACTAGAAAGGGAGCCTGGCCAGCCAGAGCTATGCTCTGGCTGGCGGCAAGGCTCTGAGCAACTTTGCACATGTAGGGGTGTATGTAGGGACAAATAGCAGTAGCACATATTTGTGCCACTGTTATTTGTCCCATGGGAAATGTGTGCCCCTACACATGCATGCTCATCAGGATCCTAAGGATGCAAACATGGAGCATGTTACAACAGGTTCTCTTCTCTTGTGTCTTCAACTCAGTGAGCCTATCCCATTCTAGAAATGTTATTCTTTAACGTAATTCACATTCCTGTTCAAAATCTATCCCTGCCACATTGCCTAGACTAAATGCATTAATTTGCCATCAAAGAAACCATGAACTACACATTAAAACTTTCTATTACAGTGAGCAAATGCCTACACTGAGGAACTGCACAAACCTTTTCAGGGGAGATTTTCAAAGGTACAAGAGGGAGTTAAGGTATCCATCTCCCACTGAAAGTTAGTAGAACTGTGCTCCAATACCACAGTGTGCTTTTGAAAATCTCCTCCATCATCCTTATCTTTTCTCTCCCCACCTTCTTCCTAATGTTTGCTACCTGCACTTATTGTCTTATGTATGTAATTAAGTGACAACATTTTGGGGGCAGAGAACATATCTTCTTACTCATGCTGAACAATACCTAGCTTTGCTGCTTGGAACTGTGAAGATAAATAGTAATTTAAAACTAATGTGATCAGTAGCGTCAAAAGAAGTTAACATCACTTAGTTTATCATAAAGAGAGTATGGTTTAGTCCAACATTCTCATTCATTATGCATTCTGATATGTAGTCTACTCCATGCAAAATAATCAGAATACAAGGGTAGGATCACAATTCTTTGGTTTTATTAGTGGCACAAAGTTCATAGCCATCTTGATTTTAAGTGAAGAAGTGTAAAAATCCACAGCTGCCAGATAAAAACATGCAGCGGTCTTCTTCTGTGCCTAGTAGAAGCCAGACACTGGTTTAATTCAAAAGGTCTCAGAATAGAACCAAGGTCAAAGTCACGTGTTTTGCTCCTAAAACTACAACTTTTCCTTCTTTTTCTTTGACGTGTATGCCTGAGCAGATCTAGAATTTTGGAAAGGGAGACGCATATAGTGTGGTGTATCATCATGTAACCCAGCATATATTTTTCTCCAGTTAAAAAGAAATTAAAAGCTTTACTAATGTGTTAGGGGCCTCATGCTATTTTATTCAGTTTAAAATCAAAGCAAAAACAAATATAACTTTATTGGATTGTTCACTCATTTTCTAGATTACATTTTAAGTTTTAAAAACACAGGAAACCAGGGAAAATGATCAAAATAGTGAAAACATATTATTTCATTAGTCCTATAATCATTATAGTTAAATGTACATCTCTTATTCAGATTCATAAAACAAAATCTTGTCTTCCTGAGCATCTCAACAATGCCTCCAATACTTCACTCTCAGTCATTTGTACACCTGAGTCAATATTATTACACCTGAATTAAGGTTTTAGGCTAGAGCTAAAAACAGTCTGCAGAGCTGAAAAAGAAGAGAGATATTACCAGGAATGGCTAACAGAGCAAAAGTGCAGAAAAAAGGACAGTTGAAGAGTGGAACATTGAGACCATTAAAAAAGGAGAGAGGGTCATTAACACATATGAAATAAAGAGAGATTAGCAGGAATCAGGTAGATTATAATGAGCCATTAAGTCAATTGATTCTCTCAATGCTACCTGAATAGAAATGCTGCTGCCCCTCCCAGGCAGTTGGTTTTAAAGTTTAGGTGGAGTAGGAATCAAAATGGGGTGCAATTGGGAATGAAAGAGTTGGGTGCATCTGCACCCCACACCTTGATTTTCCCCAGAAGATATGGAAAGGGATTAGAACTGGAGGTTGTCTATATCTCACTTGTGCCCATTACCCTTCTTTCTCCCAAGAAGGAGTGACAAGAAGAAGAGCTCAGGGTTGGCCTATATTATTTTATGAGAGTGCCAACAACCATTATGGGTTTTTGTGCCTCTGCCATAAATCAATGTATTCAGCAACTTATACATTACTAGCAGCAGGACCCATTCTTTGCCTGGGTCATTATTTTTGTAACTGCAGTGTTTGTTTATTTCCAAAGAACTTAGTTCAACATATTTAGGTAAAATATATTATTTATTTTTAAAGAACATAGTACATATTTAACATTTAATATTTAACGTGGAGTGACATTTCAAATGATATCCAAATTAATCGTCTTTATTGTAGAACTTCTTCATAAACTCTGTTCACGGTGTTTCCTGTTGGCACCAGTATATACAACCCTCTTTGACTACCAACTCTGGAGCAAGCCACATATAACTGTCCATTTGAAAAGCACTGTACTTAAATAGTCACTGGAAGCCCCAAAAAGGGTCAAGTAAAAAATAACCCAGCTATAATTTTCTTTGGGTGGTATTCAGTGATTTTTTGGAAGGTTTAGAGTAGATAGGACCAGCCATTCTCGAGTTATAAGTGAACATACATACAGACAGACAGACACATTTCATTTTATATATATAGATGGGTGCATCTACACATGCACTTTACTTCACAGTAAAACATCACTGTCTATACATACACCAGTATTAACTCTGCCATAAGACTACTATCTTATGGCAGGGTTATTAAATGCAACAAAATCCATGCGTACACAGTGACAGGGGCTACCTATAATTAAATGTGATGAAATCAGTAATGCCAACTCTCACGAAACAGGCATGAGACTCCCAATTTCCAAATGAAATTAACCCTAACTCACAATCTCAGGTTACAACCTTTAAATCTCAGGATTTTCATTCTGGCACCTATAGAGAGCACCCAGCTGGTTAAGTCTGGAGGGGAAGGGGCTTGTGGAATGGGAAAGGGGGCAGATCAAGGCCCCCACCATGAGGGAGGGAGTGGGACAGGGGCTGGGGTGAATGGGGCTCTGGGGCCAGAGCAGGTCATGCGTCAAGCAGCTCACCCAGAGCGTAGACGGGAAGGGGGCACAACTCCGCACTATAGCGTGCACCCCCAGGGGGGGCATAGAGGGCACGTGCCCCCTGGATTTGTGTGCGGGGCAGAGGCAGGCTGCTCACTGCAGGCTGGGGCTCTGCGACCTGCTGCCTTTGCCCTAGGAGCTCAGCCACATGACGCCATTGCCACCCGCCAGGTGGGCAAGGGATGTGGGGAATGCTGGCTACACTTCACGCCCCCTGCCAGCCCGGCAGCAGGAAGCACAATGGCATTGCACAGCTGAGCTCCCAGGCCAAATACAGCAGGGTGCAGAGCCCCAGCCCACAGTGGGCAGCCCGCCTCTGCTGCACAGGTGGCACATGCCCCCATGCCTCCCCCTGCAGGTGCATGCAGCTGCAGGGAACTGTGTTCCCCCACACACTCCCTGTGCCTCTGGATAACCCAACCAAGCCCCAGGGCCCCATGCAGCCCAGCCCCTGCTCCTGCCCCTCTCCCTCCCTCACTGTGGGGGCCTTGATCTGTGCCCCCCAGCCCCTTCCCTCTCCTGTCACCCTTTCCCCTCCACTTACCAGCTGGTTGCTGTCTGTGTGTCTGTCTCAACTCCCCACACCTTCACAATTAACCTCTCTCCACACACCCACTTAAAAAATTGGCATGTAAATCATGAGATGCTATCTCTTGATTTTTTAAAGAGTTTGCCTCATGATTTTTGGTGTGGTGCATTTGACAATACTGGGGCAAGATGGTGCTAGAGTGTGGGGGCTGCCTGCTGCACAGCTCCACACTTTAGCACTCTCATGCCCCAGCCAGCTCCTCTGCTGCCCGTCACCATTTGAAGCCTGGGGCTAACCACCTCCCCCGCCCCCCCACAAGCCTGCTGTCAGCCTGGGGCTGCTCCACCCCAGCTCAAACTGTTGCTGTCCCTGACCTACGTGCAGATGCTGCCCCTAGGACCAGCTGGCTCCAGCACAAACAGCTCTATTGCGTCCCATTAATTGAACATATCTTCAAAAGATGTTGCATCAGACTTTCCATTGGCCAGGCCAGTCATTTAAAACAGCACAGCAAAGGGCTTAGACTTAGCACAAACACATTCATAAATGAGTTTAGTAGATGGCTATGAATTACGGAAAAGTTTTAGAAACCTAAGAAATCACTGGACTAGTTATATTATAACCTAAATGAAACAAAATGACATTAGTTTCTACTGCATTAATTATACTGCTTTATTAATAACTCGCTGTAGTTTTGCAAGTGCAGATACATATATGCAACTATATTGCATCAGTCCTCTTTACATTAGAAACGATCATTCAAATTTTGAGGTTAAGAGGTAAACAGTAGCTAATGGGTGCATTATAATTAATTTTAGCAGACTGAGGAGGCTCATTTAGCCACACAGAACAATGATTCTGGAAAGCAAAAGTTCTCTACCCTACACTGTATGTGGCAATCTGACAGAGTTCATCAGGGATGTCTAATCTATGCACCTGTTGTGCACACAGTTGCCTGACCTGTGAAGTTCATCTCTAAACCCATGACAGCATTCTAGAAACCAAGTACATAGGTATACACTGATCAGTAAGATGTACTTTGCAGCACTGAGGCCCTGATCCTGTGAATGTTCCAACAAAGTCGCTACAACAACAAATATTCTTTAAATTAAGCATTTGCAGGTTTAGGGCAAGAATGATTAGTAACATGATTTGTTTATTGAAGGAAAATCAGTTAGTTTGATCCTTTGGATTTCCACATGCTCATTCTGATTAAAACATTTGGCCCACTTTGATGCCAGATATGGAAGGGTACACACAGCTGCAGTAAGCGAGCATTGGGAAGGGCTGCATTTATGTAAAAGTTATTGAAAAATGAGAGTGTTTAAACAGTATATTATTCCAGGTCACCTAATCTATGGTATGTCATCATCATCATGCTAAAAAATACCCCAACTAACTAAAAACACATTGCTGAATTGGTTTTCAGTAGCTTCTGTGCAGAAATGTATCCTTGAATAGGTATCTTCAGTCATGGACAGCTTCATATATTTTACTGGTACTAACTGATTCAGTAAGTGCCCTCTATGTTAGGACCTGATTGGAACAGGCTTTAATTGAGATTTATAAATAAATGCAGTAGGAGTAGAAATGAACGCTTGCTTTTTTTCTCTTCCTTTTATACACCACACAAAATGCTAAGAACATTTGAAAAGTCTAAATAAATTTGCATTCCAATAATTTATTTCTTAAAATGGTTTTATAGTACTGATGTGTTTTTTTTTTCTCCTTAGTAAAAGACTTTGGTTTGAATTGAGCTTCTGGAAAAGTTAGGACTTCATAATTCACGCTAAACAGGATACATTTCTTTGCTATTTAATCCTCAGTTAGTTCCAACTGCTCACTTTGAATGTTTTCAAATTGTTTGTGTTGATGCCACAACAGAGGGAAAAAAAACTCCCACAATTTGCAGGCAATTTCTAAATTCCATTGCTACTTCATGCAAGTGTGGATTAAACTGAGAATCTTTGGCCTGCATTTTTCGGAGACATTTGAAGTGCTCACTAAGATAGAATTGTGCATGCAAATAAATTGAAATATTTTCATAAGAGCAACTTAAGGAATATGTACATTTCAAATTGGAACATTTTGCACAAGTGTACTGAAACTCAGTAGAGTTCTCTGTGTCAGTTTTTGTCTACTACTTCCATTTTCCACTGTTGTAGAAGAGTTTTTGTGGTGATAGCATCAATGAAATCTCAAATATCGACAAAAAGTAGATGTCCACAACTTGGTCTGTTTACCACCAGGTAACACAGCCTTGCTTGGAACAGATGTAGATGACAGTGGTAAAAACACCACCAACTCTTAGCACTGGGCTTGAGCTACCACAGCTGAAGCCTCAGTAGCGATAGTGTAACAATAGGAAACGTTAAGAAAATGACTTACCTTCTGCTTGTCTCCTACTTCTCCCTACACTTCTGCATTTCTGTGTATAAAGAATGGCCACTCATAATAGTGTCATATTGAAGAAAAAATTAACACTCAACCTTATGGTATATTTTTATGTAAAAAGAACAAGAGAGTGTTCACACTTGACCTGCTTTTATGAAGTCTGCACTAAAACCTGAGAAGGGGGAAACCCCCATTAACAGAGCACTGAAAATCTTTGCAAATTGGTCAAATTGTCTCAGAGGCATCACAGGCAGGGAGAGGGGCATGGTTCTGGCAGTGGGAAGAGGCACAGCTGTGAGAACTGGTGGAGTGGGTGCAGGAGTCCTACCCATGCCGGGAACTCCAGAACAGTCCCCTGCTGCTGCCACGTGTTCTGCCTGTCCACATTTTTGCTCGTAAAGCAACAGCACCACAGTAAGCAAGCATTGGGAAGGACTGCATTTATGTAAATATTATTGAAAAATGAGTGTTTAAATAATATGTTATTCCAGGTCACCTAATCTATGGTATGCCATCATCATCATGCTAAAAAATACCCCACTGACTAAAAACATATTGCTGAATTTGTTTTCAGTAGTTTCTGTGCAGAAAATCTTTGCAAGGGAGCGTGTTGCTAACGGGACACAGACTTTGTGGGGATGGGGATCAATTTTGGTGCCCCTCTTAAATCAGTGGATGGGGCTAATGCCCTCTCACCCACCCATAGTTACGGTACTGGTTTGTTTCCTATATTCTCATGTCCTTCTCTATTGGTGAAAATAGGTTTCATGTTTTCCATGAAGCATTATATGAACCTGAGTTTTTGTGATGTAACATGAGATGGTTATTAGAGAAGGAGGTGTGGGTGGTCGGGGACAGTCACCTGACAGGCAAGCAAAGCCCAGGTGCTAGGTTCCTGAGGACCTAGGAGTTAGATTCATAGGTTGTAAAGCCAGAAGGGACCTCAGAAGATCATTGGGTCCAGCCTCCTGCACCAAGCAGAAAAGATAACTGGGGGTCAGGTGACCCCAGCAAGGTGACTGTCTAGTCTCCTCTTGAAGATTTCCAGGGTAGGTGATTGTACCACCTCTGGAGGGAGCTTATTCCACAGTCTGGACACCCTGAGGATCAGAGCTGGAATGAGAAGCCAAAGTCAGAATCAGGATAGCCAGGATTCAGGGCTAGAATCAAGAGCCAAAAGTCAAAACCAGAGATCCAATAAGGGAAAGCATGGAAGTCAGAAGCAAGTACCTCAGTCCTTGCCCAAAGTATTGCAGGCTGGGCCTAAATATTAAAGGGTGGATAGAGTGGAGCCTGTTGTCTGTGGTCTCAGAGGACTGAGAGTTTGCCTCATTAAGGCCAGCTGAGTCCTGGGCCCTGCTCTGAGATTGCTGCAGGCAGTGCATGTTTGCTTGCAGCCCTACGGATGAACTGCCCTGATCCTCTGATTGGGAGTGGCTGAGCTCAGGGCTCTGATCTGCCCTCACTACAATGCTGGCATCCCTGGCTACTCAGATTCTCTCAGTGATTGTAAAAAGAGCTAGTATTTTTATATCTAAAACAAATAGATCCTGAGGGCCTTGTTACACATTATGCTGTGAGCCACACAAATGTTGATGAGTGTTAGTGCTAGCTTGGAGTTTGGAGCAGTCACACCCTTAGTCTAGAAACCTTCTCCCCCACCTTTGCAGCTAGGACTTGCCACTAGGGGCCTGGTGAGCAGGGAAAGGACTAGGAGCTGGAGCTGTGTGTTGCCACTACAACAGGGGCAAGCAATTATTTTGTGCGGAGAGCCACTTACTGAGTTTTGGCAAGCCATTGAGGGTCGCATGACAGGCAGCCAGGGGCAGATAAATATTAATTTTCTAAATTTTTTAGGGACCCTGAGGACCAGATAGAATGGCCTGGTGGGCCGCATCCAGCCCACGGGTCACATTTTGCTCACCCCTGCACTACAGGGCTGGTGAGCCATGACAGGCTTCTATCCCTGCGCTAGGGCCAGGGGTGTGAGAGATGCTGGGATACTGGAGAACTTCAACTAGGGTGGCATGTCTATAGGGAATGGCCACACCTTAATGAAACAGGAGCTGGGTAGTATGGATCAGAGATAATTCTGCCCTGGCCTGGTGTAACTTTTGAGTCATGTAACAAGTGCTTTAAACCACATTAAAGTGTTACCGTACAGACAATCCAGGGGTTAAAAGCTCTAGGAGCTGCCCAAAATTACCATGTAACAAGGCCCTGGGATCTGTACTATTCCACCCTCACACATTGCCACCACTGGCCCAGTGTGTAGGAGAAACAGGAAAACAGAAACTCAGTATAATGGGCTATAAGAGTGGAAACTTTGGCCATTGACACCAGTGCAAATTTCTTTTGTCAAGAAAACAACCTTGGGATTTTTTTATATTTGTGTACACTACAAAAATTCCTTGGTTAATGAGGATTTGCGTGAAAGACCAAAGCCAGTCAAATGCTAATGTTGTCTAGCTTATGCTAAATGTCATGGTTGTCAATTTATGTACTTCTAAAAGGTAAACGGATCAGATGATCCTGTTGAGCTTTGAGCCTGTGGTGCTGGAGCCTTTAGGAATTCTTCCAATTTGAAGCAGTCAACGAGCCTCTCCAGCTGGATCTTTTAAAAAGGAGGTGTTAATGCTTCTTTTACAATTGAAAAAAATGCACATTTTTTGCACTTGTTCTGTGACCATTCATCTGTAAAAATGCACTCAGGGCCTGACCACTACCAGCAAAATGGTGAGCACCAGCTCATGATACCTCTTTCATCATTTATAAACTAAAGGCTAGATTCAAAAGAGGACTTAGTTGCCCAAGTACAACTTAAATGGATTTTATGTGCTTAAGTACAAGTGACAGGCAAAAACAACCTCACTTAGGAAGCTGTAAGCAATTAAGTTTTTTTCCGGTTACTTGGGCAGCTAAACTTCAATTACCATTCAGGTCCAGATCTACTGCCATCTTAGTTGACCCGAGTGTCTCATACCTAAACCCATCTGGGATTCTCAAATGAGGTATCTCCATGTTTAAGTCTCTGGAAGGGCCGGAATGTATCTACTACACACCAACAGCATGGAGTTCACCACCCATAGCTTCCCCATGCTTCAAAGGCATGTTGTCATGGCACGGCTCACCTTTCCTATACAGGTACCCCCCACTTAGTACTCAATTGGTTCCTGAAAAGCAGAGTGTTAAGCAAAATGAGCATTAAGCAAAACCAAAAGTATTTGACGACCCAAGATGGCGACCGCAATTGTTTTTAATGACCCAAGATGGTGACCATGAGCATTATAACAAAATTTGTTGAGTGTTAAGTGAAATCAGGTATCAATTTCAAATGAGCATTATAGCAAAATAGCTCTAAGTCAAACAGCGTTAAGCAGGGGTTGCCTGTAATAGCCTAGTGGGTAGTCCAGTGGAAAAACTGGGTTTCCTTGTTTGAATTGTCCCAAGGAGAGATGGGAATTGGAAGACATCAATCTGAACCACCTTAGGCTGAGAAAGGTCTAGGGGCCTCAACATTAAGTCCTGTTGTGGATCTGGGTCTAAGTATCCAGTCTTCAAAGTTAATGGGAAGTTTGAAACTGAATCGCTCAAAATATAGAAAACAAATAAAAAGACTAAGACATGTATTACTTTAAAATCACATAATTTTTAGGTCAGTATCATTCAATATTTGAATACTTGGGCTTTGTTTTACTGGAGCCTTCCAGTTTATTTCAGGAATCCTGACCTAATTAAAATATAACAAACTTGGCAGAGTTCTCTGTCTCTCCTTTCATGAAGCTTTACAATCAGCATACAAAACAGGCATATAAACTAAGAAACTGGTAACTCCTTCTACTTTCCTAAAGATGTACTGAACAGCAGAATCCCTGGTTCTCCTCACATGTGGGAGCATCCTGGAGAACACTGGGGGCCAACCTTTTTGACAGACATGTCATAAACTGAGGCCCCATGCACTCCTGAAGTGCCTCTCCAATCCCTTTTCCTGTCTGATCTGTTGCTCTTCTTTCTGTTCCCTGCCCCGTGCTCCCTGCCAACCTGCTTTCTGCTTCTTCCCCTATCTGCTGCTGTGTTCCCTGCTCTCTCCCCAATCTGCCACATGCCACAGACAGAGGCAGTTTGTGCCACCTGTGGCACGTGTGCTGCAGGTTGGCCACCCCTGCTTTAGAAACAGGTGACAGGACCCAGGTTTGTCTGGATGTGGTTTATTCCAAGCTGGGAGTACCTTCCTGGTGCAAGCAGGAATATCATTAGTGCATAGTGCGGGGCAGCTGCTATGACACCTTTTTTCCCAAGGTGACAGTGGACACTGTGTCATGAGCAACCTGATGATTTAGTCCTGCAGTTCATAGCCCTCTTTAATTTCTAAAATGCTATTTACTTATGATGGGCATGTATGCCCCTTTAACAAACACATCAAAATGGATTATTTGATTAAATAAGTTAGCAAATTAAGAAACAATGTATTAATCTGCAAAAGTGTAAGTTATAATAAATAATTTATCATAATCAATTCTCCTGTATATCTTATTTGGTAAAAGAATACATTGAATGAATAATCTCGTTATTTAATAACATAATTACAAATCAGAAGAATATATTATTAACGTTTAATTAATATTGTGATGTTCCATACACATACTCCCTGTAACATATCAATCTCTTTCATAATTGTAATAAATATAGTGGCATAAACTGGGCACTGTAATAGTAGGATTGACTTATGATTAGGCCCATCACTTTTCATGTGAGCCTCCTATCACTATGTCATTAGGTTTTTAGAATGCTTAAATAATCAGCATTATTCTTTTTTCAGAGCATTTGACTGTCCTGTTCAGAGAACCACCCTAGTTTCTCCAGCAGTTCTTCTAAGTAGTGTTTTCAAATTTTAGATACAAATTGCTTTACTGATTATCTGGCCAGGTTTATGTAATGCCACATCTGAAAAATGCAATTTAGTATCAATACAAGAAATGGATTGCTGTAGCTTCTCCAGTGTATTAATAGCAAGATCCATCATTTTCTAAAGAAAAATCTCATGGGCCTATCCTGTGATACAAGCATAGTGCTAACTGAAGGGTTGGCTAGAAAGCATGATAGTGTCCCCTGCTGTTATAAATCTAGTGAGCTTACCTTTAAATGTCTGTCTTGCTGGATTTTTTTCCTCCCCTTTAGGCATTGTTTCAAGTCACTTTTTGGCCTTTTTTATTTTAAAGAAATATCCTATCCATACGGGGAAGGGAGGACATGTATTTGCCCTCTGATTCAATTAGTGTGCTTTTTTTATATATTACACAAGACTGCTGTCATGGGAGGCAGATGGAAATACAGGGGAAATTGTAAAAGTTTCCTTTGTAAAAGCTAAGGTCCAAATGCACAAAGGAACCTAGGCATGGTGACAGTCAATGTTACCATATTGGTACCTGTCTCATGACATGGAATTCACAAGTTAGCCATCTAAATTCCCTGTGCTGTGTATGGGGAAAGTTAGCTGGCTAGGGCTGGGAGTCACGACATTAAGTACTTTGAAGAGGGAGTCGCCTATGCCAGCCAACATACAATGCTGAAGGTAGAACTTCAGGTACAACGCTCCATTTGAGTTAACTGCCATTCAAGCCATATGTGTAAATTAATGTCCTATGCCTGTTTTGATGCGAGTCAAAGCCTGGGACAATCAGTCCCCAAAGTAAAACCAACATCGATTTAGGCTGGAAGGGACCTCAAGATCATCTAGTTCAGTTCCCTGCTCAAGACAGTAGCATCCCTGACTAAACCATCCTAGACAAGTCTGTCCAATGTGGTGTTAAAAGTTTCCAGGGGTAGAGATTCCACAATTTTTCTAGAAAGCTAGTCCCAATGCTTGACTACCCTCACAGTCAGAAAGTTCCTCCTAATCTCCAACCTAAATTTCCTCTGCTGCAGTTTAACACCATTGCTCCTAATCCTGTCCCCTACAGCCATAGAGGAAAGCCCATCTCCATCCTCTTTATAGTCACCCTTCAGGTATTTGAAGACTGTTATCAATCCCAGCTCCATCTTATCTTCTTCAGACTAAATTAACAGTGACTCTTCCAGCCTTTTCTCATTAATCATGATTCTCAAACCTCTAATCATTTTTGTTGTTCTCTGCTGAATTATATCCAATCTATCCACATCCTTCCGAACACAGTACTTCAGGGGAAGCCTCACCAGTGCTGAAGAGTGTGGATGAATCACTTCCCTTGATTTGCAAATGACACTTCTGTTAATACAACTGAGTTTGCTATTGGCCATTTTTTTTGTTTACATGAGTACACTGTTGACTTATTCAGTTTTTGGTCTGCTCAAACTCCCAAGTCCTTCTTAGCCAGTCTTTCCTCAGTCTGTATTTGTACATGCAGTTATTTTGTTCCAAGTACAGGACTTTCCACTTGTCCTTGGTGAATTTAATTCGGTTGACTTTGGACCATTTTTCCAGTCAATCTAGGTCATTCTGGATCTTAGCCCTACACTCCTTTATGTGCATCCATCCAACTTGGCATCATCCACAGATTTGCTAAGCATGCACTCAATCCCATTATCCGAATGTAAACTAACCAAAACCAGACCCACAAAAGCCCCCTGGGGAACCCTGCTTGGTACCTCCTTCCAACTAGACATTGAGCCATTGATGAGTACTTATTCATGAGGATGTCACGGAGACTGTGTCAAAATGATTAGGCACCTCCTCCAGCAGTGAGTTAGGTGCTTACGTGAAATTGGAATTCAGAAAATTTAAACAACTCCCAAAGCAGCTTTCAGCAGAAGATGCTGAAAGTGCCTCTTGGAAGGGGCAGTAGTACAACTTTTACTGTCCTCGTATCTTTACTGATGGAAGGTTCATTGCCTATTGCCTTTCAGGAATGTAATGTGGAGGGAGGGAAGAGTGGTTGTGGGTTACACTTTTGGATTTTGGAGCTTCAGTTCCACCAAAATTGCACTTATGTGCTCATGGTTCTAAATTAAGACCCCCCTCTCATGCATCAAAGAGTAATAAAAAGCCTAATTTGAAAATATGTCTCAATATGTATGTTGAGTTTCATGCAGATGGTCAAACTCTGAAACTAAAGCATTATTTGACCTGTGAAATAATAAACTAGCTATCTATGATGAAAATACATTGTAGCAAAGTAAAATTTATTAAAAGATTTTGTGGCAGGGAGTTTGGGGATCAATCCTTCTTTCACTCATATTAGTAACTTAACATGCCATAATCAGCGCTACTGTGCAGTAGCGCCAGCACGTCTTTTAGGTGACGCTAATGCAGAGTAGACTAATTCTACTGTGCATTAGTATGACTTTCAGCATGGTGCACTAATGCACAGTAGAATTAGTCTACTGCGCTTCTAGTGTCTTTTGGAGATGTGCCAAGGTGAATTTTTTTGCTATTAATTTCAGCCAGGGCCTGGTACAAAGTGTGCATGTGGCACAAAGTGTGCATTTGAAAATAAATATGTTACCCTCTACTAAGGTACAGTTTAGACAAAGATTATAAGGATTTTTTGGTAGGTGGCAGTTCATGGAAACTTTCCATCACCTCAAAAGGAAGAAACATGTTTTTGGAATGATAGGAATAGCTTTCTAGCCCCTGGTCTGTGGGTGGATGGAGTTTGTCATGCAGAGATGGTATCTTCACCATGCACAAAGACTAATTTTGATCCTCTCAGTTAATGAAAAAAAAGAGAAAGATGACTGCTTATACTTTAAGCTTTCTGGGTTCAATATCATTGGCAGTTAAAATATGCTCTGAAATTTTTGCATAACCCGAGTAAATACTTCTGGAGATTAAAAGCTTTAGGATTACTTTTTTATCAAAAACTTTGAAGTATCTCACATTTGTTTGCTTTCCTAAAGAAATCACACTGCCACAAAACTTGATATATGTAAGGGCAACCTTGACATTTGTTCATAAAATGCAGGTTTTAAGGGTTGAGGTGGTGAAGTGTTTAAGAAATTGTGGTCCCTGGTAACAGAGAATGCTTATATTATCAACCTCAGAAACAATTTTTTTTCAAAACCATCTTGAAAATATTGTTCAAAATTTAAAGGATCTCCAAGATGCAGTTAAATGACCCTTTCCTCCAACATGCTCCCAAGCCCATAGGAAAACATGCACATACCCAGAATCCTACTAGTTTCATTCTTCCACTGAAGAGTCATAATAAATCTCTGCTTTTCACAGCAATTACTTAGGGCACTGACAGATGAAAAAAGCTTGTATCAATGTACTTAGCAGTACATGGCTATAAAAGATTAGTACACAGACAACACAAGCCCCTAAACTAGGGTAATTTTGCTCAACCAGGTGGAGAATTACTCCCCCAAAACAGGGGTAAAACTGTACCAGTGTAAGTTACACTGTTTTAATTTTACATCTGTTTACCCATCTTGGACTAGCTGTTGCTAAAGACAGTCTGTTACCTGCCCCCTCACTGAGGGACAGAAATAGCAGCCAACTATATATGTGAGCTACCCCAGGATACACATGCTTCTGTTCCTGATCCTGGTCTAATTTATATCAGTATACAAAGATGATGTAAATAGCAACAGGGTGTGTGTTTATTTCTCCATGCACTAAGTCACACCATTTTCAAACATACGACCAGTTCTGTTATCCCCATTTTCCAGTTAGGTAACTGAGAGTTTAAGCAATTTGCCGAAGGTCAAAAAGGAGACCTGATCCAGAGCCAGTAATAGAAAGCTGCTCTCCAAGTACCCCATATCAGATACCAGACCAGAGTGCCCCTTCTGTAAATTTTCCCTAGTATCTCTACTTAGGACAGCTGACAAATGAACGCATAATGCTCTCCCTCTTGCTTCCTCTCTGTCTGACCCAGTGAACCTTGAATTCTTTCCTGCACAGTGGACCACCTTCAACAGGAGGGGTGGAGATTGCCCCAAACCCAGAACAACCAATAGCCTGGTAATGAGGTCACTCTTCAAGGAGAGAACTGAATCTGAATCTACCCAATGAGTATCATGTGAAGTTGGGGACGCCTCCGCCTTCTCACGCTCATGTTCAGAGAAAGCCATGGCTTCTACTTTATTTTGTGAGGAGCCTGATCCTGCCTGAGTGTTTTTAGATGTGTTCTAAGAATGGCATAGTTTAGGCAAAGAAAGTGCCTCATTTTAGGAACATGGTCAAGCTTAACCTTTCTCAGACTGAGGCACTTTTTTACATAACCAGAAACAAAACTCTCAGGTTTTGCTGGAAACCTAGGGAATTTTGCTGGACCTAAGGAATTAGGCACCTCTGGGCTCCTGCATTCACTGGCAACATGAACAGGAGTTTCCAGGATTCCAATTTTAAATGTAGGTCCCCTAACCCTGGCCAAATCCTACTTTAGCTGAATAATTTCCCTTTTGGATCTGGTCCCAAGTGACATGGCTTTGGAGACATTCTGTGGTATAAATTAAATAGTAAGAAAAAAAGCCAGGTCTCTATTATGGGTTTCCTAATTAACAAGCTACATTTTGAGGCGTGTTTGCCAAACTTCGGGTGAAGGCATGATGATCTATAACTTTGCAACAAACAGCAAATACTGCAAGTATGCTTCATGTTAGATCTGAACTGAAAAAGATGGATGATCAAACTAGTTATTATTTGAACCACAGGATACTTTACAATAGGATTGTGTGAAATTTTGCCAAGTGTTTTGTTTTTAAGCTGTTTCAATGCATTTCGAGCTCAAACCAGCAAAATCGAAATAAAACAAAAAGCTTCAAAACAGCTTTGAAACAAAATGAGGGCACTCAAAATGTTTCAAAAGTTTCGAAATGTTTTGAATTTCAAAGCAGCTCAGTGACAGGAGGCAGGGGAGAGCCAGGGCTGCGCTCTCAGTGGCTCCACAGCCCCATGGAGCTCAGCCCAGCAGGGAGTGCAACCCTGGCTCTGCCCGTCTCCTGCTGCCAGGCTGTGCTCCATGGGGCTGCAGAGCCCCATGGAGCTCAGCCCGGTGGTGGGAAGCAGAGCACAGGCTTGGCTCTACCCTCTTCCTGCTACTGGGCTGCGCTCCAAGCGGCTGTGGAAACCCACGGAGCTCAGCCCAGCAGGGAGCTGCCTGTCTTCTGCTGCCAGATTTTGCTCCATGGGGCTGCAAAGCCCCATTGAGCTCAGCCCGGCAATGGGAAGAGAGTGCAGCTTTGGCTCTGTCCTCCTCCTGCCACTGGGCTGTGCTCCAGTTTCTACACAGCCCCATGGAGCTTGGCCTGGTGGGGAGTGCATCCCTGGCTCTGCCCCCCTCCCGCCACCAGGCCAAGCTCCATCAGGCTGTGGAGCCCCATGGAGCTCAGCCCAGTGGAGAGTGCAGTCCTGGCTCTGCCCACCTCCCACTGCCAGGCTGAGCTACATGGGCTGTGGGCCCCAAGATCTGTATGCCAGATGAGAGGAGGCCGCCTCTGCCGCCTGGGACCAGTGGCAGCATGAATCTTCCCCCGTGCTGGGCGCGGGCTGTGCCCAGAGCCAGTCCCAGGCAACAGGGCAACCTCCTATCATCCTGTGCACAGATCCAGGGGCCTGCACCCCCAGGAGGAGTCTGGCACTGCCCGGGAGCCTTTCCAGGGGTACAAGCCCCCAGATCTGCGCGCCAGATGATAGGAGGCTGTCGCTGCTGGCATCAGTTTTCCTTTGAACAGTTTGAGGTACATTTTCCCAGAAATCTCTGCACCATCTCCTTGAAACTTGGCAAGCTTCATACCCTCAGAAGGGGCTACCATCCCTGCAATTTTCATCCAAATCAGGCAAGAAATTACAAAGTTTCAGGCATTTTCATGATTCCCCATTATAGCCTATGGGCGAAACATCGAAACGCATCAAAACAGTGAAACAGTTTTGACAAAACGAAATGGAACAGTGCTTTGAAATGAAATGACAAAACGAAACACTGACCCTTTGAAACAGCAAAATGGATGTCAAAATTAAATGATGGTGTTTCGCACAGCCCTACTTTACAACATCTTCTAAGGGAGTGATTTTCAGTTGGGGTAGTACATGGTCTTTGAAGGGTGCCAGGAGGAGCAAGGAGGAAAGTACATGTCTATCCTTGCCTAGTTACTCCTCCTCACCTGCTCCCCAACCCAACCTCTGTGAAAGGAGGTAATAAAAATTAGTCTTTGAAATGGGGTGCTGCTCAGTTCACAAAAGTTATAGAGGGGTGTCTGGAAATCACAAAGGTTGAGAACCATTGTTTTAATGCATGTAGGAAAAGGCAGTCTGGTATGGCTTAGTGCCAAACTATTCCAGACTCTAGAATTTCTCTTTTCTGTTTTCACACTAGCGCTATCCTAAACATAGGGAATTCCATACAAGGGTTATATCGAGAATAATATGGTTGCATAGTAAAGCTTCCAAAAGTCAGGAAACACAAAAGGGCAGGTGTCATAGTTGGCTTACATGCATTATACTATAGTGTTTTACTACATGATAGTGAAAGATTTCTCAAATAATGGAAAAAAGATTCAACTTTCCTTAATGTACACATAATGATCCATACTATGGAGAGTCACCTAGAATTCAACCCAGAACTTCCTGTACCAAAAACAAAAGCCTACACTGCTTAAGGCAAAAGTTAGTAGAGGCAGGTAGAGTCTTGTGTTCTATGTGACCGGGCCACGGTAGATGACTACATCACCACTGGCCTGATTTTCAAAGGTTCTGAGAATCTAAATCTCCCATTGGGTTTAGTAGGATGTTTAATATTTTTTAAAGATCTGTCCACCAGTATGCCATTGCTGTATAAGTACGTCTTCTTTTAGGGAAAACTTCTCCCAAGTGTTTGAATCTTCATGGGGCACTGTTTTGCAAAAAGCCCATCACAAATCACTATCAGGGATAGGAACTGGGGCCAGAAACATTACATGCACAAGCACCTGATCATTACACAGCTCCTTACTAGAGACCCCAGAAATGGAGCCAAACCTGACAGAGGCAGTGAACTGTCGGGGCAACCAGGGATAGAGCAGGCCTATGTCTGGGTAGGTTTACAACATCCTCACTATAGGCACAGTGTCTGAAGGACACAGTCTGGGCCAGAGGTGGACCAAAAACTAGAATTTCCAGTATTTACAAGAGTTCAGACATTGCACCCCTCTTTGGCTGTGCTGCACATGTGAGCTCTCAGTGCATGGTCTGGTGGGAGTGATCATTTTTGCCTGGGTCTGGAGCCCAGAGAGTGAGACTATAATGGCTATTGCTCCTTTCCCCTTCTGCTGAATTCAATTGCAGGGAAGAGGGCAAACAGCAACAGCATTCATCCCTGGGCTTCAGATCACACAAAAATGGTGGTTCCTTCCAGGCCCTACCCTGATCAGCTGGTGAATTCAAAGGCCATGGCTCATATGGAGCTCCTACAGAGCCCTACACTGACCAGGCAGCGAGCTCATAGCTCACTGCACATACATGACAGCTAAAGAGGGATGTGGCCATACACCCCGTCCCTCATTCCTGGATCTGCTACTGCAGTTATATATCAGAACTTGAAGCTTGGATTCCTCTCTGTTATGAGATGCTAGGCACGACTGATGAGTAAACTCAGCCAGACCCAAAATATATATTAGTGTTTCATACAAAAAAACCGGCATCCTGCCATTCTTGTTTTCTGGTTTCTCCTTTTCCAACGTTGTCAAGATATTCTTCTTTGAACACTTAGTTTGACTTTGGAGAAGGGCTATTTTAATACATGGGTTTAGTATAAATACCCCCAAATCTAAGCAGTGGTTAATCCATTTTCCCCTTTTTCTTATAACTGCCCATAGTTGCTATTCATATGAACTTCCATGTCCTTTCTCTATTATGTAATAGACTAGAGGTCACACGTGTTCCTCTGCTTTGAATAATACATCTCTATGAAACCTCAGTATTTCTGTTTGAAAATTTATTTCTTTCATTTTAATATTTTATCAATTTTGTCCTAAATGGATGACCTCAACTGGTTGCAGTTCATTTCATTTCTTCTCTGCTTAAATATTTTAAAGGTTTCAAAGTACAAACATCACTCATACAGTGTGTAACAAAAATGCTTCACTTGCGCTTTGGGTTATTTAATTGTAATTGCCAAGCTATTATTAAAATGATTTTTTTTCCTTTTTTCCAATTTTCCCCCTTCAGTTTTAATTTTCTTGGCACATGCTTTACTGTTGGTGTTTAGCTACATTGCCCGCTACTTATAGATGAGTTATCCCACACTGATACATTACTGCATCAGCCCAGTGCCATTGATTGTCAATAACAGACTGCCTCTTCAGGGCTTCACCATATCATTTCTGTAGTTCTTGGCAAAAGGCAGCTAACACGTTAAGCCATATTGCCACAGAAAGGAAATCTCTCTGAAAAAACAGCAAATCCAATATTGAATACAATTACCTGTTTTAAGTACAGTACAGCTTCTGAAAAGAATGGTCTTCTGAAAAGAATGTGACTTAGTGTCACTTTGTGCTTTGATTTGCCTGGATGACATAGGATAGGAAGGTCATTACAGGAATGGTAAATCCCCAGGACATGCATGTGCAGCAGGAAGTGATGCCTCTTTTAAGCACTATGCTGCTAGAGGGATTGTCTTTCTGGATAAAACCAAAACCCCCCCACCAAAATAAAATACCACCCCTCACCCCAAAAAGTCCCAATTTCTTGAGAATTTGTCACCTACTGTTTGTAAAAGCGGCACTGGTAATCCCACCCAAATCACATTCAGGTAATGAGATTCAGTCCACATAAATTTCTCCTTCAGTTTCAATTGCAGATAGTACCCTTCACTTTCTGTCTTGAACAGTTAGTGTTGCCATGAGCTAGTTTACCCTAAGTGTAGCTGAATTTCAGGGGGAGGGAGGTCACCTTTTTATTTTGCAAAGTGCTTTGGGACCCGTAAAAATGAAACGAGTAAACAACAGTAAATGAGATTCGATCCTTATTGTTATTACCATATTTACTCACATATCATATGCACCCTGCCAAATTAGCCATTCAAAATTGGGGTGCATGTTTGAAGTGAGGAAGCTGATTTTCATGCTGGAATGGAGGTATAGGAACATTGGAATAGCTACCAGGGGCTAGCTCCCTCCGGCAGCGTGGATGAGGGTCTGAATCTGTTCAGCCAAAAGCTAGAAGTTTAACCCTATTACAGCTGTTGCCAAATTATCAGCAGCTTTTGCTGAGCAGGAAGATTTTTGACTGAGCTTTACACAGCAGCTATGACAGGGTTAAACCTCTCACTTCTGACTTAGCAGGAAGGGGAGGGTAAGTGATGCTGAAGAGGAGACTCTGTCCTTGCCCCATGAGGCCAGAATTCAGAGCCATGATTCTGGGAATATCTTTTATTCTTCATTCTGCCTTTCCAAAATGGGGCATGCTGTAAGCAAAAGGGGAAAAAATAGAGTTATTGTGCACATGTATCATGTTAAGGAAAAATGTAACACACACACACACACACACACTTCATCCATACAGCAGCCTTTTCATTTAAAACCTAAATACAATCTAAATGCAAGTAAGCTGAACAACTTAGAGCAGTGGTTGGCAACACTTCCTGATGGTAGGGAAGAATGGCTTAGCTTAGGCCTAAGGTGAGCTGGCACTAGGACCCACTGCCACTGCTGCTTCTCCGTTACCACTTCTCAATGCTGCCTGGTTGTATTGCGGCCCCATTGCCCAGCCACCTGGTTGCCCAGCTAGGGCATGGTACAGTGCAGTGCAGCATAGCATGGGTGAAGGCCTCCCCTCTGAATGCCCAAAGCCCCAGTTCCATGGGCCAATCCATTGGTTCCACAGGTTGCCAACCCCTGACAGAGTTATTCATCACTTAGAAGCTTAAAAAGAATTAATTGCTTTGTATTTGCCGTAAAATGTAAAAACAGAATACAACTTGCTCTTTAGAACTTTAAAAGGAACCAGAGACTCATTATTTTGATTGGTTATTTTACACGGATTAATATTTATTCTGGTAGTTACTTTTCTAATTTTTCTTAATCTGTTCTTTAGTAAATGTTAAAATTGTTGGCCATCACAGACCTATCAGCATCTTCAATAAGATATGGATTTAGGCTTGTTTTGTCAAAACGTGCCATGTTAACGCATTTTCCATGGTCCAGTTTTGGTACATAGCATCCTGCGCAAGAAATGCAAATGAAACCCCTTCTTTTTCCTCATTTTGAAGTATTGTGATCAATTAATACTAAAATAAATGAGTATCTCAAAGATCTCTTTTTTCTTTTTTCTGTGTGTGATGCACAGCAGCTGGGATTACCAAGCTATCATCCTTTTCATATAGAAGCTGGGATCTGGGGACAGTTGCTTTCAGTGGTGGGGGAGGGGAAAGGTCTTAAAATAGATAAAATATGTATTAAAAGAACCCTGGAGACATTTCCTCACCTTCCAGAAATACTTCCAGGAATCTGGAAAGTTGGAAATAGCTTTGGAAATAATGGAATAAGCAGGTTAAACCATGACAGCATCTTTATCAACATTTCTATTTTACTCAGATGATGTTGTGTGCAAGGGTTTCTTGACTAAATGGGCAGTATGCTCCATCTAATCCTTCGGAAAGTTTATGCAAACATCCTCCATATCCCTAATTACAAAAGTAAAAAACTATAAGCACTGAAAATCCCACTAAATACTTATTTAAATCTTAAAAGATCTCCTTACATTGGAGTATTAAATTAGGCAAGACTCTGACAAAGCTTTAAAATATTATTGGGGTCTACCAGGTTCTCTGAAAATCTCAGTTTTTAACATAGTCTCTTTTTTGTTAATTAAAATCAGATAGTAATTCTGGGAATATTGTACTTTAAACTTGAATTTTAATCACTTTAATATAGCTGAAAACTACTTTCTAGCTGATGTTTCTTGTGTAAATAGACACGACAGACAAAGAGTGAGGGAAAGGGACAGAACAGAAACGCAGAAAATTAGGAACTGAGGCACAGAGATTAAATAAGAACACTACAGAAAAATGTTCAAAGAATAAATGATGCATGGCTAACAGTCTGAATCCAATATCTGCTGCTCTCTAGTTGCCTGGCATAGGTACTCTGAAAACCATAATGAAACTGTGGCATTTTTCCAGAAGTAGATTTGCCTGGGAATTATGTCACTCTGGCCTAAGTGAAAATATGCTGCTATTCTTTACCACAACATGGTAAACATACTCATGTATCACAGGATTTTCTGTGTCTACAGATGTTCTCTTAACTGTCTGAATAAAGACCTGGATTTTGGAAGTTTAAGTCAAATCCCAGTCTCTACAGAAGATGCATGTATACACTGGGCTGGAAACAATGATGTCTGAACATATACAGCAATGGATCATTGTAGCAGCACTAGTCAATTAGCCTTTGTGACACTCTATCACCTGTGAAATAATTTTGTGAATACTTTTGAGGCTGCTGTCAGAGGGATGGCACTGAGAACCACAGTATGGAAAGGGCAAGGGTTGCAAAGTAACCACCTCTCCTGCAAGCATCCAAACACCTCTGTTTACAGATACTTGAACTCTTCTAAATGTCTCTGGTCTCTGCCTGAAAAGGAGGATAATGATTAACCTTTTTCTTATTACAAACATGAAAAACAATTGAAGCTCCTGCATGGCTACATATCTCATCTGATCTGTCTACTGATGTCTGCAGTGACATGCATTACGCACAATTGAAGATGGCTATCACTGAGGTCCCTGATTAAAGTGTGCTTTTATAGGTCCTGATTTTTCTAAGAAGTGACATGCATGTTGTTTTCTGAGTTAACATCGTAACACATAACAACAATCAAGAATATAAGACATTACCTACAAATTCCACTGGAACTCCATTTTTCTCATAACATGATAACAAATTTGGACCGCTAGATAATAATTCCTTTCACCGACCTGTAGTAGGCAGCTGTCCAATTTTGCCACCAAAGCATATTTGTCTCCCAAATTCTTCATTTAGCTTAGGTTAGATTTAGCTAATGGCTGTTTTCTAGCTTGAAATTACTCAGTAGTTTGAGGCCTATGACCTCCATTTGGGAATAAAATGTGTCTATTACTCACTCTTTTTAACTAGAGAGCCAAAAAAACCATTCTTGGTATGGACCATGAATAGTGAATGATTGAATATGAAACATTCACTGCAGTACTTGGGTGCACTAATGTGACCTAGAGAGAAAATGTAAGCCTTCATCCACAGTATCTTGGTTATAATTGTTTTGTTTTCTCTTAATGTTACAATCTCATAATATCTCCTTTTATGTGAATGTCTTTCTTGACCTTTTAAGAAAATCTTCCATCGATGTTCCTGAGAACTGAGAATATGGCCCTTGCCAATGAATATAATGCTAGCTGAGGTTTCACAGGACTTCAGTATCTATGTTAGCAATTTGGAGGATGGGATGGAAAGTTACATCAACCAAATATGCTGGTTGATATGAAGCAAGGAGCCTTGCAGGTGCCCTGTAGGCAAGGATTAAAATACACCCTAGGCATGAGAAACTGCAGAAAATGGGCTGCAATTAATAAAATGAAATTCAATAAAGACAGAGCACTTCAAAGAGAAAAATAATAAAATGAGATAGTGTGGGAGAATGAGCCAAATCTTAGCATGCACAGAGGGACATGAAACAGAGGGAATGCTGTTAAGATAAAGTATTATATAAATATTGAATTCCTACCTGTTGTATCAATACCATATTCAATTATTAAAACTGAATTTTTACAGTGTTACTCAAGTTCACCATTTATAGTGTCTGTTTACTTTCTGTATTGCACTGCACTTGAATAAAAGAATTAGATGAGATGACCTCAGTCTATTTCACTTTCCATATTCTGTACTAGCATAGCCTTGTTTGGACTGGATTTCAAACACCTGCAAGGAAATACTACACTCCCTTAAAAATAATATTATTCATGTTATTTCACACTCGGAAATCATCAAAACATTATATATAAGCGCAATCAACAAAGCAAATTCATGATTTGACCACTTTTTGCTTCTACACCTTACGCTTCAAGAAAGTCTAAAGGGTTTTTTTGATAAATTGAGGTCTTCTTTACTCTATTTTTCATTGAGGACTTGACAGAGGATTGCAGAACTAATAACTTTATTACATCCTAGATACTGAAGTAGTGATATACACATAATTTAAAAGCAAAGTGTTTTTTTAGACAGGTGAGATTTTTTTCCAGAGGTGGGAGATTAAGAAAAGTAAAACCAATGAGACAAAGCTAAAAAACAACTTTGTTATTTTTGATTTGGTTTGTGTCGCAGGGCACTAAGGTGTGCCTGCCCCTTTGAGGGCAGAAATTGCCTAGAGAGAGGGCCCTAGGACCCAGGCAGCAGGTGCAGGTGGCCGTGGCAGCAGGCTAATGAAGGAATTAGCCTGCACCTGCACCCGGTCAGCTGACCAGAAGAAGGCAGGGCCCTGCGCACATACAAGCCAGAGGGGAAGGAGTTCATGCATAAAAGCTCCATGGAGGTATTTGGCTGCCTGTCTGGCTGTGGGTAAGACTAACGGGCTCTAGGAGCTTCTAAAGTGCCTGGGGATAGGAGGCACACATTGCTGAGGGAGAAGCTGGCCCTCTTAAAGGTGCAGATGGTAGCCTTCAGTGTCATCGGTATTATTATTGTTAGTCTCTAGCTCAGGGGCTCATATTTTTGTTGTTGTTTAATCCAGTGGACTGGGCTGAGGCTATTGGGAAGGAGGAGGCCTCATTGGGGGACACTACCGTGTAGAGCGCAGGGTTGAGGGAGGCTCCATCAGGACTGTAACAGAGCTGTAACTTGAGGGCAGCCTCCCTATTTACTACTTTTACCAGCAAGACATGGCAGGAAAGATTAGAAGGCACCCATAGGGCAGAGCCAGCACAGTCACGGAGCCCTAGGGACATCACTGCCATCTCTAGGGACCGCATCCTGTGACCCTTTGGTTTTTCTGGGGTAGGGAAAGAATCTGACTAGAAAATAGAAGCACTTTAAATTAAAAATAATAAAACTGGCATTAAATTCAAAATTCACAAAAAATATATTTTTGTAGAAAAAATTAATTGGAACATGTTGAGGTTTCTTTTTATTTTTGCAGAATAATGTTTATTTTTCAATACTTTAATTAACCAAAACAAAAAAATAAAATAAACCCAGCATAGCCTGTACTTTAAATCAGAAATACAACATTATTACAAAGCCTAATGTCGTACTGGTTGTATTAATGGGAATATTATATGGTAAAGCAAACAAGGTAATTGTTTTGTTTTTCTCAGAACTACTTAGACCCCATTTGCAAAACTGTTCAGTTGTGGGCACTATATTTGAAAATGACTGTTAAATTGGAGAGAGTTCAGATGGCGGCAACAAAAATGCTAATAGGTTTGAAAAATGAGACCTGTGAAGAGAATTTGGCCTATTCAGCATAGGGAAAGTAAGACTGAAGGGGAACATTATTTTTCCTTTTTTTATATACAAATAAATAAAGGGATATTAAAAGGAACTCCAGGTTAGTTAATCTCAATAGCCAAGAAGAACAGGTACATCAGGGCAAATCTAGACTAAATTGATTTAGACAATATATGATATGGGCCATACTTGCACAGGGCCCGGGGCAGTTCATTTAAACCTCAGTCCTGTGAATGATCATGCCTAACTCTTAATGTCCTGAGTGGGCCCACTGAACTGTTTAAAGTTAAGCATGTGTGTAAGGATTTTTAGGATTGGAATTTAAGATTTTCTTGTTACCAACAGAGTCTAACGAACTAACTGCTCTTGTGGCTTGAATCTTCAGAAATAGGTACCATCTCTCACCAGAGCAGAGAGCTACAGTTTGATTTGACTCACCTTAAATATAAAAATGTGGCCATGGGACTATAAAAATGAGCTGCCAAGGGGAGTTGTAGAACTGTCATCCTGGGGCTAGTCAAGGCATGATTTGGTGCCTGTTTAGCTGGGATAGTTTAGAAATGATTAAATCAAATCTGTGTTTTGCAAAAGGATAAAGATAACCCACTGATGGCCCTGTCCAAATGACTAATTCTGTTATTATATTTTACATGCTTTTGGAGCTATTATGCTCCATTGGTTCATTAAGCTTCAAATACAGATTGTCCTCAACCACTCCTTTTATATAATCTGTACTTTAAAACGCTAAGCACATATTTATATGTTTTGTCTCCTCTGCAAACTACAATAAAAAAATTCCATTTCTGTAGATGCTAATGAGTACCACAGTGGTGAAATAAACAGAAGAAGGAATTTTATCATGCCAGGTAGCTCAACCAAAGAAATGTCACCTTCAGAGAAGCAGCAACTAAAAAAAATGATCTTTTAACTACATAATTATGCACCAAATTTGTTTGGATTTGGACAAGACTCTACAAAAATTGAATATTTAAAGTCTATAAAGGCAATTTGTTTTTGCACGGAGGAAACAGGAAAGACTTCTTTCTTCTCTCTTCTAGAAATGCATGCTCTGGAAGTTGTATATTTGATGTACTAACAAAAATGAGGAATTTAATGTTATTTAAATAATTTTTGTTCAGTTCATATATTGTTAAGGATTTTCCTTCCCCAGAGAATGATCCCAAGGTTATGGTACATGTTGTAACATATTATGCTATTGGGAGAGGATAGAGATAAAGCCTTTTCCAAAATAAGAAATGTAGTCTTTATTTAATATGAAAACAAGAAAAAGGGGCAAAGGGGCCCTACTATTTCATCTCTCTCCAGTCTTCTACAAAGAAATATCCTCTCTTATGTAATATACTTCCCAGTGTATATACTGGTATAATATAAATCACTGAAATGCTATATACAGTAGAATGAACTTCATATTTCTAATACCATCTTGTAAAGTATGTTGTAATGTGCATGAACATGGATCTCACCCTCTCAAAGTTGCATATAACTAACTTCTGGAGGCTCCTCACTCAAGCTTATCTCATTCTTGAAATAACTTACCAAATAATAGACTAGAAATAATTTCCCAAATTTTGCAAAGATGTAATTCCCACACTGTTAATCAGTTATCATGTCTATGGAAAAAGTAAATAAAAAGCAATCAATGGTTAAAGCCAGCATTACTAAAAACTTATTAAGGGTAAGATAGGCACGTGAAGAAAGCCAAGATACAAGTCAGATGCTATCAAACATCTAGGGAAAACTCAAAAAAATCAATTCTGATCATAGTTGCAGGAGACTCCTGTTTCACTATCAGGCCCTACAAGCAGCCCTACAAATAGATTCTTCCTTCAGAACTTCCCACTTTTCCTTGCAATTCCCACTGCTTTCCCAAAGTTGAAGAGTGAACCTATTTACTGTGCATACAATATACAAGCTCCTTCCATACCAACTCAGTTCCTCCCACTTCTTCCCCTCCTTAGCCTTTATTATTTTACCACACTTTTCCCTATCCCCCCAAAAGTTGTGAAAAGAATGGTATGTAGGTGACAAAGCCAAGCACACTTTACTGTGAGGAGCAAGCTTTCCTTTGTATCCAAAGTTCAGCATCCTTGTGCATATCTTAAGATAGTCTTTAATTACACAATCACATATTTTTGCCAGAGGTCCCCACACCATTCAGTGCACACATCGGTTTTATCCTCATTGTTCAGTGTTTGGTCTCTTGCCTTATTGACTGCACACTTGTCAAACTCCACTCCTAAAATGAAATTATTAATTTCCTCTAATGCTCACCACTAAGTGCTTCACAAACATTTAATTAATGTATCTTCACAGAACCCCTGTGAGATGAGGGGGTATTGTTATCTCTTCATAGGTGAAAGAACAGAGCCTGACCCCTTCTGTCTCATTCTATTGTTTCTGGAGATTTTGTGAACACATGGCTCCTTGTCCAATTCTTTTTTGCTTAACAAGCCCCAGTCTCTATGGCTAGGGATGGACATGACACATAAATTGATTTAAGTAATCAGCAACTGGTTTAAACCTGTAATAGAACAGATGTTCAATACACATAAACCAGTTTGAGATAAACCTGGTTGAAGGTAGTATCAGACTTAACTGATTTGGGTCAAACTGGTTTATGCAATGTCTGTCCCAGACCCTTTGCTAATTTAAGCTAAACCAGACACCCACAGCATGCCAGCATGCTCTCTGGGCTGGGCGGAGCTCTCTACTCCACAGCAGGTTTAGCCCCTCCCCTCTGCTCCCTGGCCAAAGCTCCGGCAGAGACTTGTAGGCGCAGCAGGGTCTGCTGGCTTCCCCGTGCCCCCCTCCCCTCCTCTCACTACTCACTGCTTAAGCAGAGATCCTTTCCTCTTCTCTCCCACAGCACAGACTGTAGCCAGCATGTGGTATGCTAGCTAATGATGTGTAAGGCAGATAGGACAGTGTCTGCTTAGGGCTTTTTGGAGGTAATCAACAGCTCAGACAGTAATGTTCCTGCATTCCTTTCTTTGGAAAAAAGCTGTTTAAGAAGAGCTTGTATTGAGCAAGGCTTTGTTTTCTGATGGGGTGTTAAATGTTGATAACAGAGCTGATAAATACTCTGTTATCAAAGGGGGGGGACTCCTCCCTAATCACAGCATCCTGATGGGGCCTGGCCACACCCCCCTCAGCTCAGCCCTGTGGAAGCCGAGGGAGGGCTGCTCTAGTGCCCCCCAGTTTCTAGCCTGAGCCATTGCAGGCATGTGCCTGCATTTCTGGGGCATTGTATTTCTAAATACAAAACTGATTTAGCCTATCCAGGTTAGACTAACCTGCAAAGACTGAATCAATTCAAGCTCAGGCTTTTTAGATGTCTGTCCCTAGCCTGTGTGTCAGGCTTCTCATCCCAGTTCCAATCATTTTGCCTGCCCAGAATCTCCCCTTCTGAGCTTTCTGTCCAAGTGCCAATTTTCCCCAATTCTCAATTTCTACCTTTCCTCTAAACCCAGTCTGATAGATTTCATAGATTTCTAGAGTCAGAAGGGACGTGGTAGATCATCGGGTCCGACCCGCTGCTCCAGGCAGGAAAGAGCGCTCAGGTTAAGTAACCCTAGCCAGATGCCTGTCTAATCTCCTCTTGAACACCTCCAGGGTAGGGGAAAGCACCACCTCCCTTGGAAACCCATTCCATATTTTGGCAACCCTTACCATAAAGTATTTCTTTCTTATGTCCAATCCAAACCTGTTCTCCTTCAGTTTGTGGCCATTATTTCTGGTAATCCCGGGGGTGTCCTGGTAAACAGAGTGTCCCCTAATCCCTGCTGACCCTTCCCCCCCTCCCCCAGTGAGTTTGTAGGCAGCCACAAGATCGCCTCTCAGCCTTCTCTTGTGGAGGCTGAAGAGATTCAGGTTCCTCAGTCTGTCTTCATAGGGTCTTACCTGCAGGCCCTCAACCATATGAGTAGCCCTTCTCTGAACCCTCTCAAGGTTATCCACATCCCTCTTGAAGTGCAGCGCTCAAAACTGGATGCAGTACTCCATCTGCGGCCTCACCAATGCCGCATAGAGGGGAATTATCACTTCCCTAGACTTGCTCGTGATACTCCCGCTGATGCAAGAAAGAGTGCGGTTTGCTTTGCTTATTACCTCATCACACTGGCAACTCATGTTCATTTTTGCATCAATCAGGACTCCAAGATCTCTTTCCACTGTTGTGGTTCTCAGAATGGTACCCCCCCAGTCTATAGGTGTGTTGGAGATTCTTTCACCCCAGGTGCAACACCTTGCATTTATCCTTGTTGAATTGCATCCTATTCTGATCTGCCCACTTCCCCGTCTGTTCATATCTGCCTGAATTTGATCCCTGCCCTCCAGTGTGTTTACTATGCCCCATAGTTTAGTGTCATCTGCAAATTTGTTCAAGGTGCTTTCAACACCTTCATCCAAATTGCTGATGAAGATATTAAACAGTACTGGTCTGAGGACAAAGCTTTGGGGAACACCACTGCCCACATCCCTCCACAGATAAACCGACCCATCCACCACCACTCTCTGGGTGCGTCCCATAAGCTAGTTTTTCACCCACCTTACTGTGAAAAAATCCACATCACAGCTACTCAGTTTGCTCTTAAGAATTGGGTGTGACACTGTGTCAAAAGCCTTTTTAAAATACAGGTAAATAATATCTACTTCCTCCCCTGCATCTAGCACTTTGTGACCCGGTCATAAAAAGAGACCAAGTTAGTCAGGCAGGATCTGCCTGCTATAAACCCATGCTGGTTGCCTCTTAACATTGTGTTACCTGCTGGCCCCCTGCAAATATGATTCTTTATATTTTTTTCTAAGGTCTTGCCGAGAATAGAGGTGAGGCTAACTGGCCTATAATTACCCGGGTCCTCCTTCTTCCCCTTCTTGAAGATAGGGACCACATTGGCCCTTGTCCAGTCCTCTGGGATCTGTCCCAAGTGCCACGAGCACTCAAACAGTTGTGCCAGTGGTTCTGCTATGTCATCGGCCAATTCCTTTAGTACCCTTGGGTGAAGATCATCGGGGCCTGCCGACTTAAATATGTCCAACCCTTCCAAGTGCCCCTTCAGTAGGTCAGTGCTAACTGTTGGTGGATTGGTATTACTCTCACTCCAGACTAAAGACTCATTAGGAGGTGCATGTGTATCCGTGTCCAGGAAAACAGAAGCAAAGAAATTATTTAAGAGCTCTGCTTTTCCCATCCTATCAGTTACAAGTTGCCCTAGTCCATTCTGTAGCGGCCCTATGTTACCCTGCAACTTCTTCCTGCTCCCTATGTACTTAAAGAAGGAGTTCTTGTTATCCTTAATCTTTGTTGCCAACTTGAGTTCTGTATCTGCTTTGGCCTTTTTCACAGCTTCCCTGCAAATGCAAGCCAAGTAGGTATACTCCTCCTTGGTGGCTGTCCCCTGCTTCCACAGCCTGTAGGCCTCTTTTTTCCTCTGAAGGCTCTCCTGGATTTTCCTGCTCAGCCAAGGAGGTTTTTTGGCTCTTCTGCCTCCCTTTGCATGTACTGGGATGGCGTCCCTCTGTGCCTGTAGGATCTGTCCCTTGAGGGACTCCCACCCTTCTTGGACTCTCATCTCACAGATGTAATTACCCCTCAGTCCCACCCTAACCAATCTCCTGAGCTCATTG
The DNA here is from genome assembly GCF_000455745.1 of Alligator sinensis. Classification (NCBI taxonomy): domain Eukaryota; kingdom Metazoa; phylum Chordata; order Crocodylia; family Alligatoridae; genus Alligator; species Alligator sinensis. The sequence goes on from NW_005842077.1 coordinate 1,786,377, forward strand.
AAGTTGGCCTTCTGGAAGTCTAGCACTACTGCCCTACTATTTGTCTTTCCCACCTTATGCCGGATAGTGAATCCTATCAACTGGCAGTCACTATCCCCTAGGTTACCTGGTACCTGTAGCTCCCCCACCAAGTCCTCCCCTGAGGCCAGCACCAAGTCAAGTAAGGCATTTATCTCAATTTATGCTTTCCTTCTCCCTAACACCATTTTACCTCCATTGCATAAGAATTAGATAGCTTCCACCTCCACATGGTCTGGGGACCAATAGGTGGTCTCAGAAAAGAAGAGACAAGGCCCTTGCTGTGATCTCAGCTCTGGAGACATACCCAAACCCCAGAGCAGCTGAGCACAATCATGATAAGGAGTCTGTCTGAGCTTCCCTAACCCAGGGCTGAAGCGTGCTCTGTCACTCCAGGCATGTCAACACCATGGTGGTAGCAAGTCCAGGACAGACCATTTCCAAGCATAGCCTGCCCACCTTCTACTGCATGTACACTCCAAATCTAGAGAAAGATAGCAGTGAAGATGCTCTAGTGTATTCCTCCATGGTCACTCTCAAGACCTTGGTCTCTAGAATGCCTGACAATGGCCAGTGGTGCATCTTCATCAGCATGTTTCCAGGTCTGGAGCACACATGCAGGTGAGAACAGGGCGTGCTTGGGAATGTCCCAACTGAGAATGGCTCACTGCTACTATGTTTCATAGATTTCATAGACATTAGGGCTGGAGGGGTCCTCGGAAGATCATCGAGTCCAGCCCCCTGCCCAAAGGGCAGGAAGTCAGCTGGGGTCATAGGATCCCAGCAAGATAAGCATCCAGTTTGCTCTTGAAGGTGTTCAATGTAGGCACTTGAACCACCTCCGGTGGCAGGCTGTTCCAGACCTTGGGGGCTCGGACAGTAAAGAAATTCTTCCTTATGTCCAGCCTGAAACGGTCTTGTAGTAGTTTATGACCATTCGACCTAGTCGTCATCCCTTGGGGCGCTCTGGTGAACAAACGTTCCCCCAGATGCTGGTGGTCACCCCTGATAAACTTATAGGTGGCCATCAGATCACCCCTGAGCCTGCGCTTTTCCAGGCTAAAGAGCCCCAGGGCTCTCAGCCTGTCATCGTAGGGTCTGCTTCCCTGACCTCTGATCATGCGCGTGGCTCTTCTCTGGACTCTCTCAAGCTTCTCCACATCCTTTTTGAATTGTGGAGCCCAAAACTGGACGCAGTACTCCAGCTGTGGCCTCACTAAGGCCGAGTACAAGGGGAGGATGATGTCCTGGGATTTGCTTGAGAAGCATCTATGGATGCAAGCCAGCGTTTTGGTCACTTTA
>NW_005842077.1:1788396-1790383 GCF_000455745.1 Alligator sinensis
CTGGGCTATGATGCTTGCCAGCTCCTTGAGTACCCTGGGGTGAAGATTGTCAGGGCCAGCTGACTTGAAGATATCCAGCTTCTCAAGATGTTCCTTCACGAAGTCAGCATTAATGGAGGGCAGGGGATCACCCTCACCCGGACTTCCCTGTCCCATAGCGGGCATGGGCGTCCCATGGGACTGATGAAAGACCGACCCGGCCCTGTAGCGGGCATGGGCGTCCCATGGGGCTGATGAAAGACCGACGCAAAGTACCCACTTAATAGGTTGTTTTTTTCCTGGTTGTCAGTTGCCCCATCTGGTTCATCAGGGGTTCCAATGTGCCCCTGCTTTTCCTCCGGCTCCCCACATATCTGAAAAAGGACTTTTTATTGTCCTTGATGCTCAAAGCTAGTTGGAGTTCAGTTGCAGCCTTGGCTTTCCTGGTATGCTCCCTACAGGACCGGACCAGTGCAGAATAATCCTCCTTGGAGGTGACTCGCATTCTCCATCTTTTGTAGGCCTTTCTTTTTAGCCTCAGGAGATCTGCTAGGTCCCTGGAGAGCCAGGGGGGCTGCTGTGCCCTCTTGCTGCCTTTCCTCCGAGATGGAATAGACTTAGTTTGTGCATTGAGGATCGCTCCCTTGAGGAGCAACCACTCTTCTTGAACTCCCCTCTCCCTGTGGTCATGGTCCCTTAGGGCCTCACTGACAAGCCTCCTGAGCTTGTCAAAGTCGGCTTTCCTGAAGTCAAGGACTTCCGTGTTGCTGACTGACTTGTTGTACACTTCCCTATTGAAAAGCACGTGTAAGAGCAGCCCGGCCAGTTATAAATCTCAAGTGTGTTCAATAACCTTGGAATCTTCAGAGATGTTAAGGTCTAGTAAGTCTCTACTGAGCCCGTACAAACTGTGATTTTTCAGAGGCTTATGACTTGGCTACATTTGGGTAAATTTCTATAGGCACAGGACAAAAGATGCACATTCCTGACAAAAATGCCACTTCTTGCCAAATTTCAGGTCCCTGCAGTAAAGCATGAGCATATTAGAGTGCTTTGAAACAAAGATCCCAAGATTTTCTTTTTACCTATTTTTTCCCCAGCCTCATGCTCAGAAAGAGCTGAACCAACTTGGTCAAAACTCCTACTGAAAACTACTGAACATGGAAAATGTCAGCTTGGAGGATGAAGTTTGCAAATTTATAAGCCTGGCAGAACCTGAAAAATACATGATACAACCGGCCCTGCCCAATATGTGAGTCACAAATCCTAGAGAGTTTCATACATAGCTTCACTCCTATTGCAAGAAAAATTGTAGTGAAGACAAACTTACAGGTAAGGAAAAAGTATAATTTAGATATTAGGAAGTGCTTCTAATACAGGACACAATGTGTCAACTAAGCTCATAAATTAAATAGTTAAGATGGATAAAAGTATTTAAAGATGTGATAAATAAATTACTCAGGACATTATGCTTATCTAGATTTTGCTGAGAACCAGAGCAGATCTGCTGTGAGGTAAGTTATTGACCAAATGACCTACTAATGATCACAGCCCTGACATTTCCATTAGTGTAGTCAAAAAACTAGAGAACTGAGAAATTCACAACTGACTTTCTGGCAAATGTTTTTCTACAGCTGCTTATCTGTCACAAAAGTTAGCAGGTACCCCATGGTACATTCAGTCAGAGTTGAAGCTGGGTCATGCAACATGATGAAATCCTATAGATCAGGGTCAGCAACCTTTAAGCAGCAGTGGGCTGAATTAACAGAGCTCAGTCTAAGGTGGGTCACCACTGATTTGCCTCGCTGGTGAATGCCACCAGTTTGCTCTTGCTGCTGCATGCCACAGCATGGCTCTCCATGCCATTGATTCCCCTGCAGCTGACTACTGCCAAATAACCTTACCGCTATTCCAGCTCCACAGGCTGTATGCAATCCCCTCAGTCTGGATCTGGCCTGTGAGCCATAGATTACTGACCCCTATCCTAGACTGTGGACCTTTTGGGGCA
>NW_005842077.1:1790414-1816681 GCF_000455745.1 Alligator sinensis
TGTATTTTTTGTTTCTACAGTGCCTAGTACAGTGCTCTTATTTTTGTTTGTGGTTCTTAGGAGCTACTATACTAGAAATAATAAATACTTCTGTTTCCTTTTGTCTCATGCCAGTCAAATACCACATTGTGCACCAGACCTTCAGTTAATGTAAATCAACATAGTTCCATTGAAGACACTGGAGCTATGTCAATTTATAACAGCTGAGAATCTGGCCCTATATTTACATATAGGAATTAACTGGATTTGATAAGTAAAGCTATGTCTTTTGTAATCTGGCAGCTGCACAAAAGCTGCTGAAGGAAATAAAGGACAATTTTGTTACAGAGCATCTGAGGGGGAAAAAAAAAAGATTAGGTCACTTGACCATATAGTGAAATTATAAGAAGATTTGTTGTTTAACAATTATTTTATGAATATGCTGGCATATTTTCCCTTTTAAAATTGTCATCTATTTCCCCTTACTGGTTGTTATTTGTAAAGATTGACCCTGATTCTGAAAACACTAAATATGTAGGTCCTTTAAATATCAGACTCATTTAGCCAGTGAGAAAGCAAATGAAGTTTTACATTGCTTAAATTGAAATTTATTAATCCAAAAGATGTCACACACTGGTATAGAGAATCTATGTAGAACTTCATAGGCCTGATTCTCCATCATCTGATACTTTTTTGCAGTCATTTCTGCCTGTGAAAACGGTGTATATAATGCTGTTGTTTTAATCTGGTAATATTTTGTGCCTACTTTGCACAACAGTCAATGACTAGATAACGTGCCAGCCAATGTGGAATCAGGCCCAGAGTGTCATCTTGTATTATTCATGGGGGGAGGGGGAGTTGTGTGCATTTATATATACACGTGTGTCTGTGTGTAGGATGACATAGTAAAACAAACCAGACAACAAATACCAAATAAATAAATAAATAAATAAAGTAAATAAAACAGCAGCCCAGGCTGTAAATATTTAATAACTTAAAGGGAAACCTCCCCCACTTCTTCAGTTCTTCCCTTATCTCTCCTACTTCCTTCTTCTCTATCCTCTACCCCATCTTTCCACTTTGGCTCTTCTTCCTGCTTTTTCCCTCTTTCACTTCATTAGTACTCTGCTCCTACTCCTGATTTTTCCAACCACTCAGAGCATTACTAAGATAATGACATCTAAATTATTTCTGATTAGGATCAGATTCTGATATCTTCGCTCACATTGGATACTACAGGTTTCCCTTGCTTTATGCTGTACATGTGTTCCTGGAAAACGGCGCATAACTTGAATTCGCATAAAGGAAACCCACTTTACAATGTAACAAATAAGGATATGTTCCAAGACCTCAACTGTACTGACCCCCAGACCCATTTCTACTATTTTTACAAGAAAATTTTGGTACTCATCAACAGCAGACAGTCCACACAAGCACAGGGGGGTGGTGAATGTTACCATAATGGAGATGGCAACTACAGAAACACGTGTCGCAGACAACGAGTGAGGAGCATAGATCCACAAAGGAGACTATATTTTGGTGCATGTCATTCCCACAATGCACCACACAAAGCAACTGACTGCAGGCTTCCAGCACACTGATTGCATAAAAGTGAGTTTACCTTGTATATAATGAATTTTTGGTAAAAAGGGTCATCACATAAGAACAACTTCACACATAACAGAAGCCGCATAAAGCGAAGGAAACCTGTACCTTTCTCCAAGAGTAACCATAACCGGGAGTACTTATTGAGGATTAAAGTGTTCCTCAGTATACATAAAGGACTCATAACCTGGCCCTTGGAGACAATACAACCATATTTAAACTTTTTAGATTAATTTTAGATCTTTATTTAACCCTAGGTTTGGGGGGACTTTGGGTTTTTTGTTTTTTAACTGTGATGGCACCACAGGTATGGGAGAAACACAATAGAATGAACACAGGAAAACACAGATGAACATTTTGCAAAATTCTTCCTTCATGCCCAACCCACACCTTTAATTTATAAGCCAATACCACTTTTCATAACCAAAGCATGGGGATATCACTTAGAAGTAGTACAGGCCATACACTAGGAGGTATCCAACCTTCTTAACCTGAAGGCAAATAAAGGTAAGCAGGGTAATGATGTGGTGCAACTATTTATTCTCCAATTAAATCAACAAATGGATGCTATTTTAGACATCCCTCCTTGAGAACAGCAACATAAGTGGGGGGTAGATCCAGGATTTCCCAAAGTAGGGTGTGGGAGCAAGAAACCCTATTTCAGGGATGGATGCATCTTCTTCTTCCAGCCTCCTCTGCCCCCATCAGTATGGGCACATGACGGGAAGCCTCCAGGGACTTTAAGTCCCTAAAGCAATTGAGTCTCCCCAGTCCCTTCCCCTTTCTGCTCAGAGGGGCACTACCTGCCCTCCTCTCTCCCCTCACTCCCCTGCCTGCTACTGCTCTCTACTATCTGAAGTGAGGAAGCTCCAAAGGCACCTGGGGAGAGGAACAGCAGCAACAGAGCAGCTGGAGAGCAGTTCCTCTCACTCTGCTGAAACAGGAAGAGAAAGGGAAGCACCCCAGCCACTCGTGCTGCCATTGTTCCCATCCCCCTGCACAGTGAGCAGGAAGGGCTCCAAATTTCAGTCCCTGGGACAACATGGAAAGGCATGCAGGAAGTGGTAGAAAGGGGCAGGGAGGGGAAGGGAGGGATGCTTTTCGCCTGCTTTAGGGCCTTTAAAAAGCCCCTGGAGGCTCCTGAGGTGCAATGCAATCCAAAGGTGGGAGTTGCACTGAACCCCCTCTGCATCCGCCCCTGATAAAACCCCCTTTTTGAGAATTACAGTGGTACCTGGCACACACATTCAAGAGCAAAGCTGGCTAGTAAAAGAAATTTAAACGAGAAGACTTGCAGAGTCTCCATAAGATGAACGCTCCTCCTTCTCTTCTTCTCCCCCATGATAAATTCCAATAGGTTTTGCCACAATTACCTGCAGATCACTATACTCCTACTTGCTTCTAACAACAAGCTGAATTCATTAGTGTGCCACCACCAAGCAATATAATTGATATGGTATTACAGTGTATTTAGAGGAATGGGTAAAAGTAAACTGGGGTTTGTGCAAAGCTAAATGACTGCCTGGGGGAAATATGTCTCTTCTGATTCTCTACCATGGGAATATGTTTCCTTGAACTGGAACAATTAAGTGATCATTTTGGGCCTGAGAGGAGGAGCATTTGAGTTCTGAGTGTTTACAGCATCGTTAAGTGGCCATGCTTAGTGGAAATTAAAAAAAAAAAAGAAAATACTAAATACAAATTTTTGCTAAGATGTCTGGATGTTGTTAGAAATGTTTGATTAATGTAATCTACAGAACAATGGACCTCAGACGAACTTTGTCTTTCAGTGGTAAAAAGAATGCTAAAAGAATGTTTTTTCCTTTGTTACTCTGTATAAAGTGGAGGTTAAGGTGAAAGAGACCTATAGGTAGCTGAAGTTCAGCTGTCATATAACAGAAAATGCTTAAGAACAGACAATAATTAAAGTTGAACAAAGAATGGAGCCCAGATTATTGTAACAAGATAAAATATTCTTTTCAGACTATCCAGAGGTTAATGTTACTTGGTTTCATATGGTTATGGGTAAGTAAGTACTGTACTAATATATACTATAGTAAAAATAATCTAACTAGATACAGTCTGCTTCCCAATGACCCAAGGTTAATGGTAGTTGCTCTTAGTATATTAAAAGGTTTAAAAGAGATGTAACAACCATAGTTTTGAAATCTAGCACTGGAAAATGGCACTGAAGACACTAACTTAACGTGGTATTTCTTCCTGTTTCCAAGCAAGCAGCTTCTAGCATGCTGCAGTTTGGCTTTTATCTTATTATTATATGAATCCTTTCATTCCTAAATGGCACCACCTTCTGAGTAATGTGTCATTCATATACCTCACTCTGATAACATATTATAGTAGTACATCATTAAAGCAACAGATATATTACTGTAATATATTACTGGAACAAAGCATTCTGATGATGATGATGTATTTCCCTGGATAAAGCCATCTTTAAGTTCTTCTTAAGAGAGTTCAGAAGAAGATTCAGTTCAGTAAGCCAAAGGTATTTCTATGCCACCATGCTGCCAGGCCCCATGTACTGACATAACACACTGCATTTCCATTTTCATTTGGAGTTTGAGGATTACACAACCCTGAAAACTGACTGTGATTAAAAGAAAAGTATTAGTTAAGGAAACAAATACCATATGCACACACAGATGCAGTAGAAATAGTCCAGATCATGTAAGATTCTTGTTCCATGTGTCTGTCTGGAGACTTCCCATTATTTGAACATACATATGCATAAAAACAAAGTGCTGCTCAGGTATTGTCAGGAGGTGATGTGACTCCACCAGATTGTAATTAGTTACATTAAGTGACATGACTACCCGTGACTGGTATTCGGTGGTGGGGTGGTGGAGGAACGAGACCTTAACCTGCACTATCATGCGGACAGTGCGTGATCGCTAGTAGCCTAACCAATCAGGAGTTACCCCTAGAGCGTGACTGGCCGGACCAGCATGCTGAGGCCTCCAGAATGTTCCATCAAGGGGGGACCCTGATTGGCTAGGGAGTCTATAAAGGGGGTTGCGCACCTCGGCGCAAGGTCCCCAGACGCTCCCGAACTCAGGAAGACAGCCTGATCACCTGTCTTGTCTGGACAGACCCCTAGGCCTCTAGCTAGATTCCTAGCATAGGCTACCACAGCTTATAGCTAGACCACGCGCTATCCGGAACACCCTGTGTGTTGCCCAACTAGGCATCATACTTGTACTGATAGTATTTTCGGCTGCAGTCAACCTTCACGATTACACCTTGCTTGTTATTCACCGCTACCCATCATCTGTTCGTTCTCCGCACCACATCGTCTGTGTCCACCTGCTACTGTAAATAGTCCTTGTAATTAGTTCCTGTATTCGACTCGTTAATCATCTTGTTGGTTTGTAAGTAAACTTATGAATTTTCTTCACCTACTAGTTGTCGCGCTTTTTCCCTCTCTCACACTTGGCATCCCTGAGCGTGTCTGGGTTGGGGTCACTACTCAGCGCCCCACTCGACACACAACTGAGGCCATTTTCCAATATGAGTCAAATAAAATGATATACACACCCAAAGAGTAAATCAGGAGGTCAAACAGTTCCTTTAACATCACTTGCAGAAGCTCTTGCTGTCTATACACCCAGAGGTGTAACAACACAGCTGGGGCCCTGGGGCAGCCACCACATGCAGGGGCTGTAGAGACTGTGGTTGCTGCTGCCACCACTATTGTGATTGCACATCTACAACAGCAGCCACACATTATAACCTGCATGACATGTGACTCCCCAGGTACCTCTCCGCTATTTACCCGCTACATTAATCCCCCTTCTTTCTTCTCCCCCCAGCCTGTCTCTCACCCACTGATTCCTCAATTTACATTTTCAATGACTGCCTGTCTTGCATACAGACCAGCCTCTGGCTTCTTTATTATTCATTCCATCCAGGAAGAACACACACCAACTGCAGAGGCTTCCTCAGCCTGATGAAGGGTTTTTAAACCTGAAAGCTTGCTAAGAAAAATTTTTCCAACTATTTAAGTTGGTTTAATAAAAGATATCAGATTCACTCAAAGAAACTTGTCTGCCTATGATTGCAACCAGGAATCCTTGGGGATGGTGTTGCCAAACTGCCACCATGGTGGGGGTACCCCTTAGAACAATACAGGAAGCCCTGCATGCCTGTAAGCAGACAGAACAGCAGGATCTCCAACAAGACATAGCAGCAATTAATTTATATTGATTAAAAAGTCTGCAAGATACTTAATTGTCCCTAGTAAAGGCCACTGTGTATATGGCCTGAGGAACTCGTTTCCTATCAGACCGCCGTCCCCCACCAAAAAAAATATTTTTTACTTAGAAGTGAAGCTGCTTAGGGGTGCAATGGCAGAGCGATTAAGGTGTCTCACTGCCTTCGAGAGCATGAGTTCTAGCCCTATTCTGGATTTATGCCAAAGGTTACTCCTGGTTAACCTAACTGTAAATGCATACCCTGTCATCCAGGTTGGGGAGTCAAAGACAGCCAGATGTGATGCTGGTCACATTGTTCCCTTGTGTGCTATTGGCTAAAAAACTGTTCTGGCTGAATGGGTTGACAGACTCAAATGGGCCTTTCAAAGTAGTTGCTTAAGCTATTGTATCTGGGTATTTGCAGCCTTTTCTTTTCTGGTAGTTTTAGGAAGCTAGCACTTCACTGGGTATTAATTCAGGTCTACCAGGTGCTAGATATTGTAGAATCTAGCAGGTGAAACTCCTTCAGTGCTTGCCTCCTACTTGTGGTGCACCTGGTATGCTACTGAGTGCCTTAAAATGTTTGCTGTACCACAGCACTGCAACAGCCACACTAATTACAGCAAATTGTAGCAAATGAGTGAAAGTTCATGTAACTCATCCATATGTGCTCAGCAGTCAGAGGGACAGATTTATATCAGAAAAAATGCAACTAGCAAGAGGTTTAGGGGGCTGTTTTGTAGTTGTGGGTTGCTTTTAACTGCTTCAGATCTGCCCTTTCTTTGTATGTATGCTGCAATACCACTAATGTAATGTGGTAGCTGGATGCCTCAGCCTTTGATGGATTTAGAGTCACAAAGCCCCAAAAGGTAGGGGAGTGCTATTATCTCCATTTTGCAGATGAGAAACTGAGTCACAGAGTGATGAAAAACTTGCCCAACTCCCACAGAAGGTCTATGGCAGAGCAAGATATTACAAGCCAAGTACTATGCAAAGATTCTAAAACACCATGAGCCATACTGGCTATTTTTCAGCAATAGCATAGTTAAGGGGGGTTAGGGATGATTCTGCTGGCCTGATGCTGCTGCTACCCCTCTCCACCTGCCCCCCACCCCCTCACCCCACCAGCGGTTTCCCCTGCTGGCTGGGAGCAGGCACTAGAACAGGGGTGGGCAATTATTTTGGGCAGAAGGCCACTTACCAAGTTTTGGGGAGCTGTACTGGGACCAGAAGTCCCACCCACTAGCCCCTGAACTTTGCCATCAGAAGTCCTTCCCCTTGCCCTGGAGCTACTCCTTTTGGCAGGAAGGGTGCTGGAAACCAGGGAAAAGATAGATATATGTATACACACACAACATCTATCTATCTGGCCTATAACTTTTTAAAATTTAATTTAAAAATATTTTTGTACTGATTTTGGTGTTTACAAAAAGTGTATCTAGAGGCGGCTGCATAATAGCTCAAAATACAGTCCTACTCTGTGTTCTGTATGGGCAGTAAAAGTGTGTAAAGGGGGGGGTGCATGCACGGTGTGGGTATGGTGGCTGGGTGTTTACTGAGAGAGAGAGCCGGGGCTGGGTTGCCAGCTCCATAGCAGGCAGCTTTAACACACTGCGTGTGAGCCTCACACGATGCAGCCAGACAGACCCCATGCCCAGGCTCTGCACTTCTGCACCCCACCCTGGGTCCCTGCCAGTCCCAGGGCACTTGCACAGGCTCCATGTTCCTGCCCGCCACTGCCTTTCCCTGAATTCCCTCCTGAAGGCTTGCCTGCTACTCCCTGCAGCCCCCCCGCCCCACTTCCTGCAGTGCTCCCCGTGGCCCCCACCGCCTGCCACAGCACCCACTGCAGCTCCGCTGCCTGCTGCAACCCTGCCACTCACCGTAGTTCCACCACCTGCTGCTGCCCACCAGGTCCCACCTCAGCCTGGCCATGGCTCTGTTACCTGCTGGGGCCCGCCACCCACTGCAACCCCACCACCTCCTGGGGCCCACTTCAGCTCTGCCACCCACTGTGGCTTCACCACCTCCCAGAACCCGCCACCTCCCCACAGCCCACTGGGGCCTGGCTGTGGCTCTGCTGCCCATCAGGGCCCGCTGTGCTGCCTGCTGTGGCCTGTCTACTTGTCCCACCACCCACCATGGCTCCGCCACCCACTGGGGTCCAGCCCCTGCTGCCACTCCACCACCCACTGCAACCCCACCACCTGCCGGGGCCCTTGACAGCTCTGACACCTGCCGTGGCTCCATTGCCTGCCAAGGCCCATCGCAGCCCCACCACCCACTGGGGTCCACTGCCCGCCACAGCACCACTGCCCGCCTTGGGCCTGCCTCCTGCTGCAGCTCTTCTGCCTGCCGGGGCCCGCCACCCGCTGCAACCCCACTGCCTGCCAGGGCCCACCATGGCTCTGCCACCTGCCATGGCTCTGCCACCTGCCAAGGCCTGCCACCTCCCGCAACCCCACTGCCCACTAGGACCCACTGCCTGCTGGGGCTCACCGCCTATCACAGTCCCCCACCCACCATGGCTCTGCTGCCCACTGGGTCCCACTGTGGCCCTGCTGCTTGCTGGGGCCTGGCTGCAGCCTGCCACAACCCCACCTGTGGGGGCCCACTGCCTGCTAAGGCCTGCCACAACCCACCTCCTGCTGGGGCCCACCACTGCTCTGCTGCCCACCATGGCTCCCTCACCTCCCCGCCACCTGCTGGGGCCCAGCTGTGACTCTGCCATCCATTGGGGCCAGCTGCGCTGCCTTCTGGGTCCCTCCACGGCAGCTGCCACTTCCCGTGCTGCTCCCCATGCCCCCCCCCGCCCCTGTGCCACTCCCTGCAGCCCACACTGCTCCCCACAACCACCACTTTCAGCCACTCCCTCCATCCAATCTTACCTTACTTTCCACTCAGTTGTAGGGAGGAGGAACAGCTCCAGGGGCACAAGGCCAGAAGCCGCAAAGGCTTTTGGTTGGGGGCTGAGGGCAGGAAGGGGGTGGGGAGATGGGTGGAGCCGGACTAGCCTTGTTGCTCAGCCACAGGCTCCCGCTGGGTCCTGCTGCTGCTGACTGCCTGTCATCTTTGACAGGCATCCACAGGCAGATAAAAATTAATTTTCTAAAATTTTTAAAGCCCCCACAGGCCAGATAGAACAGGCTGGCAGGCCGCATCTGGCCTGTGGGCCATATTTTGCCCACCCTTGCACTAGAAGGAAGGTAGCATCACAGCTGCTGTCCCCAGTTGACACAAGCAAACCGTATGGGACAGCAGTTTGGAGGCTCTCTGCTCTGCAGGGAGTACCTGCAAAGGTGCTGGTTTAGCTGGGGATAGTGGCAGCAGTCCACAAGTTCCTCCTTCCCGCGTGTGCTCCCAGCCAGCAGGGGACACGGAAAGGGGAGTGCAGTCAAGGAGCAGGGGATGGAAGGAGGAAACTGCATATCACCACCACTGTCCTCGCCTGAGCCCAGCTCACCACGCAGCCAGCTGGAGCAGGGCAGGAATGGCAGTTTTGTACTTCCTTTTAGCCCCTCAGGTACTGCTTACTGGCCTAAGTACACTAAATAACTGAATCATAAAGTATTTGTGTACTCTATCTCATTGGGTTTTTCTACTAAACTGAAGAGTGATTTGTAGGAGAAGGCTTTTTAAACCTTCTGTAACTGTCAATGAGAATGCAGGCAGTGCCATGTCTACTTGGTGATGAGCTATACTTCCCACTACTAATAAAGATTGCAGGGTGATTTTGTTTAAGAGTAGCTATACCCTAGTTAAAGGGCTCCAAAGGACCACAATAGCTAGTAAAATATATATTTATTTAAGCATGGACAATGAGTTCACAATTGGTAACTACATACAGGCTATTGAAAACTTTTTTTAAAGCTTCAGATCATGCCTGATCACAAATTTGCTGTCAAAACTGTGTTCAATGTAAAATGGGTTTCCACAGAAAAAAATGACATTGAAAAGCAAAATGCCGAAACCTAAAAAGTTCTGTCACTTTCAAACAAGGTAGACTAGAGATCCAGTCTAGGCAGGCAGTTAGCCCATAAAAGAGAACAGGGACAGGAAGCACTTGACCGCCAACTCACAGGAGGAAGAGGCACTATGGTGGCATTTATAAATGAGAACTCTTTAGTTTTTCATCTTTCACCAAAAGACTGAAATTATCTGGGCGAAGGGACCTCCTTTGACCTGCTCTACATTAAAACTCTTTTCAAAGAGATTCTTAAATATGCATGTTTATGTAAACATCACATCATGGAAGAGGAAAAAAGGTTGAAGTTGATTGGTCTCAACAAGAGACTAACAAAAGGAGAGCTGTAGGCAATTAGCACAAATGTGGTATTTCAAATATTTAGCATTTGGGGTTAGTAGCTTCTCCTGTGTCATTACAAGTTCCTTCACTTGGACACACAGAAACCCTTAGAAGAAATCCATGGAGGAGGAGCAGCACTTATTACTTTTTCTGCTTTGTGGAAACTCAGCAAAATAATAAAAGCAGTGAGACCAGCTGCTGACTTATGGATAATAAGTCCCACATTTCCCTCTGTGCAGACTATACCACAGCACTGTTAAAGCATTTAGGGGCAGATCCAAAAAAAGGACATAAATGCCTAAATTATATCTGAATCCAAAATGAAGATTTAGAAAATCCTCACTCCTCTGCCTCCTAAACCAAGGAACATCTTCACTCCATATACATGCTGCTTTGCTGCTGATGTCACCATTGGAGGGTGCATGAATTTCACCAGCAGTCTCCTATGTGTCCCAGATATGTGTAGTACATTTGTACAAGCACAACTTGAGGCTGGGTTTTAGGGTAGCAAGTACAGCATTAGAACACTATACAGCAGTTAAATGGTTAACAAAGGTTGGGTTTTATGCAAATGATGGCTTTAAAAATTGGCCTAAAATGAAAGGGGAAAATTCACCCATCTCCTAAAGCCTGATTCTGATTTTACATATGCTCCATTAATTAGAAGCAATCTATAATCAATAGCTGCACCTATATGAAATTGGCCTAAATGAAAGGAATACCAGACCATTTAACATTATTGTTTCAGTGGGGTGCCAGATCTAGGAAGACATCAGGCAGGTAGTGAACCTAACGTGGGGGCAGGAACGCAGGATGAAAGCTTAAATAATACAATATGTGGGAAGACCTTAAATCTGCGTATAGAACATGCTGTACTATGCTACATAGTTTTCTCCAAAAGTAGCTGTTAAAGTAATATGAGTGGCAATGTTTTAATTAAGCAATAGGAAAAGGTTGGCTGCTATACATAGTGGCAGCTTTGAGTGTATGGTGAGGTATGAGTCAAGCCAGGCAAGGAAACTATCAGGCAGCTTGAGCTTTCTTCTTTTTTTTTAAATGACATTGATGAATTCTTCTAAGTATTTTCTTCCCTCATTTAGTGTTAATTTAGTCAAAATCTGACATACACTACAGTCTTTATGACACAGTAGCTAAAGGCCTGTCTGAAATTCCATTGTAAACCTCTATTTTTAGGAATGCAGCACATGTAACTTTAAGGGAAAGAAACAGTGATGCAGCTAACTGTTCCATATACTTCTTGCTTTCCAGTTGTTTTTTATGGTAATTTTCTTTTGCTATAATGACCCCAAGAGACTGAGTTAAAAACAAATATAAGAAAAGCCAAAGCTGAGGCCAAAATACACCCAATATTTTCTACTATCTCAAAACAATAGGGCATACTCTTAACGACTTTCTAAAAATGCACCCTATTGTGCTTGTTAATTAAAAGATTTATTACACATTTCAACTTTAACTTTGACTTGGAGGACCAAATTTCTTTTGGGTTTGACTCTGCTGATTCTGAAAATTAACATCAGAGATGCATTTGGTCATTTATTTCAAGCAATGTTCAGAGTTTTACTTCAAATAGGTTTGTTTTGTTTTAAGGCAGAGTTATTCAGTTATTGTAATGAGGCTCAGTCCATGGAAAATAGTCATGCTAGTGGTTGGAACTATGAATATTACCACATGGGAAGGCTTTCAATCAACAGATCAATGAAACCGAGTAGTCTCTGTAATTAATAGTTAACGCTTCATAACAAATGGCACAATTGGACACAACACTAAGAAATGTTATTATAGTCTGTTCTCCTCTCTTATGTTCTCTGACACCCCTAGGGAGTGAGAGTTAACATGTTCAGGTTAGCTCTTCCCTGGTTATGCCCTGCTGCATACAGAGAAGGCACAATACAGGCAAATGTGTCAGCTGCCTACTTTCAGCTACAGTGCCAGAATCTGATTTGGGACTCGTGCATTTTTCTACAGTGCTCCCACAGAGCTAAAGCTCAGCAATTTAGAAACACTCCCTGGATGAAAACAAAGCAAGGAAGCCCGCCTCCTCCTTCAGAGCCCATATATGGATTAAGGGCCACTCTGAAACTGTTATGCTGACTTAAATGAGCATGCCCAGAGAGAACAGCGGACATGGATACATGGCAAGGACTGTCAGAAGAACACTGACAACACCCCTACAGCTGCCCTCTCTTAAAGGGAAACACATGTGTCTTGCTTATGCCTGCCAGCATTTTGCTAACAGACATTTATGGGTTGGGCTCTTGAAGGGAACAGAGTGAAGGAAAACGCACCTAATGGGCAAGCTGTTTGTTTGGGTTTGTTTTGTTTTTTCGCGGGTGGGGGAGGGGTGTTAAAAATATTCCCCCCAAACCAAGAATAAGAAATGGAAAAAATATCTCTAAGAACAAAATGAGCACTTTAAAGGCATTGGTTTTGCTATGGGCACACATCTCTCTCAACCACCTGATGCCAATTATTTTATGGCAAAATACATCAAGAAAGTATGATGGAATTTAAAAGGCAGTAGTGGTTTTAGGCTAATGAAATATCATTTTCTGTCTCTGTTTATAAGATGAAAAATTACTTAAATTAATGTTTGGATTTTATTTTTGTGCTCATAAAGTCAGTCATTTCTTTCATCTGCTAATCACAAGCAAACAAGAGTTGGCCTAAAACCAATAATTCTACAGTCATGACTTCTTATGGTTGTGACTATGTCTGTACCACCTTGTGTCTCTCTCAACAAGGACTTTTGAGGTATTCCCTACGGGAAGCAATAAGGGAAGTTTCTACCAGAAGTTAAAAAAGTAGTAGTCTAAGACCGGAATCACTGGAGACTTGCTGGAGACATTGGCTTCTTATAGGAAATATCTACAATAGAGACTTCTGCTGGTGTAGGTCTGGGATGTGAGGATACGTGATTTCTGACTGATACACCTCTATGAACTGAAATCCTTGGGATACACACAGCCATGTAAGAAAACTGTTTTTACTGATATAGCTCATTTTAGTGCTTATACTGTACCAATACAAAGTGCAGGTGTTATCAATATAAGCTATGACTAGAAAGAAGAATCAATGGTATTAGAAGACTCATGGAAGACGATGCAGATGCAAATCCCTTACTATTAATCCCTTAGAAAAGAGCAACCTGAGTACTTCAAGAGGGCCAAAGACAGGTTTGCCAATATTCATGGAGGTGGTCAGATCTTAAAATCAATTATTCCAGAAATTTACCAAGCAGTAGTTTAGAGAGGGGGAGGGAAGATGATGGTTATTTTCAACAGTGGGTTGAAACCAGTGCAGGATAGGAAGATAAATGAGGGAAAGGATATAATGACCAAGTTCAGGTATCCATTCAAGTTAAGAATGTACTCCAGGATGGAACTGCATCACTTCATAAGCAAAATGAAATGGGAGAGAGCAGGAGAGGAATAGAGAGTTGAAGGAGTTGACAGACTGGAAGTAATGCAATAAACCATCTAAGCCAACTGGGTCCAAATGTTTTAACTTTAAGGGTGTTTATTTTATCAAGCATCTTCTGATGGGGTGGCTGAGATACCTGCTCATCTCTGGATGTTTGGAAACTTTGTGGATTTTTAGCATGTATAAAAGAGCAGCTCAGTACTTTATAAATAACATGCAGGCATGGCATTTGGGAATGGTCCTTTTAAATAAAGGTGCTCCATGAGGAAAGGACAGCTGTGGTGAGGGCCTTCAGGAATTTAAGAAGTGAACTGGTGAAAGATGGGCTCTCTTGTTTTCATCAGATCTTGCATGATGTTTTTCACATTTCTTAATAACCAGCAAATCCCGAGGCACAAGCCTGCTGAGCACAGAGGAAGGGTTGACTCTGAGAGAGAGGAAACTGTATGGAACGCAAAGAGACTAACAAGGTGGATTAAAGGTAGATTAAAAGCGGATTAAAAGATATGGGAGAAAGAGGAGGTACTGGGTGCATTGACTGAAGAAGATCAACTCTGGTCATCTGCCAATAACTGTTTACATTATGGTAGTGTGCCTGTTGGGAGTAGAGCTGTACAGACTTATTAAAAAAGGACAGTCCTTGCCTTGGAGGCCCTGTAACATAATCCCTCAATTTTGCTACCAACACATCTTCAGGGCTTTTCAGCCCTGGTCACTGAATAGCTTATTATAATTTCCCTGTTAAATATCAGAAAGATATTCTTCTTCTTTAATTCCCCTTTAGCTTGGCACCCGCTTCATCTCCCTTCTTCTTAGGCTTCCTTGAAAAATCAGTCCTTGACCTCAGGATCTTCTGGAAACAACATACACAGATGCTGCCACCCTTCCAAATTCATTTGATGCCATTTGCTATGTACACACTCTTAGGGAACAATATAAAAAAAAGGGTGTTGTGATACAGTTGACAGATGTGATATTTTGTGCCCCTAGAGGGCCACCTGACTTACATTCTTAATGATCTCTAGCAACAAGAATGAAAGACAATGTATTTGTTTTCTTATTAGGCATATTACAATACACTGAAACCAACAACTCCCGTCCCCCTTACAAATAAATCATTATATATGTATGTAAAAATGTATAGAAAACACAGCTACTAAAAATACTGCTGTGTTGGATCTTTACTCTATTATTCAGTTCCCTTGAGATCCCACCTTTTTATCAGGAAATACTTTCTGCCCAAACTCTTTCAATCTTCCATTGATTTGACTTATGTAAAATGATCCCCAAATGCAGAAAAAGGTAGAGAAAGGAGCAATCGTATTCTCTTCTCTGATTTCCTTCTCAGAGAAATAGGACTGAAACACACAAATATGAAGAGTTTGTGGTCTGCGGAAGTAGATGGGAAGGCCATGCTACTCCAGTTGAGTACGTTTTATCATTATTTCCTTTATCAAAAGGAGACCGTGAATCAGTAGGGATTCCTTGATAAACATTACCTGTTAAATAAAGGAAAACATAATATTAAGACTTGGCGGATGTGCTCAGTGAATTAACCTGACTGGTATTAAGTTCAGTTGGATATCTATGTTTGTGTAAGCTAATTCCGAAACCCATGCATTGGTATCATATTTAGGAATGAAAAAAGCCAATGGACACAGTGTTACCAGCCTCCCCTTCCCTGTTACAGACACTGTTTTTCCTGTATCCTACATCTGGTTTAGGCCATGTTACCTCTGTCTTTATCCTCATCATGTCCCTTTCCAAAATGAGAACATTTGCACTTATGAGATAATCAAGCTCTTCCTTTGGAAATTAAATCTTAAGGACAAGTGGCTGCTCTTTGAGGGACATGACTTCCTTGTTGGGTAAGCACTCACATTGAGAACCAGCTTGTGACATCTGGGTATAGCTACTATCCGCTGCTGATATTCACTGTATTTTTGGCTTAATAAGTGGACTATAACAGGGCGGGCAAAATCTGGCCCGCAGGCCAGATCAGGCTGTGGCAGACTCCACTTCCCAGCAGCCCCTGCCCTCATCGCTGCTGCTGGTTTCCCTGGAGACCCCAGGAGTGGCAGCACCGTGACAGCATGAGGCCAGGGTTTCCACAGAGACCAGCCCCAGCAGCCTTGGCAGGAGCTGGCCACGGAGCTGCTCTGGGGCTGGGATCCTGTGGTGGTAACAGCGTGGTCTGGAGCCGGGGCAGAGCTGCAATCCACTGCCCACGTGCCCCAGGCAGGGGCTTGCAGGCAGTGGATCACAGCTCTGCCCTAGCTCCAGACCATGCTGTCACTACTGCAAGATGCCATCCCCAGCCCCAGAGCAGCTCCCTGCCCAGCCATGTGTCCTGCCAGCGCTGCTGGGCCAGTAGCCATGGAAACCCTAGCCCCATGCTGTCACGGCACCGCCACTCCTGGGGTCTCTATGGAAACTGGCCACAGTGATATGGGCAGGGCCTGCTGGGAAGTAGTGGATCAGGCTGGCGGTCAGATTCCATTTTGCCCACCCCTGGACTGTAATCACAGAAGCTCTTCTGAGGCTGGAGTGATATTGGGAGAGGATAAAATAACAATTGCAAATAATAATTTTTATCCTGTCTGCAACTAGTCAGATAAGAAGTTGATGTTTGGTGCGATGACCCGTTCATAGGACAGGGGGTGGATGGAGCACTCAAAACTTTCTCCTTCCGGTTCTGTTTCAACTGGACGTGACTGTTTAGGACTGGAAGTTATACATTCAGACGTTACACAGGTCTCCCTCACTTTATGCGGGTTCTGTATGTGCGAATTCGCTCTTACGCAATGACCCTTTTTGTACCAAAAATGTGTTATATGCAAGGTAAATTCACTCTTATGTGATTGGTGTCATGAAAACCCACATTCAGCTGCTTTGTGTGGTGCATTTGGGAGTGATGAGCACCAAAATATAGTCTCTTGTGTAGATCTGTGCCCCTTGCTCGTTGTCTGCGACACGTTTCTGTAGTTGTCATCCGCATTATGGTAATGTTCACCACCACCCTGTGCTTGTGTGGACTGTCTGCTGTTGGTGAGTACCAATATCGTCTAATAAAAGTGGTAGAAATGGGTCTGGGGGTCAGTACAGTCGAGGTTTTGGAATGCATCCATATTTGTTACATTGTAAAGTGGGTTCCCTTCATGTGAATTCAAGTTATGCACCATTTTCCAGTAACACATGTACAGCATGAAGTGAGGGAAACCTGTAAAGAGATGGGCATAAAATTAAGTTTTCAAAATATTTTGGGGCCTATTCCATTTTATTCGCTGCTCATTCCACATCTACGTGAGGCCTTTTAAGGTAAAGATCCAAACTTTAATACACATGCACAAATCCAGCACTCTGGTTTTATTGATTAGAGGGGACCCCACTTATCTTTTCTGATATCCTGAGATGAGACAAGCTAAGCAGCTGCCCCCTGAAAGTCTCCTGTATCTCCTTTCACCTCCCCTTTCCCCTCAGTCATCCTATATTATTCCTTTGCTCCTCACACAGTTGGCTGTTTGCCCTTTGTCTGTTGCAGCCCTCCCTGCTCTCACACCTATTCTTAACATTTACCAACTTTTATGCCTGTAACTTTTTATGCAAATCATTTATCTAATACGTTTATGCACAGATAATTTGCATATTACTATAAACATTAAACTTGAGACATTAGTTGGGTTTAGTGCTGGTGAAAGGCATTGGACAGAGTATATTTTCACTGAACAGTGGGAATGTGTGTGTGTTGTGGGGAGAGGCAGGGAGGAAGACATTTTTTTACATTAGTCAAAAGAGGGGATACCAGTGTCTCAGTGGCTTCCTTTTCTCTGCCTCCAAGCCCCATGGAACAGCACCAGGACAAGAAAGGATCACTCCAAGTAGGAGACAGGCTACATGACTGCCAGCTCTGTAGGTTCCTCAGTCAGTTTTGGTAGTGGCCAGGCTGAACTTAGTATAATCTCTCCTGCTTGCCCAGGGCTTAGGCAGTTGCCAAGCTTTCAGTCTGGATGTTGGGAACATATGACTGTGGGCTTCTGTGTGAGCTGTCACATGAGACACATGACACTTAACAACACCGCCGCATTAAGTGACCTCCTGGTTGCTATATCCATCTAGCATCCTAAAACTTCCTGTCTTCTCACATGTTCCCTCTTTCTGTAGGTACAGTCATGATCTCAACACATCCATATTTTCCTGCCCACTACAAACTCTTATCACATTGTTCCTTCCCTATATTCTTTATGTAACTAGAGTAGTGAAAAGAGCATGTGGAAATTAGTCTCCTTTGCTCAGTGAGCGTGAGAATTTGGCAAAGTCATCTTCTACACCACCCTTACTCCACTGCAGCATGGAGTCATGTGAGGGTGTACCATCAAGTACACGGTGCTGCTTGGTGGAGAGGGACAGTGCCCTGGCCCTTCACCCAGTAGTGTAGATGCCTCTGCACAGCACTTGAAGTAGGCTAAGTAGCATTGCTGAGAGTGCCCTTAGTCTGCCTCCAAGCTAGTTAGCCCATCTGCTGAGATGCAGCTACATTGCTTCCAGCTTAATCAGCAGTCCACCTGGAGCAGTGAGGCATGCTTGAGGGTAATGCTGCTGCAACCAAGGATGGTAAGTTTGTTGTACAAACATAATGAATGCCAGCCCTCAAAGACTAAAGCAGTCTCAGGTTTGGTCTCCTGACCCACAGTGTTCACACAAAACCAGTCAGAAAAAAATGTAGAGCTGTAACTGATTCCCTGAAAAAAAATATCCCCACCTTTGCTTTGTACAGCAGGCCCTAATGGTACATGTAACAAGCTTTAGAAGGAAATCAACCCAGGGACCAGCAAAATGTTAACCTAAAGCAAAATGAGAATCATGAAAGCTCTGGGTCTAATTCTGATCTAACTGATGTAAGCTATGGGGATATACTGTAGGTGCCGGATGGTTTGTGGGGATGGGGGGGGAGACGGAGATACAGAGAGAGGCTGCCCTGCCCAAGATGAGCTATGGTAGCCCATGCTAGGCGCTGGGCAAAAGCAGGATGCAGCAGCAGGTTAGCTCGCCGCTGTTGGGGCCCTTCTGGCTGCAGCCACCTGGAGCCCATGTCAGGGCCAGAGGCTGAAGCTGCTGCCTGCACACCCCCTACCCCCGCTCATCTGTCCATGACCTCATCCCACATAGGAAAGTTTGATGAGCTGTTGCAGGATTGGAGTGGAGAGGTGCTGACCTGGCCTGCGATAGCTCCCCAAAACTCCCTATGTGGTGTGCAGGCCCAAATAATTGCCCCCTGCTACTTTAGAAATATAATTTATTTAGACAACGTAGTGACTGATGCAAGTCAAAAACCATTTGCTCTAACTGGTGAAATAAAAATCATAAAAACTTCCTTGTGCAAATCATAAGAAAAAATCCCAAACTAGTTGAATTACATTAAGAATGAATTACATTAAGAATATAGTTATTGATGTAAGCCTAGAACAATAAACATCATATGGGGACTTGACATGCAATTAAATCTCCTAGTTTACACAGTGTGTAGGATTATTTACCTGTGGGGATTTAAAGGTAGTCACTATGCTAAGATACTTTTAGTATTGATTTTTTTGTAATAGGAATTGGGATTTGTCCTTTGTTACATGCATGCAAACAGAAGCAAAATGTAAAAGCACATAAATATCCTTTATAGTAATAGTGGTAAAGATGTGCATTGTAACCAGAAGTATCTTACGGTATAGTTCTTACAAAACAATTAAGGCTAGCTTATTTGTTAGGTTTGTTAGAGATACTGACAAAATCAATTGTGCTTTCAATTTTAGATATTAGCTTGCCAAGTTGCACTTTTCCTTCTCCATGCCTTTCAGTTCTGCGGGCATGCAGAATATACTGAAATTCACAAAAATCTTGATCTTCAGAAGCTCCAAGACAATTCTTATTCCTATAGACTGCAAGCTCACAAGTGTGTTGCAGACAGTCAAAGAGTGAAAAAAGTATCTGTGATTTCAGGTGGGAAAGAAACCAAAAATCAGTGTGCAGGGTTGTTACTGTAGGGTCAGAGTCAGTGTACTGTTTTATTAGATAATGTGCTGAGAAACTTTTGGTTGCTGATGTTTAGGAGGAATGCAGGGTAAGTTTTCTTGCTTAACAACTAAAGGGTGTGACTGAATAGTTTAGGGCTCCTGGGCTACACAACATGTCACCTTTAGGTAATTGATTCTAATCTGTCCCCAGGCGGTAATGATCAAAAGCAGGGCTCTCCAATTTCTAAGTGGATGTGATGGGGAGGGAGGGTCACACTCCCCTCTGGCCATATGAGCAGGAACAATATAGCCCCCTACCCTGCTGTGCCATGCTCCCAGGTGCACTCACCACTGCACCCTATGCAGGACTCCTCACTATTGCATGGAAATATCCAATAGGGGACACCCCTATGTCCCTTATTGTACCATACACCTAGGTGCCTCCCGATGCATTTTGCTCCCCTCTGCTACCACTTCCTACACCCACCCTGCTGCACTACATGCAGGGTGCCTCCTTGCTGCACTGGGTGCTCCAACTTGTGCTTGGTTTGCTGGCTGCGAGTTCCTCTGCTGCACTGGAGTACTTGGGCACCCTCAGCTGCAAGCTCCCGGGCACTGAGGTGCACCATTCTGCACTGACCCACCCCCTGGAGCAAGGGCAGGAAACAGAAGCTGGAGGGAGGGGGAACCTACAGCCCCATGCTGCTGCTGGAGCAATGGGAGAGCAGCAGTCAGGTGAGAGCCTGGGGGGGTTGCAATTTTTGCCCTTGTGGGCTTCATGTGGCCCTTGAGGCACCAGTTCGACAGCCCTCATCAAAAGCCATCCCTATGTGATGGCTGTTCTGTGGCCTCTGTGAAACAAGTAGTTAGCTTTGCTTATTATTGACTTATTTCTTGCTATGTCTTATTATTATTACAAATCCACTTATGGAGAATTTGTAAACATAGGGGGTAGCTGGTGGGTACTGCAAGCTGTTATGCTATGGGGTTGACTTTTTATTTACATGTTACTCTAGAACAAAGAAGAACTTACAGTCAAATCTTCTCTCTGACTGTCCTGCAAACAGTTGGGAGTACAGGACCAATAATATTGACAGAGAAGAGAAGGGGGTTTAAGAGACTGAGGCAGGTGTGTCCTCTCAAATGAGTCTAACATTATGTGTTAGATCAGGGGTGTCCAACCCTTTTGAATGTGGGGCCGGATCATGAACTTTTTATCACCCAGTGGGCCGTCAGGAGCGGGCACTCGCGCGGCCTGTCTGGGCCTGGGGTCAAGGGGTGCTGCCTGACCCCACCGTGCCCTCCCTGCCACCTGGGCAGCCTTGAGGATGCTCCCACACCTGCGCACCTGAGCTCAGCAGCCAGGGGGACATGTGGAGACTGTACAGGGGGGTGTGGGATGTGCAGGGACACCCCGCTGCCCCCTCTCACCCGGGGCAGCCTGAGCCCAAGCAGCAGGGTTCCCTTGCTCCCCAGGGCCTGCGACTCACCACCCCCAGTGCGATGTCTGCGGGCGTGGGGGGATGCAGGGAGGCAGAAGCAGCGCCGGCTTCCTGCCCCGACAGCCACAGCAGCAGCAACAGCAGTATTTCCCACAGGCCTGGCCGTGGCATCCCTCCGAGCCGGCATCCACTCCCCCTGCACCCGCCCACCTGCTGCACTGCGACCTGCTCCAGCCCACACGGCCTGCGGGGGCCAGTGCAGGGCGCGGCCGGCATACAAATGAGGAAGGCAGGAATGGGGCTAGGAACAGAAACCCTGCAATGTGGGAGAGGGGAGGAGCTGGCATGCAAATGAGGAAGGGAGGGCTGGGGCGAGGAAGGGACACTGTGAAATGAGGGGGGAGGGAAGGAGCCGCACCGCGTCGGCAATGTCAAGCTGATGTGGTGCGTGTGGGAACCTTGTCCCTTCCCCAGCCCTTCAGCAGCCATTAGGGGAGGGAAAAGGGGTGGGAAGGAAAGTAAACAGTACTTACTTTTGTTTCCTGTCGCAGCACCACAGGTCTTAGAAAATGGCTTGGCAGGCCCGCATGGCGGCCCGTGGGCCATATGTTGGACAATCCTGTGTTAGACTGTAATGTCCTTTCTGTCCAGGAGAAATGAATAATCTAAATAAAACAGGTCCCCCATATGCACAGTTAGGCTCATTCAAGTGACTTACCACAATAGTTTGGGATAGGTTGGGATGTTATGCTTATGCTTTCATTTGGGTTGGCTTGACACTTTAGAGATGGCCTTCATTTGCTTACAAATGGCTTTTTTACAACCATTGAATTCACTACAAAAAAAAAAAAAAATCACAAAAAAATACTATCAATATAGGAAAAAATGTAGTTTGCCTTTCTTGGGTTTCTCATTTACAACTCTTTTAAGCATCTTTTACATATTTGTCACCGTGCAAATAATGACTAGGATTCCATATTTCATAAGGAATGGTAGGAACCCAGGTAGGCAAGGTTCTTTGGGTAGATGTGATATCTTCTATTAGATCTACTGAGTAGTTGGAAAAATGTTCTTTCAGGGACAGTCACCCTTTGTTAGGCATAGGGAGTCTTTGCTGGTCTGACTCTCCTTGGAGTCTCAGACCAGCAGACACTCCCTATGCCTAAGGAAGGGTGACTGCACCTGAAAGCTTGCTAAGAAATTTTTTCCAACTGCTCAGTTGGTCTAATAAAAGATATCACATCTACCCAAAGAAACGTGCCTGCCTATGTCCTTAGACCAACACAGCTACAACCAAAAACCCAGGAACCCAGGTAGAACTACAGCATCAGTACATAGACATTTCCAGCTGAACATGGAATAGTAAGGAAGTATTTTACATGGTTTATTATGTATTACTTCAAGTAAGTTGCTTGCACTACTTGCCTCAGCTTCTTCATCTGTGACACGGGGATAAAATAATAGTAATAATAGTAATAACAATAATATCTATAAAGATCCAAATCTACTCTGCCTTCTGCCTGACTTTAGACAAACACAGCTAACTACCTCTCTCTGTTACTGCTGATAATATGCCACACTCACACGGGCTTTACTGAGGTTAAATTAATGTGTCTGCAGCAAAGTTTGTTGTTGAGGAGTTAGTTATTATATTTAATAATTTGTATTACTATATTAGAAGAAACTGCCTGTGAAGGATTAAAAATCTGAGAATGCTCAACAGTGTGGTTAGGGGCATTTTTTCATCCTTTTAAAACCATTCAACCATTAGCAATATAATGGAAGTTGAACAAAGAAATTATTTTATAACGTTAATCATTTGCCATAAGTGAATAAATAAAAACATGGAGTTAAGACCATTGCATCTCTGATTTACATGATGTACTTGGCTAAATATATGGTATATCAATTATCTACGGCCTGTGCAATATTTAGCTACAGTACCCATAGGCGAGATTACAATAAAGTTGTCTCCATATGGGTTATTTCCACGTTGACTAGTGGAAACTCCAGAAGTTTGGACTTAATGGAACAGGATAAAAACTGGCTCGGCAAACCATCAGATCGCTCAAGATTTATGAAGGCCAAGGCCACTCATAGACACTGCACTACTGTTTTGCTTTAGTTGTTGCAGCCTCCTTTACTCCCAAAAAGGGGTTTTCAAATTGTGAAAAGGAAATCAGTATTTTTTTTATTAATCCTGATGTCTGTATTATTCTATTCTAGAAATCCATGTGGATTAGAAGGGGAAGAGATGATAATTCAGACAGCAAAAGTTCCCCCACTCTGTCCTCCCTTGATTTCTGTAGAGGTGCTAAAGGAGGTTTGCCATGAGGCCTGTGGTAAAATCATGAAGGCACTACTCTTCTTGCTTGAATTATCCACCCTATCGTCTCCTTTACTGGCAGGAATATTTTGACAGAGCAGCAACTGGAACTCAAAACCTTTGTGTAGTTCACCAACAAAAAGTTGTCATTAGGATATATTTTAAAAGAAGATATATTTTAGAAGTTCTTAGTGCTAGAATCAATATTGTCACTTATCAAAATTATGTTGCTGAAGTCCCATGTACCTAAAAGTTTAATATTAAAGATAAGGTTCTCATATAAGATTTTAATTGTAACCAAGGGTTTCTTGTGGTTCTCGTACTAATTTTATAGAACATGTCCAGTCAAAACAGCATGGTATGGAGGTTAGGCTAGGACTTGAAGAATTCCTATTTGGCTATAGATTAGGTTTGCCTTAAGGCAAGTTGTTTAACATTTGGGGTTGTCTTCACTGCTGGAATGAAGTTCTTTTTTTACTACAGAGTAAAACATGAGATAGCTGGTAAAAACACAGAAAAGTTTGGGCACCTTAAATGTACTATGTGAACTAAGTGAGGTAAGCCCAATGTCCACATGGGGTTGATACTGGCAAGTTTACTTTGTAGTAAAACCAGAGTACCTTTTCTTTTTCATGCTTTTAACCCAGGATAGCCTTTATATTAGTTATCTAGAAGAAAAAAAGCACTTTTTTTTTTTAGTGGAGAAGACAAGGTGTTTTTTTTCCAGCTGTAAAATGGGTATAATAATACTTAATATAGCACTGCTGCAAATTAATAAAATGCATGCATGTATATTGTGATTTAAAGATGAGGAGTAAAATGTTATTGCTGTATGTATATCTGTCTAGTTAGTTATTTATAAAATAAGAGTGTTTTGAAATTAGCAGGATAAAATGTAATGTGATAAAATGATGAGTCAGATTGTCAAAAGCAAAAAAATAAAAACCCAACAAAAAGGTATACATAGCAGAATAATGCATTTTTTTATTTTTGCTACATATGACTCATGATTTATATTATGTATTCTACTAAGTTCAAAGCTTTCTTACACAAAAAGAGAACTATATGAAACAACTGTGCTTCAAATCATTTTACTTGAATTGCAGTAGCAGGTTTTAGAGTTTAAATCATTAACAACCTCTGAGTGAACTTTTATCCAAATGACTGCAAGTCACAAAGAGAACACTTCTCTTTTACGAAGTACCCTTTGTGCTTTAGTGAGACCCCTTTTCTATTCCCCCCCTTCATGTTCTTCTCTAAAGAAAGATGTGTGATTTGTGAAGTAATGGAAATATATATCAGTTAATGAAAACTGTTATTGCGGGTTTCTAATGTATACTGGAATTGCTTCAGGATAAAGCTTCCTATACCTGCGTTACAGCAGGCAAAAAGTGCATTTCGGAAGTCAAGATAACTGTGTGCACTGTAGGAGTATCATGTCACAGTTAAATCAACCATTAGGGGTGACCTAATCTTGATTCCCCCCGACTTTTTTTTTTGTCAAGGAGTTGTGATTTTTATGCTGACTGCATTTTTTTCAGGATTTTTAAAAAAATGTAATTAGAAATTTTCAAAGCCTGATACCATAGCATGGGATTTATCCACCAGCCTTTCTTCACTGTTTCTAGATCAACAGTTTCTCTTTCCAAGGGGGAGCCCCCCTGCACTCCCAACATTCAAGCTGCATGTTGTAAGGAGCCCCCTGCACCTCCAGCATTCAAGCTGCATGTTGTAAAGAGCCCCCTGCACCTCCAGCATTCAAGTTGCATGTTGCATGTTGTAAGGAGCCCCCTGCACCTCCAGCATTCAAGTTGCATGTTGCATGTTGTAAGGAGCCCCCTGCACCCCATCATTCAAGCTGCATGTTGTAAGGAGCCCCCAGCACCTCCAGCATTCAAGTTGCATTCCACCCAAACCCTACAGAATGATGTTTGAAAATCTTGCCATTTTCTGAAGAACAGCCCCCAATCCCTCCTCCATCAGGTTTTTTCCTCCTCCTCTAAAAAAAAAAATCATGTATTTTGTATGTTGTTTGACATGTCGAATGAATGGGAACGACCGAAACACTCACAAACTAAGCCATCCACCCCCCGCAACATCCCTTTCCCAGCTCGAAAGACAAGTGGGTGAGGAATGGAGGAGCTGCCTCCTTGCCTTGAACCCTTCCTAAGAGGAGCGCTTGCAAGCCGGTGTCTAAAGTGCAGCCTGGGAGCCTGGGGGCACCTTCCTCTTTGCTCTGCCTGTGTGTGCGTGTGTGTGTCTCGTCTCCCTCCCTCCCTCCCTCCTCCCCAGCCTGTGTGTGAGCTGTGCTGCCGCCGCCGCTGCCCTTTGATCCCTGCATTAGTGTTAGTTAGGGGCTTGGAGACACACAGGGAGCAGCCATCGACACCGCCACACCAGCCCTCATTATTGACACGGCGCAGAGCGCGCGCACACACCCGCTCGCGCGGCTCTCCCAGAGATTAGATCCATTTCCATTGAGGAATATTGCGACCAAGGGACAAGCCAGGTGCACGACCGGGGGGGGGGAGGGGGGAAAAGCCAACGAGAGGCATCAAAAAAAAGAAGAAAAAAAAAGAAGCAAGAGGACGAGGGGGAAAAAAAAAAAAGCAAAAGGAAAAAAAAAGCCCCTGGTCGCAGGAGAAGCCGCTTCCACCTCTTCCCCCAGGAGCAGAGGACAACCACCCCCGCTGCCAGCCAGCCAGCCGGGGCCCCGCTTTGTGCCTGCGCCTGCCCCCCTGGCTGTTTGATTTGATCTCCCAGGCAAACCAAGGAGGAGAATGTGAAGGGGGGAAAAAAAAAAAGCCAGGATAAGAAGGGGGGAAAATGCCCAGGAGGAAGCAGGAGCAGCCCAAGCGCCTCTCATCACGTAAGTGCCCCCCCTTGTCTTTGCCCCTTCGCCCCCCCCCGGCGCCGCCCGCTGCGGGAGTTTAGGGTTACAGAGGGGAGGGGGGC
>NW_005842077.1:1817472-1817726 GCF_000455745.1 Alligator sinensis
GGCTGGGGCACGGCCTCCCCCGGCGCCGGGCGCCGAGGCAGAGGTCGGGCGAGAAATGGCACTTGGCAGCTCCCCGCATATTTCTCCCCCCGCCCCTTCCTCTCCGCCGCGCAGGGCTCGGGGTTGAGCCTCGACTCGCCCCTGCGCGGCGCGTCCTGTCCCCCCGGCTGCCCGCGAGGGGCCGGGGTTCAGGGCAGCTGGGCTGTCCCCTTCCATATTTCTGTGTCAGACTTCCACCAAAGAGCAACTGCAGG
>NW_005842077.1:1817736-1818026 GCF_000455745.1 Alligator sinensis
CTGGTTGGGGGAAGGGGGGCAGTATGGTCCGTTTGCGGCGCGGCTTGTGGGGGGCGGGGATCCGCTGGCTCCGCCGGCAGCTGCAGCCTGGCCCGCCGCTGACCTTGACCCTGACCCGGTGCGACTACCCTCTGTCTGTCTCTAGGGCTGAGATGAAATTCCGTCTCCATTTTAGCTCGCTCAGGGTGTGCCTCTCCTGTGCTCCGGCTGTGCTGCTGATCGTGCTCAGTTCTGGGCGCTGCCTTTTTTATTTCTGGCTTTCTCAGCCCCCTCTAGGTTGCAGGCCACTG
>NW_005842077.1:1818036-1821337 GCF_000455745.1 Alligator sinensis
AAAAAAAATACAAACCCCAAGCCCTTCCCGTCCCCTGCTCCAATAAAGTAAGGCTCTCTGAAGTCAGAAGCGGTGGGCTTTGCTAAAGTGCTGTGCAAAATCTAGATTGCGGGTCTGTTTGTGCTCCTCAAGTTAAACCATGTGGGCATGTTTCTTCTTATCCCTGATGCTGTAGGCATAGATTTCTTCTTTTTTTTCCCCCAGTGTTCCTTCATTTATTTCTTTATTTTTCTTGCTGGGCTCTATGGTTTTGCAGGCAGGATTGAAAGGTAGTCGTGGCAAATAATGTGAGATTCTTCCTGGTTTATCCAGCGGCTGCTCTGTGCTCATTTTGTCCTCTAGATTTCGAAAATGCCTGGGGAGTTCATTGCAGTCGGTGTGCAAATGCTGCCAACACTGATTTGTGTGTGTGTGATGCTTTTCGTGAGTACCAAATGCAAAATCTATTTGGATTCTGTGACCTACCGTGGAAAATTGAGTTTTAATAATGTGTTTCGTTTGACTAGAAACACCATGTATGCTCTGCTTAACAATACCCCTAAACCTGCCCAGGTCGCAGAGCTGAAAACACAGGTCTGGAAACTAGATTGTTTAAGGTTGTGCTCTCAACCTTAACTCTGCCCCCTCCCCCCCTTTTTCCACTCAGCTCATTCACTCACAACCTGATGCAGTTATAAATTATGCAGTCCCTTGCTTATTCTTAAGTGCAATAATATAAAGTGCAAATATTGTTGTGCAGGTAAAGTTGCATGTAACATCTAGTTGTATTGTGTATGGCAGACTCATCAGTGTGTGTCAATTAAAGTCAATCAATATGGCAACTAGGCAGTAAAACATTGTTGCTGTGGCATACGATGGGTTATCTATAGCTGGGAAGACACTTAAAATTTGCTGATGTGTATAGGATACTGAAGCATGTGTGTAACTTAGACAAACACTCCTGTTGACTTTAATAACACTTTTTATAGGACTGTGCCATAAAGTTAAACATGTTTGTAAGTATTTTCAGGAACTGACTCAAGTTTTTTGGTGAACTGTTTTATCACCTGTATGGCACCTTAGGAAGTTTGTGCTGCCCCTTGAAAAGAAGTTGTATTATATACGGGTACCACTTAAGGCCTTAGCTCTGTACTTAAGCCAGCTCCCATTCATGGAAACCCTGGCATGAAAACTTACAAGTACTCACAGGGTTGGAGTCTAAACTATGTAAACGCATACCTTCATGGAAAAGTTATGTGAAGAGTCTATAAATGTTATATTGGATCATTGTGACAGTCAAAACAGTTTAAGTACAAGAGAATGAAAAAGTTTCAAGATCATCATGTGTTGAGGTAGCAGAAAAAGTTTAATGTTGCATTATTTGAAAAGATGTGATGATATTGTACTGACATGCATTTGTACAGAGGGGTACACCTCTGAAAATTAAAGCTGAGCCTGCAGAAATATCGTTGTCATCTCCCTAGTTCTTTGAATGTTTACCCCTTTTAACAATAAGGCATATTTTTAATTGAATGTCCTCATTTTAGGAAAAAGTACATTCATAATCAGAAACTTTTGAGCTAAAAATGCCTACCTCCCACCCTCTATAGAAGAGAGCATCTCCTGATTTTTAAAGGTGCAAGTGAATGAGACAAGGACTTAAATTCCTTGGAATTCATGGCACATCCCCGGTCTATATTAACTGCATTTTTTTCACCGAACTCCCAAATTAAATATATATTTTCAGTATCCCCTTCTTTAACTTACACACCTTGCAATGCCATTTATTAAAAATTTGCCATGCATGTATAGAGTATGATTTCCAAATGCTCATAGTTCAGAGAAATCAATCAGTTTCCACTGAAATACTCAGATATGCTATACACCTCTCTCTCATGGGGAAGACTGTTTACTTTTTTTCCCTTCCACTACTTCAGTGCTGAGGCCTAACCAAATAGGTGCAGGTGTGAATCTTAAGAGGTTTTGTTTGTTTTCTCACTGTTCTACTTTCTCTCCACCATGGCTTTTAAGAGTGACTGAATTATGTTTTAGAACAAAATTCACTCTCTGGTATAGGCCAGGCCTGAAAAAATGTCAGCCTGAAAAGTGAAAGTTTTAAAAGGGGCTGAGGAATGAAACCAGGTGTTTAAAATGGAAACCATAAAGTAACCTTAATTACAGCACTCACTACTGCTTGAGCTTTAATTCAGTCCTAAGGGCATCCAAGCTGTGCCCATATAAGCTAGCACGGTGACATTATTTATACGGTTTACATTAGTTATATAATATAAAAAAATGATCTGGATGCTGTTTCCAACATTTTTGAACCCCGTTGCTACTGTCTGAAAAATGTGTTTAATTTGGTATAAATTGCAGCACTACTCTTTGAATATACTTTGTTCTAGGACAGCAGTTCTCAACCAGAACATCATGGCATGCTGTGAGATCCTTTTAAGGATGATGTGGGGTGCCTCGCATTATTAGCACTGTTAGGTGTGCAAACAGTTACACCTGATTCACAAGATTAACCCAGGGATTTCCAATAGGAATCAATAGTGTCAAAAGCCTTTCTGACCTAATGTTGCCTTTCTGAGTTTTTTGTAACAGAAGAATTGCTCTGTTTTTTTTCTATTTTTTTCTACAGTCAAAAAACAAGTGAAAGTTAAGGGTGGCATTTTCCCAGGGGTACCCTGAGTCTAACAAGGGGTATCTCACATCTAAATATGTTGAGAACCACTGCTCAAGGAATAGGTGCAGTTTTGGCACAACATCAGTATATCCAAAACTAAATTCTGCAAGGGGACAGTGGCTTATAGGTAGGGCACAGTGCTGGACATTCACTCATCCTATTTTAAAGCTTCTGACTGCTGCTTATTCCAGACTCAAATTTACCACAGCCTGTACAGTTCTGTACAGCCTTTTATTTTACTTTTTTATCATTGAAATTTATTGACAAAGAGCATAAAGAAAATTTTGCTAGAGAAATAAATTCAGTATTATTTAAAGCTTCATTCTTTTTTGTTGTGAGACTTGTTAGGTAAAGCCTTCAGCATACTTTATGGATGGGCCTTTAAAAAGGCAGGCAATATGTCAAAAAAGTCTTTTGCCTTCATGAAGAACTCAAGAGTTGCCTGTGAAACAAGAGGCTTTTATCAGCAACAGGAGTCTCTCTCTCTCTCTCTCATGGTAGTATTTATTACCTTACTTGCAGACATCACATGTACAGGGGGAAGCTTTTAACATAGTTTCTATTTATTATTTTTAACCTCTTGCCACTGTAGGGGTCATGATATAGCTCATTGCCGACAAGAAAAACCATGTA
>NW_005842077.1:1821368-1855215 GCF_000455745.1 Alligator sinensis
CTTAGTATGATTGGGTTAATAATTTCATCACTATCATCACAGTTATCCTGGTGGTATTGTGGTGCACCTTTTAACTGAACAGCAGTGTGAGAAGCATGGAGTGCTGTCTGCCTTACTCCATGAAAAAATACTAATTCTGTCAGATTCTTCCCATTGTTAATCCAGTTCTTCCCATATGCCCAAATAAATTAGGTATGTGCTTTAGGTCAGCGAAAGAGAAAAGAAGCAACATATTCAGTTTGTATTTTTAATAATTTTGTAACATTATATTGGGTCACTTGTCAAAAGTCGCACAATGGTGGTATGTGTCTTAGCGTTGTCTGATAGTACAAAACATTAATAAATCACGCTGCTGGAGCATAAATTGAACTGCCAAAGGGCCAGTGTTGCAGCTCACTCAGCCATGTATGCTTTTAGGTTCTTTTGAATGGGATTTGGGATAGGGTGAGGATGCCAATGGGTCTGAAGTACAAATGCAAACTTCTAATAGTGCCAATAGAAGGATCTAGTGTGGTAAGGCAAAGTTGTAGGGTAGGGAGTATAGGAAGACAACAGGACAACGACTGCTTTTTTCTTTTAATGCTTGGGAAAATAGCTAAATAATGTAACTTCTGCTTGTGTGACAGTGCTTTTCCTCTTTCTTCTTCATATGTAAGAAGGCTGGGGGTAGGAAGAATGAAGTTTAAAAAAAATGAAGAGTCAGGAGGAGCTGGTTTGTTCAAAGTGAAGTATTTGTAATTTTCTATAATTTAATCAAACCAGATCCCAGAACAAGATAATGAGAGCATGACCTACAAAAGGGAACTTTTTGGAAGTTAAAAGGGTTTTTACTTTGAGGCTTCACGAGCCATGTGATTTGTCACGATGAAGCACATTATAGAAGATTCCCTCCCCCCCCGAAAATAAATCATGATCTCAACATCAGTTCAGATGGCTGTCAAGAACTAATTTGGCTTATGCTTAGAGTCCCTTTCCTGTTACAGCTACTCCAGAGTCACACTTGAGGAGTGTATTTTGTAAATAATGATGTTGTGCCCAGTTTCTGATGTACCATTTTCCGCTGCCTAGTTTGCTGAGTGTAGTACTGTAATTCATACCATTTAGGTGTAAGTGTACAAAACACTTCATGGTGTATGGAGGCTGAAATATCTACTGTCATGTTTTATAAGAAAATAATGTGCAAAAGCTCAGACCTCAAAATAGCTAACACTACATGATGGACTCTAGTTTCAGGGGGTTTTTTCACCTGCAAGCAGTCTTGTATTTTCATTCTAAGTTTATAAATTATATTTTTATGGCATGAAAGTACAGTACATGACTAGATGCTGAAGCAAAGAGTCTTGGGAAGGTGAATATTATCATTCCCCAAAGCCTACTTTTAGAGGGAATTTCTATTGCTACAAAAGAGTTTCATAAATTAAAATAATGGAACTTTAGGTTTGATTCTGATCTTAAATACCTGGGTGTATGTTCTTGGGTATTTGTAAAATCGACTACTGGATCTACATACATGTGCTGCATTTTAGCTAATTTTACAAAACATTCAGTCATTTTAGTAGCTCTTCATTTTCACAGACTGACCGAGGATCATAGTCAATGCAGTAAGTATTGTGCTCCGAAATGGCAATTTCTCTTTTCCTGATGTATCCCTGTCGGCATTAGGAAGCTGATTTCCTCTTGGGGCAAAACATGAAAATTTTGGGATACTTAATCCTAGTCTGTCACCTCAACAGAGGTACAGTTCTGTCTCTTAACGTTCCTCCCACCCTGTGAAGGATTTCCTGCTTCATAAGGTAATTCCACTAGATAATGAGCTCTCTACTTAATACAAAGAAAACTCTTACTTCTTTTCTGCAGGACAGGTGGAATTTAAGACCCCAGGCTCCAAGACACTAAATTCATTTAGAGTTTCCAGAGATGAAAAATCATCTCTCTCTTCCTGGGGATATAAAAGAAGGCAGTTGAAGAGAAGGAAAAAACTTAACCATCTTTCACTCCAGCATTTTGCATATGGAATGGGATGGTGAAAAGAGCAGAGCAAGATATACTTGAGCATCAGGCAAAAACACAGGAAGAGAATAAATTACAGAGTGGAGCAAACTGTCTAAAATTTCTGAAAAAACCCCTCAATTTTCTTTCCCGGGTCATACTGATAGAAGGCCTGGGAGGGAAAAGGCTTTTGTGTAAATGACCAATGGTTTGATTAACTGTTCTTTGGCAGGAGTTACCTTATGTATGTACTAAGTGGTAAAGGTTCTTGAAAGCTGGTTGGCTAAGGCACCAGCCAAGAAAATTAAATGATCCCCCAAACAACTGAACCATTCCATCGCCTTTGCTTAAAACTCCTCTTATCAGAAAAACAAAGTCTCACAGCCCTTTAGTCTTGTCTAGCCCTTTGTCTCCAGGGATCTTACCAACTTTGCAGACCTTCTTCCAGGGCTTCAGAGCCATCTGGTTTGTGCTTCTTTCAGGAGTCTCCCTCTCAGGCCTTCTGTTTGATAGGTATGAGAGGTGAAGAGCCCTCTCCCAGGCTTTTTCTTGAACCCAGGTCTTTCCAATTTGCTCCCCTACCAAAGAGGTTAGGAGGTTTATATACAGTCACCTGAAAGGCACATGTCAAAGTCCAGGCATGCAGCCCAAAAAATACAGTTCCCAGTTTTAAAGGCTTATAACAGGTGCAGAGGTATGTGCCTGTATCCCAAGGCCCTATACACTGTTACAGTTATAAAGTTTGATAGTATATTCATGGACAGAATGAAAGCTCTGGTGAATTCTTGACAATCAGTAACAATTGCATTTTATTTAGAAAAAGCATAAAGAAATTTGTGATTTTTTTGCCACTAGTTTGGGACTAGGATCTGGCCCAAAAGTTTTAGCTTAGCTATTGCTCCTTTAATAAAGATGTAGTTGTCTGTGGACCTCCTTTAGACTTAATTTTGCTAGTATTGTAGTACTGGTAAAGAAGAGCCATTTCCAGGAAACAAACTTTTAGTTGGGGTGAATTAAAATGGGAAGCAGGGATCCGTTACCAACAGCTTGATACTTATGTCACTGAAAAGTAAGTTAAGCAGGCAAGTGAATCGGTAATTAGAAACAAACTGCCTAGTTCTACAGTGTGCTTTTTCATTTATAGGCAGAACATTTCCCCTGTAGGGCACTTTCAAATCCAGACCTGGTGACTTGCAAGTGAGGCCTGGTTCCTTTTCTCTCTCTGCGTGTGTCTTTTTCTCTCTCTCTCTCTCTCTCTCTTTTTTTAATTTGTAGCAAGAATTGAGGGGGTGGAGTTATTCTTAAGCCACTTATGAATTTCTTCTCCACCTAGGCTAGCAATATTGGGCCCTTCCAAGCTCCCTGACATAAGATAGAACATCATTAAGGGTGCTTTGATTGATGCCCTGCTTGGGCTCTCATGCACCCCCTGTGCTGGGAACTGAGATGACATTGACCCAGTTTGCGGATTCTTCATTGACACAGGATACTTTGGGGGAAGAGAAAACTTTCTTTCCACTTTAAGGGTTTGGGGTTTTTTGTGGGGGGAGGTAGGTGGGGAGGGCTATACTACCACAGTGGTATAAATGAGTCTTAACATAACTGTAGAGATGAACAGAACAATGTAGTGCTGCATAGATCTACCAGAGCTCTAAATGAGAGAATTTGGGTCCTGGAAGCAATATTTACATGTTGCTCATCCTGGACTAATTTACCCATGCCAGTACACTATGTGGCTTCTGGTATCCAAGCTGGCTTTTTTAGAGCAATGTAAACATATCATCTCAAGAATAGGACTGTTGAAGCCATAGCATTTGAAGGCACCTCAGTGTGAAATGAGTTGGTAAAGTCAGCAGCGTTCCTAGTAGAGAAATATAGGTTAAAAAAAAATCAAATTGACAGACCTGTTGTCTGCCTCAGCAGAGAAGTCAGAGACTGGGACTGGAGATGACATTTCCCTCTATGTCCTGGTTATGGCTGTGTCCACATGAGCATAAACATTTGGTTCCACGGGAACAACTAGCAGCAATACACCTTGTGCCACTGTTAGTTGTCCCTAGGGAACACCTGTGCCACCCGCTGTCTGGCCAGCACTGGCTGGGCTCAGCAGCCTTACCTGGGGTCTTGAGGGCCTTCTGGGGCTGCAGTGGCAGCAATCTTGCTGCTCAGAGCCTGGCCAACAGCTGGAGTGTGGCTCTGGCCGCCTAGGCTCTGGTTTTGAGCAGCACACGCTGTCCCGATGTGCGCTGCTCTGCTTTTGTTTGGCACGGGTTTTTTTGATCCCTGGATATCCAGGGGTTCCCCCCCCCCCATGCGCTGCTCCCTTGCAGTGTGGAGAACAGCTGAATATGCAGCACCACATCCCGCACAGCTATGCTTGTGTGGACACAGCCTCTGAGGGTATGGATGCACTGTTGGGAAAGGGTTTAGAAGTGCCTTGTGGTTGTTATACTATTCTGTAGGTGTCGATAGGATTGGTTTCCTCTACCATAAAGTTGGCACAAGTCCTAAATTTTCTTTAAAATAAAGCAAGGTTTGAAGAAAACTTGTTTTTCAGTCAGTGCTAGAACACGGATTATATGACCTCTGACCTCTGTTAAGGTTATAAGATGGGGCAGTACCTTGAATGATCTGTCTAGGAGCGAGCGGTGCCTATTCCACTCGGAGAGGACTGCTTTGCTGTATTAGCCCAGAACTATGAGTAGCTTCCTAATCCTCTCTCATTTGGCTCTGCTTGTTAACCCCAAGCAATCCTCTCAGGGGCACAGAAAGCAGCTGTCTTTGGTAGAAAACACAGCACGGCAAAACAAACGCTTCTTGGCGCTTCGCTTAGATATGTTACTGTAATGTCGTCTTTGTGGGAGGAATTAAAAACCCAGAGAATAGAATTTACCATGTTTTAATCTGACGTTAGGAAAGAGAGAAATTAAATTACAGGGGGTTCAGTTCCTGTGACATTTATAGGGTGGGAGTAATTTCACAAGCTAGAAACAGGAAAACAACCTAAAACCTGTCTTTGAATAGGTGAGAATGTTGTAGACTTACAGTACCTGGGGTGAGCAGGAGAGAGCAAAAATAAGTGTGTATGGTAAATCAGATGCACATCATTAACCACAATATCTTGCAGATGAAATTGCGTAGCAAAATTTATGACAAACCAATCAAAAACAAAGATCTTTGTTAGAGCTGCCACACTGTCCTGATGTCACCTGTTGTGCCTGGATATGGCACTACATACGGTATGTGAGAGTCCCTTTATTTTGTAACCCCTTGATGGAGGATCTAAGCACAATAGGGATAATTAAGAGCACTGAAGCAGTTTGAACTGAGACTTTGTTTTGTTTATCACAGCCTAAGTGCTGCCATACACAAGGCTTTTTAATTGATTTCCTTGTTTCTTCTATTATGTTAGTCACCTGAAAAACTCTTATAAAGCTAGTCCACAGCAATAGCTCCAAATACTGTAGTCACACTTCTATAAGATGTAGCATTTTGAAATCACTGTGGTATTTTTATAAAAAGAAAAAAAAAGTACAGCAGTCTCTGTAGTTACCTTCCAAACCTTGAATAATTAAAATGGTTTCAATGAGTTCAAATTAACTTTATTTTTAAATAAGAACTTAAAATAGATAGTACACATTTGTTAGCAATAGGCCAGATTCACAGCTTCACTCCTGTGCCTTTGCACTGCTCAGATGATGTAAAGTCAGTGGAAATTGCCTTTGTTATCCCAGATGGGGCTTCCCATGGCATGCGGGAGTTCCCACTGGGTACAGAGATGGAATAACTTTTATATGTACCTAACTCCTAGACACCCCGTATAGGGTGTGTGTCAAGGTTGATAAGTGATGGAGAGAGGACTGGCTGGAGCGCACACTGCTGCAGTTTTTCTCAGCTAATGGTCCCCTGCCAAGTGACGTAGGTTAGAGCAGTCCCCAGGCAGCTTTAACCTGTATTGCGACTGCATCAGAACTGAATGGGGAATTGGAGAGCTGCAGATGGCTCTACAGGGCCTCTCTTCTTGGTGGCACCAGATAATCTGTTCTCACTACATAATAGCATGCCTGTTTTGTTTTGTTTTTTAGAATATTTTGGGGGATTCTTTATAATTGCTAGTAAGGAGCCATCTGAACAGAAGCTTTTTAGAAGCAGCAAAGAAAATAAGGTATTTCATTTACTCTCAAAGGGAAAAAGAAACAAAATACTGAATTGGCCAAAGCAATGCCAACGTAAACCCAAGGCAGTTCTTCAGAACTGTAGCAAGTTCTTTAATCCTGCATAACTTACCAGGAAGCAGCCAGGACCTAGGCTGAGGGACCATCTGGGAGCTTCTGCAGGATCTAACCATTATTCTTTAATATGTTGCCTCTAGCCCTCTTGGTTCTGGGGGAAAAATCATTTCAAACTAGAGGAACACATAAACTAATAGTGAATTTCCATTTCTGTATTAGCTTTGATAGCCTTCAAATCCATCCTAGGTACTTACCTAGAAAACTCACAGGACAAAGAGGGCTTCAACTCCAGGGTTCTTATTTTCTTTTGGATCAGCTTGGAACTTCCATTTAGAAGTGGCCCCTTAAGCTTACACTTTGCAGGGCACTTTTTTTTTCTCTTTGTCCCCTGTCCAGTTTTTAAAGAGACAAGAACCTCTGTGAACGGGCTGGTGGTCATGAGAGACCTTTAGCATTCAGGAGATTATCTATTGTTTTTTAATGAAGGGATGTTAGTCTGTTTGCAATATCTGGTTTAGATCACTGTCTGAACCTATGGGCATCAAGAAGATGAATCAGTTACACCAGGTTCTTCATCAGGGCTATTGATATTTTCTTCACCTGACTATTTACTGGAACTCTGACATATCTTGAAGGACTATCAAGTGCCTTCATATCTAGGAAAAGACTAAGGAACGCCTCTTCTTTCTGTTTCCTTATTTACTGTCTTCATTACCTCAGTACCTATGAACCTCAATCATAGACCATAACTTCATTGTGCGAAGAGCCTCAGAAATACTTAATGAAATGGACAGTCTCTTCCCCAAAAACAAAATAGACTTCTTAGGCAGGATGTGCTTCCTGTTTGCTTTGGAAATTCAAGATGCTAATTATCAAGCTATAACAAGCAGTACTTATAGATCTGTATATGTCTCTTGGAGGATCAGCACTGAGCACCAAAATAAATCCCTTAAAAGGACGTTCCTGCATTTTTTACAATGTCTTTGAAACCTTTTCAAGGACATTAGCTTAGGCATCATTCTTTGACTGCATGGTTGGCCTAAACTGCCCTGTGTTTTAGCTGAAATGGAACCCCAGGTGGAAGTTCTGTCTAGCTTTTCAAGCGGAGTCTTTTAAAATTGATGATAACTTTGAGAAGATCTAGAAAACCAGATCTACAAGGTCTCATCAGCAGCAGAGTGGACGTGGTAAGGGAAGGCACATCAACATTGCAGGTTTACTTCAGCTCATTCATGTAGGGCATCTGGCCAGCCACAGATTTAACAGTTCAGCCTTGAGCCTAGGTCCATTTTCCATTTTTCAGGCAAGGACCATGTCTTTGTGTATGTATGCATTATCCTTACGCAGTCCCTTTTCTTCTGCGCTGCAGTTATTTCCTCATTTTATAGGACTTGGAGGAGGTGGGGTGTTGGGGCCTGGCACCCCTGTTTACATACCCTTGGTTCCACAAGAGCACTGATGTAGTGTCCTCAGACACTGCTTCTCTGATAGTTCCTGGAGCCTTGTGGTGCTAGGGAAGAGAGGATCACATGCTCCATAAATGTAAATGTATAGAGACAACATTCTTAAATAACAATGAAGAGCAATTTTTATTTTCCAAGGCTGCAGCTTTGTTGTTGTTATTTTTTTTTAATAAGCCAGTTGTAATCCTGTTCAAATCAATTAAGGATCCTTAATTTAAACAGTTGTTTTGGCAATGTGTAGATCATTTTGTAATAGGTATTGGTAATGTAAGGATGGAAACATTTACACAAGAAGAATAAAAGTCAAGGAAGCAGATAATTGGCCGATTTATCAACCTTAGCAGACACTTTTTTTTCCTGATAACATTATGGTAGCTATGGTAAATTTACTTTGGATTGCGTAAGGGGACAGATCCTATACGGTATGTACAACACACAAGGGCAGCCCTTTCAGATGAAAGGGTGAAGGAGTATGTAATCATCTGGTGCAGTTTTGGTTTCCAGATTGGCCTTTTGGTTAATAGTGTGTTGTGTGGGTAAGTCTGGAATGACCCTGTTCTGTTCAGTTAATAATGTAGATGCTTTACTGCCTTTTCCACTACCTGTTTAACCCAATTTCAGGCTTTCAGGTGGGTGTCAGAACTATTTTTGTAACTAAATGCCTTTTGTTGACTTTGGCAAGAGATTTAGTGATGATCAGGGAATTCTTTACCTTTATTGGAAATTGCATGCCAGCATAACAAGGCATGTTTGTATGTTTTTATTACTTCTCATTAGTCCTTCTTTTACCACTGGAACTGGTGCTCCCAACTTCTTCCTGTTTAGCTTCTTTCTTAGCTAGAAGGGTGACTGAAATGCAGTTGCTTTGATGATCCTGATCAGTTAGACAACTAGTTGCACTAAAATGAGTTGCATGCATTGAGGTGAATCAGTGTTTTAATAATTCATTGTCTAAACAAGTAATTTTAACAGTGGCTGCTGTAAATTGTTTGGTACATAAAAGTTTGCTTGTGTCTGCTGGACCTGAGGGTGTGCTGAGACTTGCAGCACATTTCAGGTGATGAAGATGCACTTTGTTGCAGTAAGGAATCAAGACCTCATCCTCAAATAAGGTGTCCACCTAATTTAATTCTAAAAGGAACACATGGAGACCTGGACACAACTGCATGCTGTAGGGTCGGAGCATCATTCTGCTTTGCTAGTTGGGGCCAGAGTGATTCTTGAGTTTGACCCTAGTTTCCTGACTTATTTTGGTCTATTTAGGAAGAGCAGCACACTGATGGTAGCATGAGATCTTGTTTCTGCATATGATATGCCCTTTGGACTAGAAGTTTTAGGTTAGCAGGTCATTCCCTGGACTGCTATGCAAACCCCCTGGCTGGCTGTGAGTCTGCTATCTGCAGATAAATAGTATTGAGCCCTCCTGTATTTCTGCTTAAAACTTATCAAGGCTACATGGTTCAGTGCTCCAAAGTCAACTCCAGCTTCATTAATAGAACTTCCAAAGCAAATAACATTCTTCTAACAGCCAAAAGATCAC
Organism: Alligator sinensis; assembly: GCF_000455745.1. Lineage (NCBI taxonomy): Eukaryota > Metazoa > Chordata > Crocodylia > Alligatoridae > Alligator > Alligator sinensis. The sequence goes on from NW_005842077.1 coordinate 1,830,593, forward strand.
ATTCTTTTGTAGGGATGTCTCAAAACCATTGCAGAATCCTTGGAGCTGCTGGGGAAGATCTTTTGTTTAGTCACCACACAAAACAGTTTGATCCAGAACAGAAGATTCAAGGATTTTGCTTCAGCTACAGTGATCTAGATCAGGGGTCAGCACAGTTGTTCAGTAGTGGCCCTCCCCACTCCACTGCAGGCAAAGCCCCCTGCCTCTAAACATTTCCAAAGCCATGGCTCCATGGGCTAGATCCAAAGGCTCTGCAGGCCAGATCCGGCTCATGGGCCATAGGTTGCCAACCATTTGTCTAAATCATACTGGAGTACCTGACCCCTCCATTCACAGTCCTACCAATGGCCAGTTTTGGAGGCAGGAAATAAATTTTCCTTCAGATCATATTGGCCATGGGGTTTTTTTTCCTTGCTCTCTAGCATGGGGTATAGTCGTTTTCCTAGGATAACTTGAGCATTTATTAACCTAGGCAATTCCTTGCCATCAGTGGCAGGGCATTAACAGTGCCCTTATCTTTCCTACTTTTACTTGTGACATATTGTTGGGGTGGTTTTTATTTCTGTAATGTGTGTTGGGGCTGTGGTACGAATGAGTATTTGGAGTGGAAGACAGTAAAGCTTGTGTTGGCCATGGAGCTGATGATAAAGCGTCAGGTTTAGGAACCGATGCTTAAGGCAACATAAAAGTTTTTTTGTTTTTTTTTAAAGAGCCCCCCCCTCCCTCCTTGCATTCTTCTAGAGCAGGGGTGGGTAATTATTTTGGGCGGAGGAGTTTTGGCAAGCCATCGAGGGCCGCATGACAGGCAGCCAGGGGCAGATAAATATTAATTTTCTAAATTTTTTCGGGGCCCTGCAGGCCGGATAGAATGGCCACATTTTGCCTGCCCCTGTTCTAGAGCAGTTATTTGGGCTACGGGGCCACTTAAGGAGTTTTGGTGAGCTGTTGCAGGCTGGGAGGGAGGGGGTCAATGAATCCTATTCAGCCCTGGACCTGTCCACCCTGTACCCATTGCTAGGGGGAGGGGGGCAAATGGAGCAGTCAGGCAACATCTCCATGGGGACCAGCCCAGGAACCCCACAGACAGGGAAGACTCAACCAGGCGGATAGGATGGGGCTGCGGCACAGAGCGGTCCAGGCACAGGATGGGCGGGCGGGAGGGAGCTGGGGCTGGAATCGTAGGATGGTGATAGTGCAGGACTGGGGCCTGGGGCAGAGCCATGACCTGCTCCCTACGTGCTCCTGCCCACAGAACTGGTGCCTGTCACAGGGACGTGCAGGGATCATGGCTCTGCCCTGGGCCTGACCAACACTGTCAATGTCTTGTGATCCTAGCCACGCCTGCCTGTCCTATTCCCAGATGCCATTCCCAGATGCCACTCCCAGCCCACCCCTGGCTCCATCCCATCTGCCCAGCCAAGCATGCCCTGCCTGTGCGGGTCCCAGTCGCTCTCCATAGAGATCCCACCTGCCAACCGACTCCACCCAGCATCCCCGGCAGGGGGTGTGGGGCAGGTGGGCCAGAGTGCCCAGGCATTGGGGCCAGGTCTGGCAGTAGAGATGCAGGCGTTGGCAGCTGGGCAGTGTGTGCTGCTGCTGCTCTGGGGGCTGCTGGGAAGCCAAGTCCAGCTCCTGTGCCACCCCTGCTCTGCTGTGTGCCTGGGAGCTTCGGGACTGGCTGCATGCACCACGGTCTGGGATGCCTGCTGGTCAAGAACAAGGGATCCATTGTGGGCTGGATGGAATTACTTGGTGGGCAGAACCCCCAGGCCATATTTTCTCCACCCTTCTTTTAGAGCCTGGTTTCATTCATCTCCAGCTTAACAGCACTGATGACTGAAAGGATGGCTTCATCACCAATCTCCTCTAGCCATGGCAGTGCTCACGGTACTGGACCATAACTCTGTTGCGCTATCAGGTACTGAAGCAATGAACAGCACTGGCTAGGTTCACACTTCTGGCAGATTGATTCATACCGATGCTGTTTTCCACTGCTATTTCACTGGCATCACTAGTAGCTCCAGCATGTTTGGCACCAAGCTTCCATGGTCTCCCCTTAACACTGCAGCTAACATCAGTTCCCGCTCATCTGCCCTACCATAGTCAAAGCTTGGAGCACTTGTTGGAGCGGTCTCTTTCAACCTTCCTCAGTTTCCCTAGGGAGTCTGGAGGATTGTCCCAAAAGATACTGGAAGCCAAGATTCCCATCCCATGGGAGCACTGTTTCTGATAACCTGGCCTTGGAAGTCCTGTCAGTCAGTATTTGATTGTTCTTATTTTGGCCACGCACTGCACAAGGTGACATGATTATTATCAGTGTGCCCCTCATCCAGGTACTTTAGCCACCCAAGCTGCCCTGCAGCCCTCACTGGTGCCTCTGTCCCCAGGGCAAGAGGCAAGATGATGATATAGTAAACAGACATGGGAGGTGCTGTTCTTCTTCCTCCTCAGATGGAGAGGTGGTTTTCCTGTGAGACCAACAAATGATTGATTTCAGCGACTTTCGAGACTTATCACTCTTCAGATTCCCATAGAAGTCAATAAATAGGCTTTCCTAATGGACCTCAGGAAAGTAGTCTGGCACATGCCAGTCACAACACCCCTCATCTCATGTAAGATGGATAAGAAATTCCAAGTCTGAGAGAGGATTTTTATGCCTATAAAGTCAGTAGTGGTAATAGTCACAAGCCAAAAATTATGCCAAAGCAAACCCAACCAAAATGACAAGGAAACAAAGAAATGAAATTTATTAGCTCATAAGGCATACTCTTCTGCAAGCCTACTGGTTGGGTTTTCTCATTAATCTAACCCTACTCATAAGAGATGATTTCCAGGATGTTTGTCTTGATTGTGTCAGAAAGGCAGACAATAAGGTTATACTAACCAGTACCTCTCATGCCTACTTCCAATACTGTCTGCAGAATTTCCGTAAAATCCTGTTACAACAGAGAATTTTTCATTCCTTTCATTGTGTACAATAGAAGTAGTTCCCCAGGACTACTTTACCAGTGATTACTTACAAATCCTGAAGAGGAAAGAGTAGTGGGGATTCGTCTTGGGTCTGAGAAAACTCCATCTGTGAATCTTCAAGCTCAAATTCAAGATGGTGATTTTAGACACCATAATTCCTTCCTTGGAATTGGAACTAGTTTACATCTTTTGCCCTTTAAGATACCTACCCTCACACATCTATAATATGATTTCACAGACAGTGCCTGAAATTTGTGGTAGGTCAGAATTCCTACCTATAGAAGATCCTAACCTATGACTTGTCAGTGGGCCAGAACATTTCACCGAAATCCTTGTGGTAGTAGGAACCCACCTCAGGAAAAACTGTTACCTGGATAACTGGTAACTGTAAGAAAGATCCTCTTATTAGGTGTGCAAAGCCATTTGACAAAATCTTTTTCTGTTCTAGGACTGGGGTCTGAATGTAAATGCCCAGAAGTCAAACGTTATGTTGTTGCAAAGGTTCATTGGGATCATTTTGGACTCTGTGGCAGCTGTGGCATGCTTCGCTCAGCATGGGTGCTAGCATCTAACCAAAGCATGGGCAAAATGTGGCCCGTGGACTGGATCTGGCTTGCCAAGGGATTTTATCAAGCCCGTGGTGGGCAGCCCAGTCTGTGGCAAGTGTGGCCAATCCCGCCGCCCCTGGGCATGCAGCAGTGTAGGGGCAGTGAGGTGGCCAGATTTGGCGTCTTGGCAGCCCTCACAGCAGTGGCTCCTTCTGGCTCCCACTGCACTGTCACCACTGCCACCAGACCCGGGCCGGCTGCCTGGGCACCCCGGCTTGTCCACCCCACACCCACTGCCAGGGGCGCCAGATGGAGTTGGTGAGCAGGCAGGGTCTCTCTGGACGCTGGGCTGGGACTTCCATGAGCACAGTGCACTTGGCTGGCTGGATGGGATGGGGCTGTGGATGGGAAGGTAGTGTTATCTGGGAGCTGGGCTCGGGATCGCAGGATGGTGACAGTGTAGGGCCGTGGTGGGAGCAGATCATAGCCCTGCCCTGGGGCCTGGCCCTGCACTGTCACTACCCTGTGATCCTGGCCCTGCCCACCCATCCTGCTCCTGAACACTGTTTCCTGCCTGCCCGCAGCCTATCCCATTCACTTGGCTAAGTGCACCCTGCCCTGGGGGGGTCCTGGGCCAGTCTTCATGGTGACCTCACTCACCAAGTGTTGGGGTTCACAACCCTTCTCCATCCCCTGGTAGCTCACCAAAACTCCCTTAGTGGTCCTTCAGCTCAAATAATTACCCACCCCTGATCTAACCAGTCTGGTGTCACTAGTGGAGACCTGGGCCAGGCTTGTTTGGTGACAAGAGAGAGGCCTCCCTGTTAGGCCATATGGCTTGGAGGCCATATGACACCACAAACCAAATTACACTTTGTGTACAGAAAACTTAAGATGAGTGCACAATCCATGGAAATAACTTCTAGCCATCCCTGCGATGCATATCAGTAAATTTTTTTACTCCCCTGCAGTGGTGAAAGGTCCTTGTGAATTCATAATGAACTCCTTTTGATGCTTCTATGCAGTCTAAAACACATTAGTTGTCACCATAATGTGCCATTAGACTCTTTCATGGGTGCCATGCCACTTCTGCCACCAGATAAAACTGTTCCGGATACCTCTCGTTCCAGCAGACGTCTTCAGAGTCAGACTGGGAAGCAGCTCTGGCAGGAGGGGCCACTCTTGCTTGCATTAGGTTTATTAGATTTTTAAAAAAAGACTTAATACTGTTAATTTTCCTTGGGAGAGAGCTAAAATTAGTACAAAAAGTAAATTAGTTGAACAGGAAAATCAGTGACCAAAGCAGCAAAAAGTGGGGATAATACCACTCTATCCAGGCTTCTCCAGCAAATAGATACATACTTCTGTTCCTTGCTCAGTTTAAAGGATAGAACCAAAGAGCTGGCATGTCACTCCATCTCAGTAGTATCTGATGCAACCAAAAAGGTATTTGAATCACAGATTGAATCTCTTGTATGAATAAGCCATACTGCTGAATGAAACTGGGATTCAAAAGCAGACGGGACAGTTGAGTGAGAGCAATTTGTACCGTATCTGAGGCAAGCCAGAAGGTGGGATGAACCCTTTTGACTCACTGAAAGGGTGGTGTGAACCACGGTACAGTAGCATCTGTTACAGACATTTTATATTACACTTGTATATGCAGCCCACCAATCCAGCAGGATTGTCCAACAGGAAAGATGGCTTCTACAGGAGCTGCTGTAAATTCATTTTTGAAATGTGATGTTGCTAAATTCAGAAAAGGGATGGAGGTTTGCCTTGAGTCTAAAACGGTTGAGGACTGGTCTAGAATTATAATGACAAGGGCGAGGAACACCCAGCAACAACCTCAGAGCCTGTGATCCAAGTATACATATCAACATACTGGAGTTCAGGGTAATCCCCAAGGCCTATGAATCCTTCCTGCAGTGCATCTTGGGATGCATGCAAAGTATGTCAAACATCACCACATCTGTACTTTACATAAACAAAGTATGGAGCAGGTCTTTCATCCATTTTCAGGGAAATCAGACTCTAGAATTGGTACATCTGACATATTTCCTTTTTCCACAGTAAACTGCTCAGCCTTCAGAAAAGGCAGGCAAGCAACCTACACAGATGCTTCTGCTGGAATCGTGAATGGAAAGTCAAAGGCTTTGTCCTCCAGGACATTTTTTCACTCTGGCATTCACAACTCAAACCAGCAGAAAGCGTTAGCTCTCCTGTTTTGAAGGGACCCCTGGGCTTCTGAGCCCATCTGATGCTTTTGTGGTATTGCGGGCAGGAGAGTTATTCTCTGTCTGTTCTCCAGTGCTTGCAGTTCTTCACATATGCAGCCCTGGTATGGCTGAGCCTGTTCAGGTTCTTGGGATGTTCTGTGTTTATCATCCAGCCATCCCAAATCCTTGCATTTTACTCCCAGATCTTTTTTATACCAGGTTGGAGGGAAGATTCTCTATCCAAACATAAGTTTTCTGCACATCATAAATTGGATCCTGAATGGTTCTCAAGGTCAGAGTGGCCATCTTTTTCTTTCATGACATCTTAGTTTATAGACACAAATTTCCATCAAACAGACCTACTTGGTAAAGTGGGCAAGATTAATCTTTTGGAGACTTCTGGATGCCTGTGTGACTTCCTAGAGTTGAAGCAGAGCAACCTGTCTCCTTCAGTGTGGCTAGCAATAATCTTTGCTCTTCCTCTTCCAGTAGTTGGTTAGGTTGCATTTTCCCATCCGTTGTGCTAAAATGACTGAAAGGTCTGACTAATATATCCCATATAATGTAAGATCAGTTTGTATCATGGGATCTTAGCCTTGTTTGTACAGCTTCTATGAAGCACTGTTTAAGCCAAGGGCTTCATGTTTCCTATTTTTGTCAGTGATCAAGATGACCATTTTTATTCTCACCTTAACAAGAAGTGTGGGGGACATCCAAGCTCCCAGTGGCATATTTTGTCTGTGTGGTTTGCAGTCTGGCCATGGTCTCCTTAAGGTTATACCCTGAATTCCTGACAGACAAAGTCACAGAGTTGCACCTAAACTTTTCATATCTTTTTCTCAAAACCCCAGGTATCCAGGATAGAGGCAGCTCTCTGCACTGGACATAGGCAATTTGGCCTTTTACTTACAAAGAAAAACATTATTCAGGGCATGTCCTCAGATTTTGTGGCTGTACTGGAAAGATTGAAGGGCAGGTGACCTCCTTACAGAAGCTTTCCAAGTATATGCTTGACTGTGTGTCCTCCAGTGACAGTTAGTTTGTACTTCCTCAACAATCCATCAACATGAATTGTATTCCTAAAAATCCACCCCTGATGTTTCTAAAATTGGTGCTCTGTTTGCACATTCATAAGAGATTAGGCCATTTCTGAAGCCTCCAGATCAGATGCTGCATCAGCAAAACACTCTTCCAGTTGCTGTTCTCCAGAAACTGCAAGGTTCCACCTACAAATGGACTGGTCATTGCTTCAAAATAACCCTCACAATGTGCATATAGACAAGATACAATTGCCTTATAAGAGTTTTTCATTATTCATTGTTCATATGTGCATTCTGCTGTGCATGTTTATGAGCTTTGTACTGAAGCTTTGAGACTTTTGGTCAAGAGGACTCATACAGTACGTGATTGCCCTGTTTCTTCTCAAGTCTCACGCTGAGCCTTGGTTTCCTGTTGGCTGCAAAATCTCATGTCTGCTAGACTCCTCAGATGGAGGGATGAGGGAAGAGTTGCAGAATGACCGAATGGAGAATGCATCTCAAGTCCTCCCTCCATTCCCTCTTTCTCAGAGATCAGTGCACCTGAGATCTTGCAGTTGACAGGAAAGTGAGACATGGTTGGTATGCTCTGCCGCTTTGTGCCCTTTGATGCAGGATATAAGGAGAAGTGGAGCAGCAGGTCACATGCATGCCCCATGGGTACCATTGGCCAGAAAGCTTCAGCTTGAATGCATGAGACTTATGCGCACCCGCAGTGGAATGTGCCGATGACCAATGCATCCAGAAGAACTCTAGTTACTATAAGGTAAATAACTTATTTTTATGGCATCTGGTTGGTCTCAGAGCACTGTATAAAAAGTTCTTTCATAAAGTATTCAACCTAATAATTTCTCTGAGGTTTTCAAAGATGATTTAAGCTGGGAATAGAAATAGAGGATATGTGTTTTGCCTTAAAATTGCAATCTTTTTCCTTGAGGAAAATAATTATTTTAACAGAGATGGAGATGAAATATAGGGTCCCACCCAGGGCTTCTTTTCTTGTCTAATTGTGTGTATATTTTCACCTGACTTAAATGTAGGGAAGAGAGACAGAGCGGAGGAGCAATTATTTTCTGGCAGTTCCCCTTTACAGCTGTCCCACTTTCCCTAGGTTAGTCTAAAATAGAGAAACTGGGTTCAAGATCCAGCAATACTGCTAAACCATTTTGTGATGAGGTCAAGAGTTAAATAATACTCATCCAGTTAATAAGGAAGGTGAGACCAAAGTTCCACTGAAAGAACAGTAACAGTGCTGCTAACCTACAGCACACTGAAATCAGGAAGGAGCAATGGGGTAGGGAGGGTTTGTGCTTTAGCATACAGGCTGTTTATAGAACTGTATCTTCCAAGTTTTATTTGCTGCTGTTGATGTAATAAAAGGAGTTAAGGCAGGCCTTTGTGTCTTTATTAAAATCATGATTTTCCTTCAGCATCCCTGTGGGAAAATCAACATTGCTGCTGTTCTGGATGTATGGTCTATTCAGAGATTGCTGCAAGTGCTGTTCTGTGGAGGGGAATCTTTGGAACATCTGTGCAGAATGTAACTCCGCAGCTGCAAAGTAGGCCCCATGATGTGCACATGTGTACACGCACATATATGCATGCTGGAGTGGGGACAGGTACCCAATAATGTCCTCCTGACCCCCAAACCAATCTACTAAATAGTATTATTTTAAATGTACAACTGTAGCCTTTTTCTGCTTTCCAAATAATAAAGAACAATTGAACAATTTGGGGGGACTGGGCAAGTTTTAATGAAATAGAAAATGAATTTCCTAGACCCGATTTGATCAGATGATTGCCCTGTTACCATTTTCTAGGCCTGTGTTTGCTGCCTACCTATCACACCTTCATGTGAAATTAACAGATTTATACTCCGAGGCAAAGCAGATAAAATTTGTGAAATTAGCCCTTAATCTTTTGTAGATTTTTTGATGGGTTATTTACATTGTGTAGATGTTGACTGTATTCAGTTGTTAAGAAAGCTGAGGGAACCACCAATCTTCCGCTCTCTGCTTTCATATATTACGAGGCCTGTATTAAATTCTATGATATGATTCTCTTGTTGCTTCAGAGTGCTCACCGACTGTGCTGTTTACAACCATTGCTTCGAGTTCCTCTCCTCTAATTTCATCCTGGATAGCCTCCAATCTGGCTTGTACTCTCTCTACTTCACTGAAACTGTTCTGTGCAAGGTCTCCAATGACCTTTTTACTGGATGAATTTCAAGGCCTCTACTCCTTCTTCATCCTCTTTTGACCTCTTGGCTTCTCCTGACTCTGTTGATTTATAGTACCTGCTCTCTCAAAATCTTGCCCTTCCTTGGATTTCATAACCTCACCCCCTTGACTTTGTCCACTTTTCCTTTCATCTGTGCAGGGTCCTACAAGGTCCTGTCCTCTGTGTCCCCTGCATGCACTCCCTCTATATCTCATCACTGGATCATCTTATCTGTTCAGTTGGCTTCAGCCACAGCCTTTGCACTAGTGAATCAAAATATATTTTTTCACTCCTCACCTGACTTCCCTTCAGTCCCCATGTCTCAACATGCCCCACTGATGTGTCCTTATGCATGTTTTAGGATTAATTTAGGCTTACTGTGGACAAACTGAGTACCTGAGCTTTCCTCCCAGATCATCTTCACTCCCCACATTCACCTGCGATGGAGAGAGAGAGTACCCTGTCACTCGTATCCATAACTTGTGAATCACCTTTGATTCCTCTTTTTTTTCTCTTGCGTTACATCTCCAGACTTTATTTAGAGCTTGTTCTTTCTTCCTCTGTAACGTTACAAAGGTCCGATAATTTAAGGCAGTTGGAAGGGTAGTTTTGTACCTTATAGACTAACTAAACTGGAGATACAAATACCATAAGTTTTTGTGAGCCCAAGTTCACTTCATCACATACTGTGAAAGGATGTGCACAGAGCAGTATGTAAAATAGAGAGAATGTTTTGAATATAAAAGGCAGGAAGGGAGGGAGAAAGAAGAAAGGGGTGAGAGGGGATGGGTGGCAGTGCTAGGAGAGGTTAACAAGCAAGAAATATACCCACAGGAACAAAGGGATCACAAAAACTAATCCAGGTTTATACCACATTTAACACACTTCAGTCTGTGGGTGATGTTCCATGATTTCCCTTTCAAATTGGATTTTAAAGTTTTGCTGCCAAAGAACAGTCACCCTAAGGTCAACAATGGATTGTCCAGGGAGGTTAAAGTGTTCTGCCACAGGCCTTTGTGTCTTTATGAAGCTGATGTCAGATCAGTGTTCATTCATTCTTACACATAAGGATTGCCCTATCTGTCTAGTGTAGACAGCAGGGGGGCACCATAAGCAGAGGAGCATATATGAAGTTGGTAGAGTTGAAGGTGAATGAACTGCAGATGTTACATTCCATGTTATTCAGTCCAGTGATGATGATGTCTTGATGAAAGAGCGCACACAAGCTGGCATCTGAGTTTGTTGCAAAGCCTGGTGCCTTGGTGAGAATAGGAGTTAGGTAGCCTGTTGCTTGAGAAATGCCATTTGAGGGGAGGCTGTCTGTAAGCCAGGACAGGTTTCCCCCTGTGGCTGTATTGAAACTGTCATTTTCTTTTTCTAGGAGGGGTTGGAAGTCATTAATAATGTGTCTAAGGTGTTCAAGCCAGGGCGACAACCAGAGAGACTTTGTTGATTTGAGTGGCTTCAGTTTTGGGATTATATTGTAATTGTAGGAATCCCTGCTCCAGATCTTTAAGGTGTGCATCCTAGTTAGCGTGATCAGAGCAGATAGGATTATAACATAGAGCTTGACTATAGATGATGGATCTAGTGGTGTGATTAGGATGGAAGTGGTGGTGTGAGGGTAGCTGCAGAGGTCAGTTGGTTTCCGATGCAGCGTGGCCACTGCAAACCTTCACTGTGGTGTCTAGGAAATTAATTTTCTAGGTGGAGTATTCCAGAGCTAGTTTGGTGAAGGGGTAGAAGTTGTTAAAGTCTTGGTGACATTACTCCATGTGTGCAAACAATGAAGATATCATCAATGCACCCTGGGTATCTCAGGGGGATGAGGGGGCAGCTGTGGAGGAAATGGACTTCAAGTTCTTTCATAAATATATTGACATTGGGGGGGGGCATACATGTGCTCTGCATGACAGTGTCATTTGTTTGTAGGTGTAGGGAGTCCCCAAATCTGAAATAGTTGTGTGTTAGGGCAAAAGCTGAGTATAATGGAAAAAGCAGTGTCCTTATTGGGGATTATGTTCTTTATGGCTTGTAATTTGTCTTTCTGGTGGATGTTGGTGTACAGAGAGGTGACATCGTGTTTGCTGGAAGCTTGTCAGTGGAGTCCAGTTTCTTTAAGAAATCAGTGGTGTCTTTCAAATAGTCAGATTCATGAAAAGGACTACATCAGTGGTAACAGCTGTTGGGGTATGTGGCTGCTTTAGCTGTCTTAGTAAATGTCGGACATTCATTGAGTTGCTCAGTTCTAGTCTTTATTGGTGTAATCCTAAAATGTGCCGAGTGAGCACTTGCAGCTTCCATTGGTCATCAACATTGGCAAGCAACTTGTGAACTGATCCTACAAATAAATGCTCTGTATGCATAGAACTCCTATGGAAGTCAGTAGAGAGAAGCGTTGACAGGATAAAGCCCTTAATCCTTACCCAGAAGACACTCGAGGAGCAGAGCATGTTCATTCTATGTTCAATTACATAGAAGTTAGTGAGATGCCGTGCTGAATCCTGCTCCCATTGAAACTGATGAGAGCTTGGCTTGAAACCTGAGGCATCTTGTAGATGAACAAGGGAAAAAATCATTATATTATACTTTTACTTCAAGTTTTAGGGACTCATCAGTATTGATGAATGACATGAAAAAAGTGTGAGTCCTTTGGGATAGCACCATGCATGTTTTTTGTCACAACCCCAAAGCACAACAGGGTTTGTTAGGTTGCCATGGTTTGGTTCAGATATCGGTCAAAACTAGTCTGACTGTCAAAAGAACCCTAGATTCTGAAATGAAATAATTTGTAACCCTAGGAAGGTTGGTGGTTTCAGCTGACTACTTTCTGAGTTTTCAAGTGCGTTCCAACTCTGAGGGGCATGAAACCATGTAAATTTAAATCCTTCCAAAATGCCTCTAGTGGTGACTCCTAGGTGACTAAGAAAAAACCCTGTGAAGGCTTCATAGCTCTTCTTTAAACAGCCAATCACTATATTAGTGTTTAAAAAGAAGTTTGACTGCCTTCGTGATAAGACGGTGGTGCCAACTTTCAGTGTTAGCCTTACAACCTTAAAATGTATTGGATTAAATACTGCAGTGACTGAAGGAGTTACTAAGAAAACAATGTCAGCAGTTGGAAAGGATCTGGTTTCTGGGCACTGAAGGAGCTGTGTGGGCAAAAAATTCTAGCTGGCTTTGGCGACAGAGGAGCTTCACAATTGGAGACAGCGTTGGGGACATGTTGAGTGCAGTAGGTAAAGCAAATTGAAACAAGAGGGGGAGCTCTTACTGCATCAGTCATCAAAGAAATGGCCCCTCCCTATGTTCACTGCAGCAAGCCACAGGGGATGCGTCCACACATGCAAGCACGCGCACTTGCAGCAGCTCAAATAGAAGTGGTGCAAATTTGAGCCAGGGCTTTTTGCCTTGGCACATGTGCTCAGACATGCACTTTGTTGTGGAGCAAATTGTGCCACTTGGGGCAAAATAACCCTGCCTGGCTCCTCCTGCATCTGCAGCCAGTGCATCTGTGCTATCCCCAGCAGTATAAGAAGCTGCCCTGTCCTGGCCCCAGCAGTACAAAAAGCTGTCTTGGCAAGCAGGTCAGGGCTACTCGCTCTCAGGAGCTTCTGGGGCCCAGCCACTTGGTACCTGGGGACACTGCCCCTTGTGCCAGCGGGGATGCTGCTGCAGCATCCCAAATCCATTTTTAAAAATACCTCAAAATCCATGTTTTTCCACAATTAAAACAAAAGATCTCTCCACCCCCCCACCCCCCCCTCCGAGAGAGTGATCAGTTGGGTAATACTTTATTGGTATATTTACAGTTTTAAGCAGTGTGGAAGCCTACCAGTGTCTCTATCATCATGATCAAATAAATTCTAAATACCTTTGTGTGTTGATGTATACTTTTGTTTTTCTTCGCACATGTTGGGTGTGTGATGGGGATGTGGTGTTTGCAGGAAGGGGGTGGGAAAGGGTGTGGGGGAAGGCGGGTGACTGTGTGTGTGGACGGGTGTGGGTTGGTGTGCGGGTAGGTGTGGGGTGATTGCTGGGGGCACTGTGGGTGTGGGGGACCTTGTGTGGGGGCTGCTTAGGAGGGGCGGGTCCCTGAGTGTCCTCTCAATTTTTCTTGAGAAATTTTCACTGAAATTTTACTGGGACAGAGCAACTGACTAGAGACGCATTTTATTTTTCATATATTTTTATAGCATAGTTTATTCAAATAATCTATTGACTCAGGCTTGTGTGGGGGGAGGGGTGTACGTGTGTGTGCACGTGCATTCATGTGTGTACAGAGTACATTTGGGTATTTTTTTTTAAGTAAAACTCATAGGAAGTCAGGTCCAATATAAGTCTTAAATAATATTATTTCATTAAGTGCTATCTAAAGTTTTGTAATTTGTTGCAAGTAAAATAAGGGGGGCCAAGAAATCAACTGTGATGGTAGATATATCATGTAGTCCTAGTATTAGTGTGTCCATAGAATTTTTTTCAATACTACTGTTTTGCAGTTGTTATTGCCAAGGACTCTTTAATAGACATTCAGTTTAAAAGCAAGAAATGTAAGAAAGGTATCTGCAAGGTGATAACATAAAGTTAATTCTTACATTGCTATTATTATTATTGACTGCTTTCTGATTGGCCAGTTAGATGTACAAAAATGTTTGGTTATGTCTATTTCTGAATAACCATTGTGAAGAAGAGCAGTCCAGGGGCACCATACTTTAAATACTGCCAGTCATATCTTGGGGGAGGCGAAATGCATTGCAGTTGCCTGTGAAGAGAAAATATAGCTAGCCATAAGGAAGCAAACACTTTTTTTCATTTGATAATATGGATTTTGGTATAGTCTTTGTTTAATTTTATTGAAGAAATTTAACAGAGAACAAAAAATACATCTCTCCAACAAGAAAGAATGATTAGGTGTACAGGATAGTTCTTCTGCAAATAACTGGGAGATCAGTGCATTAGCTCGTAGTTCCTGCATTACTAATCAAATCTATTTGGGAAAGAAACCTATAGCTCCCAAGTTTTGGGGGTTTTTTTTCCCCTCAAGAATAGGACAAAGTATATGATTGGACTGAGATTAAAATAACTGAAGGTAGCTACTTTTGATACAAATGGTTAAATGGCTGTTCTGTCTTTTGAAGAAATCTAAGCACTACCAGTGATTCTCAACAACAGTGCCACAGCACCGTGGGTGCCTTAAGATCTGTTAAAGGGTGCTGCAAGTTGCTACATAGTGTTAACACTGCTAAGTGTGCAAACATGCTTCACAGGATAAAACCAAAGATTTCAGCTAAGAATCCAAAGTGCTAGAAACATTCTGACCTGTTGTGATCTTTGTAGATTTTTTGCAACAGAGAAATTGCTCTATTTTTCCACAGTAAAAAAAAAAAAAGAATGAAAACTAAGAGCTGGCATTTTCCAAAGGGTGCCTTGAGTCTAGAAAGGTTGAGAACCACTGCGCTAACCTTAGAGGGTTTTTAGATAGCTGATACTCAGTGGACTAAATACATCTGCTTTAACACCACTGAACTCATCATGAAGAACTTACGCAATAAATAGGAAGAGATAGATGATGTCCATGTGGTCCTGCAGATAGATTACTACAATTATACTGGTCATACTCTGGTAGGAAACCCAGATCTAGGCCACCCTCCAGCAGTGAGGTGAGCAGGAGCAGTGTTAACTGCCTTCAGTGTCTGAGCCACTGTATTAGCTCAGAGAGCGGTGGGGATTAACGCAGCCATTGCTTGCCCTATCACTTCCAAAACAGGTCCTCAGGGGAGTTCTGTACCCTGGAATTCAAGGGAAGGATGAGTGATGACACCATTAACTTCTGCCGTTGTGTCAGTTCAGAGAGCCACAGGTATTAATACCACATACCCCGCCCCTGTATTCCTGGTTGACACGGCTCCATAGACCAGATCTGGTATGCAGATCCAGACACCCGTGGTTTAAGGTGATGATGCCAAGATTAAGAAAGTTATGTGTATGTTTAGTAGCTGTTCAATAGGCACCAATTTTTATGGCTTGTGTAGAGGTCATTGTCTCCAGTTTTTATCACAATCTTCTTGGAAAGGGAAGAGAGAAGCATAGGTGTTTAGAGAACTTAAACATGCACCTGAAAATGAAGAATGCTTATGCACATTTTTCCACTGAGTTTTGAGTAAATTTGTTGTTCTTGGTCTCCCCCAGATGGTACTAGACAGGAGGAAGTGGAAGGTGAACTTAGTGAAGAAGAACGCTGGTTTGGAAACTCTTCGGAGACCCCCTCAGAAGCATCATATGGAGAAGTCCAGGAAAACTTCAAGTTGTCTCTTGAGGAAAGAATTCAAGAGCAGTCCACTTCCCCAGATACTTCTTTGGGAAGTGCAACTCCTAGCAGCAACACGCTGGAACTGGGAGCTATTGAGAGTGAGGCTCTAAGAGACACGTTACAGAGTAAAGAGCACCTTTCCCCTGATGTGTCATCTTTGGGTGAAGATGAACCTCCTGGTCCAAATAAGCCATTGAGTAGTAGTAACCTGAGACGGCTGCTGGAGGCTGGTTCCCTCAAGCTGGACACTGCTGTTCCTGTCAATGGCAGGGTTGAGTCCCCTGTAAATCTTGGCTCAAATCTCTCCTTCTCTCCACCTACTCATCATGCCCAGCAACTAAGTGTTCTTGCCAGGAAGCTCGCTGAGAAGCAGGAACAAAGTGACCAATACACTGCAAGTAATCGGTTTATATGGAATCAAGGTAAGTGGTTGCCAAACTCAACCACTACCTGTGGTTTGTCCCCAGATTCAGCTATCCTGAAACTGAAAGCTGCAGCCAATGCAGTTCTTCAGGACAAATCACTTTCGAGGACTGAAGACACTGTAAGATTTGAATCCTTTTCCTCGCCTTTTAGTTCTCAGTCTGCCAGCTCCACCTTAGCAGCTTTATCAAAAAAAGTTAGTGAAAGAAACATGACTCCTGGTCAGGACCACCCACCTCCAGCCAGTTCTTTCCTTTCCCTTGCTTCCATGACTTCCTCAGCTGCCCTGCTCAAGGAGGTTGCTGCAAGGGCTGCAGGCACTCTTTTGGCTGAGAAGAAAAAGTCATTGGTTTCTGAGGATCCCCTGCAGCTTTCAGAGATGAAGCAAGAGAAAGCAACTCCACCGCAGTCTTTGGAATTATTGTTACTTCCAGTCCCTAAGGGAAGAGCTTCTAAGCCCACGAACACAGGTATGGACTATTTCAGTCACTGAGTAAGGCACATTTGTTTTGCTGTAGATTCGTATAATGTCTCTCCCATAGGTCTGCTTGGCATTGTTTCTACCTATTATGAAAAATAAAAGTGAAATACTCTAAGTAAACAAAAGGATACTTCTAAAAGTATCATTTAAAGACCAAACCTTCACAAGTGTTTCCATATTTGAAAGATAATGAGTGTACAGTTCAATACCTTTTTTTTTTATTCCATACAAATGCATTTTTTTCCCTCACCAAGTTCAGAATAGGTCCATACAAGAAATATTTAATGGGGAAGATCAAAGAATCCCTGTCAGGGAGCTCATGGTATCAGTGAACATGTACAAAACCAGTGCTTTTGAAATATTGGACAAGGGAGAATTTTCCCTCCTGCTGTCTCTGTCACAAATGGACTTTTGTATAATCGCTTACTACCTGTCCTAATTTACCAGAGTATATTATTATGTTGCCACTTTTCATTAAAATTTTCTGCGGAAGCACGAACAAATCTCACATGTTCGTTCTTTCACAATCCTTTGTCATAAAAAATAGAAAAAAATGAACTGCATTTTTCTAATTCTGCTCAAAAAAACCTGCTTTATACTTCCACCTCCCCCCTGCCAGTCCTGACTTTCAGTCTTCTGGGATGTAGACCTAGAGGAAACAAGGAGAAACAATACTGCTAACAAAATGTTCACTAGGAGTCAGTAAATAATATAGGAGATTACATTATTTCAGTGAGCAAAATATGTAATATTTCATATAGACTATCAGTTCTTTTAAAAATTGCATGCATCACATGTTTCTATTTCCATGGAAATACCTACAGAGCTCAGGCACCATGATCTTGCCACAAATTCTATTCTGGTGAAGAGGATGAGGAAGCTTTACTAAAATACTTTCACAACATATATAGCTTGAGTTAGTAAGCTAGGACCTGCTTACACTGAAATGTTTTACTGCTTATACCGAGATATTTATATTGGTGTTGTTAAGTCGGTATAAAACTATGCATAAGCCCTGGCAAGGATGTTATGAGATACAGTTTGTGACTGGCATAGCCATGTCAACAAAAGCTCCTGGTGTGGACAAGTTATGTTGGCAAAACTGCTTCTTTTACTTGAAGGAGGGGAGAACAAACTTATATAAGCATAAGAACAGGTTGTGCCAGTGCAAGCTGTGTCTATTGTGAGTGCTTTGCCAACACAGTATACTAGAGTAGCAAAGTGCCCCTGGCACAAGACCTGGCCTGAGAGGCTTTTGGGGTTTTAAGTTACTAACTTTCCAAAGTGACAAACTAAACCAAAAATGGCTCTCTTGCACCAGAATAAGAAAGTCCACATGAACTTAAACAACATTAACTAAACTGGATTGATTCATACATTAGTTTAAATTTAATATAGTATAACTTTCGTGTGTATAAAAGGCCCTAAAGAGGACAGCAAGAAGGCAGCAGCATAATTGAGGGGGGCGACTGGGATAGCAGCCCTGGGTGCTGCTGTTAGGAGAATACAAAAATAACAGCTGCTGCAGAGGTATCTGGACACGCCACCACTATTGGTGCTGCAGCAGCCAGTGCTTCCCCATGTGCAGCCCCTGCACAGAGCATGAAGCTGCCCTGCTATGCCTGTGCAAGGAGTCGGTTACATTAATAGATTACAGTATTTAATGCAGCTTACCATTCCAAAAATTTTCAGCATTGTATGCTTATTACTGTGTATGCAAAAAGTGGTTGCATTATTTGTTACTCTGACAGTGAAGAGTAGTGCAGAAAAGGCTTTTATTCCTGTAAAATCCAGGTTCCATATGTTTGGCTAACAAATTATGAATTGTAGACTCTGGCTGTGCAGCCTGGGCAAGAGGAATGCAGTTAAGTACATATGTGGTACTGGCAATTTGTGAACTGGCTCTGATACAGTGAATTTTCTAGCAGCTATACTCTTGGCTTAAGGCACAGGCTTGCAGTGCTGCGAAAAGATGGCAATGGGGGCATATTGCCTCAGGTCCTTAGTAACCATGAAATAATTGTTTCCATTTGCTTTTTATAATTTCAGATGTATATGCATATAAAGATGTGTGTGTCTTAAAAAAAGGATCCGAGGGTCCGGGGAAGGGTGTTTCCTCTCAGTTTATATGCACACAACTTCAGTTAGCATCCAAGCAAACTTTACCATGAAAGATGAAAAACAGTTGTGCCTTTGTATACAGGCCCCTTTCCGATACATTCATTAATTTTCAGCTTGCAAAGAAATGAAAATAAAAGACCAAGAAAAGCATTTAGATGGACTGTTTAGGTGCTCAGTTGATTTGGTGTTCCATAATCAATCTCTCTGTAAATGTACAGTGTGCAGAAAGAGGTCACTGTTGTGTGATTTTTTGAGCAGTGGACATGGTGGTACTGTACTCCTCTAAAAGCTGAATTGGGTAACTGAGCATGAGCATGTATATTTACTATGAAAGTAAATGTCACACACTCCTTTGAATCTTTTTGCAACCATGGTTTATGATGCTAAAGCACAATATAATACTTAATTTTATAAACAGTTGTCTGTGGTTGCTGCTCTTGAAGACTAGGTTCTTGGGCTGCCAATAAGATAGACAGTTGTTCTCTGAAGGCTTAGACTGGCAAATATCCCCATGTGTTTTCTTGTATATTCCCAGTTTGCTTCCAGTTGTTATAAGACATTTCTTTCAGCCACTTCTGGAATTTAATTTTGCCATCAGTGACAGCCAGTGGTCGGTGAGATCTATCACATACTGATGAGTAAAGAAGCTGCTAGAATCTGTTCCACTTATTAGATGCCTAAGTGTGGTCCTGTTCCTTCCACCCCGCTGTGGACCTTGATAACCATTAAATAGTCGTTTCTATTTGCTGAAAAACTGCTAACAGAAAAGATGACATGGTCCTTTCTCCCACATGGCTGCTTTTTTCTGACTTTGTCCTAAGGCTAAGGTGAAAGTACATTACAAAAAAGTAGTGGCATCAATGGTTTTTCAGAGATCCAAGCAGGGTGAAATAGGATTGCAGCTAGGCACCTAACAGGTAGAATAGATTCTGGGTTGTGGAGCCCACACAAGCATTCTTGCAAAAAAAAAAAAAGAGTTAGGGCTCTTTAAGAGCTCATCTGCCAAAATCTGAGTATATAAACTTTTTCAGTAAGTAAAGTAATGGATAAATGAGCAATTTACAGAGGAAGGCAGGGAATTACTGTGGAGAAACTGGTGCCAAATAGCTGTTCATGGGCCTGCTCTTACCCTCTGATAAGTGAAAGCTTAATTGTGGCAACTTAACCCTGTTTCACTGAGGACTAAGCTGCCCTTGTTTAGCTTTTACTTATCATGAGGTCAAAGCAGGCCCGTGGATACTTACTGCAGAGTAGCTGATGCACAGTAATTCCCCTCTCCTCTTAACTCTCTATAATTTGTTTGTTTGAATATACCCAGGCTGCAATCTTGCCCGATCTCTCACGCTAACTTTGGTCAGGCCTGACAATTACATGAATGGGATATGACTGATAAAAGCGCAAGCTGGTGCAGAAGAGAAGTAAGTGGCATCCCCAAAAATCACTGTGTTGGCAGGGTGTAACGAGACATCTGAAGGCTGGTGGTGCTGCCTTTCAGATGAAATGTGAAATGGAGTGCTAGGAGTGTTTGATTCAAGTCTGTTTCTGGAAGAATACTGATGTCTGTCCTTACTTCCTCACTGCATTCTGAGTCATAACGTCTTGCCTACAGTTCTTCCAACATCCTGCCCAAAGTTTCATGTAGATACGCAGAGTCTAATTTCTCTTCAGTTGTGTACTGCTGTTGAACTCATTGGAGTTGTTCCTAACTTTTACTTAAGTGCAGAATAGAGTTCAGTATAAATTGGAGGAGACGCAGGCCCCATATTCTTTGTTTCTTGTGCCAAGTCATTATGTAACGTTAGAGAGGGCTCTCATGTTCCATTTCAGAGATGACTGCATTCTTGTCATCACCAGGGATCCTGGTTTTCTCTGGTAAAAAAAAAAAAAGGTATCCCCAATTTTTGGATTAAAAAGAGTAACCCAAAATCCACATTTTTCCATGATTAAAATGAAAGCCCACTAAAATATATATATATATTAGAGGCAAACCAGTTTCTGCACGCCAGTTTCTACAGCTAGTGGCACAAGAGAATGTGGTGTGATTCAGACTTCCCACTTGAATGGCCAGGTACCATTTACAGGTAGGCCAGCTGGGGCTGGCCCAGCCTAGAGCAAGGCGCAAACTCAGGGCTGTAGAGTTGACATATAACCACTCTGCTCTTGAGCCCCTTCAGGACTTAGGTAACTGAGCAGGGATCCTGGTTTTGTCTGATTTAAAAAAAAAAAAAAATCCCCAATTTTGGATTAAAAATGTAACCCAAAATTCATATTTTTCCATGATTAAAATGGAACATCGCTATAGACATAGATATACACACGCACATAAAAAACGTAACAAAAATCCATATTTTTCCATGTTTAAAATGGAACACCACTGAAAATCGGGGATTATTTATATATCTCGATATAGATCTATATTTGTATATAGATCTCTCTGTCTCTCTCATATATATATAATCCCCAATTTTACATAGATTTTATATATCTATGTTGATATCTATCTAGATATATAGATATAGGTATCTGGATATAGATACATCTATCTATATCTATATATCTGTAAACAGATATAGATATAGTGGTGTTCCATTTTAATAATGGAAAAATATGGGTTTTGGGTTACGTTTTTTAATCCAAAATTTGGAGATTTTTATTTTTTTTTTAATCAGAGAAAACCAGGATCCCTGCTCAGTTACTTAAATCCCAAAGGGGCTCAAGGGCAGAGTGGTTATATGTCAACTCTACAGCCCTGAGTTTGTGTCATGCTCTAAGCTGGGCCACCCCCAGTTGGCCTACCTGTAAATGGTACCTGGCCATTCAGGCGGGAAGTCTGAACCACACCACATTCTCTTGTGCCATTGGCTACAAAAACTGGTGTGCAGAAACTGGTGTGCCTCTAGGCTCAGATGGGCTTCTGACTCCTTTTTTTAATCATAAGTCCTGTATAATAGGATTTGCCATTATCAGTACAGTTGCAATTGGATTTTTTTGCCTACAATGACATGCTTAACTGCTGTTTTTATCAATGTATGTATTGTTAAAAGGGTAGAAAATAGATGATAAAAAAATAGAACATTTTCTGGATTCCTATGGATAGTCAGTGGCTGACAAAAAGAGGATGATAGAGGGAAAAGAATTGATGGATAAAATGCTATGACTGTATATTCCTATAGTTTGCCGTTTACCTTTTATGAAGAAATAAGTAAAGACATTAAAGAAGTGAAACACTAGCAATTCTTGCATTGGTTTCTGCTGACTCTGCAGAGATGCAATGAGGGAGCAATTTGATAATATATTTAGTGTGATAGAAAACATCACGAGAAGAATTTCAGAACCTGCAAAACACATGCATTGAAAACATACTTTAAGGCTTGTTGGTTAGGCCAGTAAGGACCATCTAATCAGATGAATTATATTTTTGTCTCCTACCTGGGTATAGGAATGATACTGCAGGACTTTACACCATCTTTCTGGAGGTTTTGTCATTTGGTTCCCAATCGCATGAGGAGTTGACATATGCTTAATTCTTGCAGGTAGAAAATAGCTACTAGTAATGAGCTGAAATATGCTGTAAGTAATTTCCAATAGCAGGATAAACAGTACTGACTTCGGGATATTCAAAAACAATCAATTTCCATTTCAGCCCTCAAAAATTACTTCTAGTTCCATGATAGCACTACAGATTTTCTCATAATGGGCAGAGGCATTTGTAGTGAGATGTCAGATACTTTGCTTCTGACTTGATACAGTTAACTATCTCTTTTCCCCTTAGCCTGGTTGTTACTCTGTACTTAGAAGATAAACTATATTTGCTGACAAATACAAAAATCTTCTTCTTCGCCTTGGTTGCATTTCCTCCTATTTTGGGCAGTGCTGTGCAAAACAGGCCAAATGTCTAAGAGGGCAGTAGATTTAATGTGCTAGCAACAAGAGGAATAGAAAAGAAGAAGAGAAAACCCATGACCTTAAGACCTCCTGATGGCTGAAATGGCAGCGGCATCTGCTAAAGCCATAACTAAACAAGTTCAACAGCAGGGACTCTGAAGTTGCTCACTACTGGAATTGAATATCATTAATGGCACCAGCATGGTTTTCAGCTAAGAGCTATGAATTATTCTATATTTAATATTTTTTCATTTATCCATCAAATGCAGGGCTGTGTGAATTTTGAATTTGTAAGCCAAGAGTTACGCATGTATGCCCACATTCAGTTGGCAGTGGATAGGAAGTTTTGACCTTAGAATGATATTTATGAGAAAAGTCCATCTTGGTTCAACCAGATAATATGAAGCGTTGTAGCCAAATAAGACAGAATAGCATCTCCTACTGGGTATCCAAAAGCTATTTAAGACTTCAGCTTTATAAACAAATCTGACTTTCAAGGATGAGCTTAGGTAAATGGGGATGTGTCAGGAGAATAACTGAAATATGTTGATGAGCATTATTTTTTAACCATTGCTGTCTCTTTGCAGATGAGATACTTAAATTTAAAAATGGTATGTGGGTATGTTTACAAGAAGAAAGTATTCTACTCTAGGCTATAAAAGTTCTTCTCTTTTTTTCTCTCCCCTTCTGCTAAGCTTCAGAAGAAGAAGGAGGAAAACCTTTCCAGTGTCCAATCTGTGGCTTGGTTATAAAGAGGAAGAGTTACTGGAAACGACATATGGTGATTCACACAGGTTTAAAGAGTCACCAGTGCCCACTCTGTCCCTTTCGCTGTGCACGCAAGGACAATCTCAAATCACACATGAAGGTAAGGGATCTGTTCACTGACAAGGAAGAGACTGTGTCAGCAACTAAATAAATAGGAAAAAGAATGTCTCTGATTAAAAGTAATATTTAAAGGCGGGGGGAGGGATATTATTTTCTTACCTGTGCTACTAAACTACCTTGTGATTAAAAATGAAAGCATAAAATGTGAAATATTAAATTTAGATTTTAAAAATGCCTTCTGCAATTTTATACGGTTTGGACAGTGAAAGTAGACTCCGTTTTACTTTTTGCCTGCCGTGGTTGAGCACGTGGTAAAGTTAGGGTTGCAGGCACTTCAATGAAATATTTAAAACCCCCAAAATTATTGTTTTAACACCAAATGTTTTAAAAAATATTTCTATTAACTTTGGAGAGGGGTGTGTGTGAAAAAGTGTTATTTCTTTCTTTTTTTTTTTGATACAATACTCACTATTTGAGGCCTGTACTACCTGAAGTAAATTTTATGTATATGTTAAACTGGCAAAAGCAAACAATTTTAAATAGTATCTCCAGTAAGTTTAATAGAATTTAGGGTGATAAATATCACTTTCCAGATAGCAGGGGTAGCCAACCTCTGGCACAAGGGATGGCATGGGCAGCCACTGGCAGATCAATGAGGGGGCAAGCGGCACAGCAGAAGATAGGTAGAGAGCAAAAGACTGAGCATGAGATCCAGCAGGAAGCACAGAGTAGAAAGCAGAGCAGCAGATCAGGAAGAGGAAGGGGATTGGAGTGGCACTTGGGGAGGGTGTGGAGCTAATTTTTGGCACCCCTGCCAAGAAAGGTGGCCCCTGTTGCTATAAAGGATGTGTCTGTAGTCATTGACTTCAGTTGAGTCATTGTGGTTTACATTTCACATAGGCAAGGCTAGCTGAACCCATCCCTGACCGTTCTGAGTTTACTCCATCATGTCTCAAGTGTCATAGATTTCATAGACATTAGGGCTAGAAGGGACCTTGGAAGATCATTGAGTCCAGCCCCCCGCCCAAAGGGCAGGAAGTCAGCTGGGGTCATAGGATCCCAGCAAGATATGCATCCAATTTTCTCTTGAAGGTGTTCAGTGTAGGTGCTTGAACCACCTCTGATGGCAGGCTATTCCAGACCTTGGGGGATCAGACAGTAAAGAAATTCTTCCTTATGTCCAGCCTGAAACGGTCTTGCAGTAGTTTATAACTGTTTGACCTCGTCATCCCTTGGGGGGAGCTCTGGTGAATAAACGTTCCCCCAGATACTGATGGTCACCCCTGATAAACTTATAGGTGGCCATCAGATCACCCCTGAGCCTGAGCTTTTCCAGGCTAAAGAGCCCCAGGGCTCTCAGCCTGTCATCGTAGGGTCTGCTTCCCTGACCTCTGATCATGCGCGTGGCTCTTCTCTGGACTCTCTCAAGCTGCTCCACATCCTTTTTGAATTGTGGGGCCCAAAACTGGACACTACTCCAGCTGCGGCCTCACCAAGGCTGAGTACAAGGGGAGAATGATGTCCCAGGATTTGCTTGAGAAACATCTATGGATGCAAGCCAGCGTTTTGGTCGCTTTACTA
>NW_005842077.1:1856239-1886060 GCF_000455745.1 Alligator sinensis
TGAAAAAGGACTTTTTATTGTCCTTGATGCTAAAAGGTAGTTGGAGTTCAGTTGCAGCCTTGGCTTTCCTGGTATGCTCCCTGCAGGACTGGACCAGTGCAGAATAATCCTCCTTGGAGGTGACTCCCATCCTCCATCCTTTGTAGGCCTTTCTTTTTAGCCTCAGGAGATCTGCTAGGTCCCTGGAGAGCCAGGGGGGCTGCTGTGCCCTCTTGCTGCCTTTCCTCCGGGATGGAATAGAATTAGCTTGTGCATCGAGGATCGCTCCCTTGAGGAACAACCACTCTTCCTGAACTCCCCTCCCCCTGGGGTCGTGGTCCCTTAAGGCCTCACTGACAAGCCTCCTGAGCTTGTCAAAGTCGGCTTTCCTGAAATCAAGGACTTGTGTGTTGCTGACCAACTTGCCAGCTTTACGGCAGATGGTAAAGGTGATCAGCTCGCGGTTGCTATCACCCAGCTTCCCATCGATCACTAGGTCACCGATTAGGTCATCCCCAGTAGCCAGTACCAGGTCGAGCAACGCTTTACCTCTCGTTGGCCCGTAGACTTTTTGAGTCAGGTAGAGGTCATCCACGCACGATAGGAAGCTTTGCAACCACTTGGATTTTGCTGAGTGATCCTGCCACGAGATGTCTGGGTAGTTGAAGTCACCCATGACAACCATGGCCCTGGAGCATGGAGCCTGAGCCAGTTTTGGGGCGAACTCCTGGTCAAGCTCTTGCCTTTGGGTGGGAGTTCTGTAGTAGACTCCCACCATTGTGTCCCCTGTGCTGTGTTCCCCACAGATTTTAACCCAGAGGGTCTCCAGTCCTCCACTGTGTCATGCCTTTACATGTTATAGGGTGGACTACTTATTTTTAGAGTGACTCCTGGACCACTGTACCAGGTGCATTGCTCATTAGGTCTTACTGCATCAGGTCTGCCTGGGTTGAGGACATGAAGTTCTTCCTTTCAGGAGCCTGTGACCAGCAGTAAGTGCAGTTCAACCTCTTCAGGCAGAAGTGTTTTTTCACTTATAATGCTAGGAACAAAAGCATAAGCAAAGAGAAAAAGGGGTTTTGTTTTTTGAAGGAGGGAGTGGGACAAACAAACAAGGAGGGAGTGAATAACAAACAGTCTGTAACAGGTCTGTATTACTTAAGATCTGGCACTCCATGCAGAATCCCGAATTCATACCACTCCATGGTATAGGCCCTAGGCAAGAACCCTTTTTTGATCTCCCCCAGACAACTTATCCTCATTTGTTCCCTGCTGCAGTTTTTCTCTTTCCCGGTGATATTTTCTATTGCCTTCTAGTTTTTCTGTGTTTGCAAGTTGGGACCTTCTTCTTTGCAGGCCAGTCTGATAAACTCAGTGTGGGTAGCAGGGTCCAGATGTAGGACATTAAAGGCAATGAATGGCACATATATTGTCTCCTAAGTACTGGCAGATGGATGGTTCTCTGACTCTTTCTTGTCTATGTACAGCCAGTCTCTTCATGAATCAACTCCCATTTGTCTTGAACCAAGCCACCTTACAACAATCAGAAATACTTACAGAACCTACAGTATTTGTAACTTATCACAGCAACTCCCCATCTGTCAGAACACTGCTGCAGAGAAATCAGAAACAGAGAAGGACCAGAGTTTTTTATGCTGCGTGTTTATGCCCCAGAACACACAAGTTTTATAGGGGTAATGTTAGTTTTCTGAAATTGGAATCTGGTACATCAGGGGTGTCAAATTCACCCCAGGTACCATGCCAGATACAGACCGCAGGGGCTTCTCCCAGGCTGGATCCACAGTGCCAATTTGGGTAGCAGTGTGGGGCCATTTTTGGGTGGCAGTGCGAGTCCAGGGGCATGTGGAACATGGTGGCAGCATGGGTCTGGGGGTGTGTGGCAGCATGGGACTGTGTTGAGCTAGCAGCCTGGATCCAGGGGGTTGCTGTCAATGGCCATTTCCATTGGGCTCCAGGGACTCCAAATTCTGTGGCATGCCCCTTCTTCCCAACTTCCAGTAGCCCATTGGATTACTGGTAGACCAGATGGAATAGTTCCACAGGTCAAATTGCTGAGCATATGGTTAGATTGTTGCATAATCTTCCAAGAGATGTGGGTGTAATGTTGGTAGCAATAATTAGACTGGGCAAAGGACTAGATAGAATTTAAGAAAATAATTCCATGCCATGAAATGGATGGACTTAAAGACCTGTGTTAACTCATCCACTATTGCTAACTTTCCAACTCAAGGAATTTGAGGGAGGCATTCAATGAAGTATTGGTTATATATCCTTGGGATATTATTCCACATCTAAAATTTGATTTTTTTTAAAAACCTCCTTTTTAAGTTCTATTAAAACATTGCACTGCCCTGTGTAACATTTCATCTTTCAACAAAGATTTTCATCATAATAAAAGGTACCAAAGATTTAATTATGTAGAGCAGTCCCCAAGAATGTCTGACAGCACCAAAGATTATTTTTAATTGTTCTGCTCTGTGTGAAGATTAAACTGAGGTTTAATCAATTCAAGCTATTTGTAAACAGAAAAAATGCATGTATGCTAACACCTTACAAGCCATGTCTCATCCTAATAGTGCGATGAGAGTAACAGCTGACCCTCTTCTGTATGAATACTAGCTATTGCCTTCGTGATACAGACAGACACTAACTTGTGAGAAATCTCACCTCATATCACAGATAAGAACTGCGGGCCTTATAGGGGATACTGTTTTAAAATGATTCCAGCATAAGTCTGTAATTCAGAACAATTTCTACACCTGTGTGTGGTAGCTGTTTGTTCAAATCTTCTAAAATCCCTCAAAATCCTGCAAACCCTCAACGCATGCACACGTACACTCTTCTGCCCCAAAGGCAATAAAATTTTGCATGTTACTTGTTAACATTAATGTGTTTAAATTATATAAGAGGTGCTTGCATGTTGCTACTTTGACATCAAATTTCTTAGTCCATGATGTCCTCAGTGGCGGGTGTTTGGTAAATTCCCATCTGCTCTAAGAGTGTGCTCATATGTGGTTCCTAATGTTTTACTCTTTTACCCCTTCAGATCAACATGTGCGTGAGGTCTGTTTGCTTCTTGGTGCAATTCAGGGTGTTGATATTGATCTTTTGTGATTCAGTTACTATGTACCTGCAAACCTTTATCTTTTTCCTCTTTCACTGTCACAATGAGATGCACTGACACACAATAGAAGAGCATCTCCAAATTTAAACCTCTGGTGATTCACGACTGTTCTCAGTGGATAGCCCTCAACACGATTATTTGATTCTCATTTGATTAAACAGTCTGAATGCAAATGTATAATAATAGCACATGAGTATTTTCAGTCTTTGGTCTGAGTGAAAGGGTGAAAGAACTATTAGTGTTAAATTTATTCCTGGTTTGTGGGATGAAGTGCGTCTTCACCAGGTTTCAAAGTGGTTAACTAATTTGGCAGTTTAAAAAAAATCCATAAAACTATTCGTAAACCCAGAGTCACTTGTAAAAATGAGATTTTATACATGAATCAATAAAATAAACTAGCGAAGATTCCAGCAAGCCACATCCTTACCGTGGGGGTGGGGCATGCAGGCTGCGAGTCTTGGCACTTGATACAGTTTAGTCTCACAGGTCAGGATGGCACATGTCGGGGGCTGTGGTTGACACTGTGTATACAAACCTCTTAAGAGTATAGAAGTATGAGTAGGAGTCAGTAGACTATCCTAAATGCACAGCATATAGAGATTTGAAGGAAATACTTTATAAAAATTGCCTCCTAAAAACAAAAGTGTGTTCACAACAGAATATGGGAAAGCCTAAAGAAATAGACTAATCAGAGGTCTTACAGTAAAACAGAAGCTGTTAATTGGAGAGGCGGTATGGTTTCTCATCATCATTTAGAGATTTCATGGCGCTATTTAGCTTTTTGTGGGTAAAGAGGGAATTTACCTACACAGACTATTTTTACTAGCTGCACCCAATCAGTTTACAGTGGCTGCAGATAAGATTGTGTATTATCTCTGGGGAGTGTGGTTTCTCAAAACAAAGGACTCACTCCAGAATGCTCTACTGGAATAGTTCTGTTTATCAGGCTGTGCTATCTGCTCAGACAGGATTCCACCTAAATCCCAACCCAACACATGTTGGTAAAAATACGATAGAATCTAGTATGTGATCCACACTACCATACCTCCTGCCATGCCACGTGATTGTGGGATCCAGCCTCAGATCCTATCCTTCCTTATTGCTGGTACATGGGAGCCAGTTCTATAGCTGCAGGACTCTTAGCCCTGCTAATGTGTGAGACAGAGGCACTCAGCCCCAGGACCTGTGGGACTTTTCTTCCTGACAGCTGTGGGGTGCTGCTGCGGCTGAGAATCCCCTCAAGTGTGGGGGACACAGCTCTGGCAGCACTTGGTACACCCCATCATCTGGGAGCCCCATCAGCTGGGGGAGACCCTGCTATATGAACAAATTAAAAGTGGAGAGAGACCAGCTATAAAATCATCACACATTTTTCAGCTGTACCTTTATAGGTGGATGGACCTTTTTATGGCATGGTGGTTAATTTGCATGTGTAGCCAGTCTAAATTAATTGTGCAGTTAATTGTTTAATTGCACAATGCATGTAATATGTAGACGGGAACTCAGTTTTATGTTCAGCTGAATGGGATGGCAGATGTGACTTCTTTCAGGGCATTTGTCCTATTATGCTTTTCTTTGGAATCCAAGAGCCTTTTTCTCATGACATTTGGGACTAGCCGGTGTAGCCCAGAGCTGCAGTATGTGCACCCCTCCATAGAATTTTAAATGTTGTAGGTCTTTTCCAGACTCACACAGTACTTAGGAATTCTGAGTTTTGCTTTCTGTGAATGATTATAGGATTTCATATTGGGGTTGCTTCTTTTTTCCCCATTTTCCATTTTATGCAGTAGAAAAACCAGTTTCTAATACCTTTATGTCAATTATAACATGCTAATCAGACCAGGCCATGGTCATTGAAAATATTTTTGGTGTCTTGTCTCCAGGTAAGGAACACCTTCCTAGACAGAATAATGGACTCATTCCGAGCTAATCATGTGCAAGTCTATACAAACTTTTTTGACAGCACTTTAACCAGTAGAGGTCCTTTCCTAGAACCAACTCGCAACAGGAGGTGTGGACGTGAAAGATGAGAAGGAAAGCACCCTTGCATGCATGCTACAGGCATGGGGGATTGAATGGATACTGCCATTTCAGGCACAGAATGTTATCTTTAATTGCTGTGTGATATTTAGGTTGTTAGAGAAACCCAGAATAGATGCAGTACAGAATTTAAAACTGAACATAGTTTTTTTATTGGCCTGTGATGGGGACAACAACCATAGCATCTGCATAAGCCCAAGTTTCAGTCCTTACCTTTTGGTCCCGAGTTCTTGGAAGGTCTGTCAGATGTGGTTGCAGTTGCTCTCATCTCCGGCGTATTTTGGAGATTACAGCATGGTTTCAACAGGTGTTCTAACCATTGAAACTGATGTTAAGCAGAATAGAGAGAGGCAAACAGCAAAGGAAATAGTTCTTGAGATCTTTCCTACAGGCCTTCGCTACATCTTCAGGTAAAGGTGCTATAGGATCACATGTGCATGGCAGGAAGCGTGATTGTGAGATTGCGCATTAGATACCATTGCACCTTATTGCTGTGGCAGGGGGAGCCCAATGATGGGCTCCCCCTGCATTGGCAAGAAGCAGTCTCCCATGACTGGGAGGCCCCTCTGCTGAGGGGACTCCCATCCACGGGGATCACATGCAGCCAGGGCTGAGAGGCCTAGGTGGGACAGAGTCATGTCAACTGAAAGCCTCTTAGCCCTGGTTCTTTGTGTGGTGTACCTGGGCCCACCAGCCACAGGTGCTGCTACGATCTCTCAGCCCTGGGGTGTGTAGAGCACCCTGCAGCTGGGAGATCACAGCGCCTGCCATCTCCCAGACTCGAGAGTGCGTTGTGGTCCCCAGCAGCAGCTGCATTCTCCCAGCTGCCGACTGCCTACACATGCAAATTAAAGCTAGCAAGAAACCAGCTATAAAATTATTACATATTTTTGAGCAATAACTTTATATCTGGTTGGACCTCTTTAATGTGCCATAGTTAATTTGCAGGTGTAGCCAGTCTAAATGTATTGTGAAATTAACAAGGTACTTGCACAATAGATATAATATGTAGAAGGGGCCACAGTTATCTAGATGCATATACACTTTTTGAAGATTAGGAAAACAGTATTATTTTAGATACTTATTTTGAAGGATCAGAAAAGTGATTATTTGGGAAGAATGTCTCAGCCTTTTCTGTTTCCCCTTCTAGGCTAATGTGGATGAAATTCACTTCAGAGCAGTACTGTAGGCATCCATCAGTCAGCTTCTGGCCCCGTAGTATCTTAGGGGTATGTACTCACTACCACACAACTTCTTGCTGCAGCTTTCCATGTTCCTTGTGG
The DNA here is from genome assembly GCF_000455745.1 of Alligator sinensis. Classification (NCBI taxonomy): domain Eukaryota; kingdom Metazoa; phylum Chordata; order Crocodylia; family Alligatoridae; genus Alligator; species Alligator sinensis. The sequence continues at coordinate 1,862,687 of NW_005842077.1, forward strand.
AGAAACAGGCCAAGATCACAGAGCTTCATGCCAGAAAAGAAACAGGGTATCAGCCTAAGTACTAAAAAACATAATTTGGACCAAAATTTCTGTAACTGTAAGTAAGTATGTACTGTATAATATAGAGACATTTATAGTTATAGTTTTATATCTTGCAAAAGAAGAAGCTTGAAGCAGAAATAGGTTAACTAGATTGCCTGGCAGTGGAAGAGGATCTTAACATAGAGGATATTGTTGCAGCATGATGAAATGGCAGAAATCAAAGAGATGATTGTGTAAACTAAACAGAAAAGGCAGATTAGGTTGTGGAGGTTGGGAAGGGGATAGCATTATTCTCACCATTGAATCGATTGTGTTTGTGGTTGTGTGTTAAGGGGACCAAACAGTGGGCTCTGTGGGTGCGTCTAGATGAGCATGTGTGCTCTGGTGCGTGGCAAGTTACCCCAGGTGGAGTAGGGGAGGTTGGGGCCAGTACCTGGGCTGGCCCCAATGGGCTTACTTGGGGTCCTGGGGGCCTTCCAGGGGTCCAGTAGTGGCAATCTGGCCTCAGGGAGCCTGGCCGGCAGCCAGACCATGGATCTGGCTGGACAGGCTCCAGTTTTGGGGGGCACACACTGCCACCATGTGTACCACACTGCTTTTTTCTACTGTGGGTTTCTCACGGTGTCAAACCCGTTGTGCCATGCTGCAAGTTATCAGCGCTGGGAATACCTGCACATGTGGTGTGCAGTGCTTGTCTGGACATGCCCTGTATGACTAAAAATCTTATGTCCTAGGGATACAAATATATTAATAGAGTTACGTATATAACCAGCCTCCAGATTAGGAAAAGGGTGCTGAATACATGATGTGGAGAGTAATCAGCAACTTCAAGCATCTGCTTTTAAACTGGTCAGTGTAAACCCTGTGTAAACACTGGTCATGTAAAACCCTTTTACATGATGTGGAGAGTAATCAGGGAGGCAACTGCATCTAGTCAGCAACTTCAAGCATCTGCTTTTAAACTGGTCAGTTTTCGCACCGAGACAAGGTTAAGACAAGAAACTTCAGCACCTACAATTAAACAGTTCTAGAGCACAGCGGAGGAGGAGGATATTCTTTGCTTAGTCTTAAGAAACGTGGAGGTATTTGTTCAAAAGTAACTCTTGCTGAATTAATTGCTCATTGTACCTCTTATATTAAATAAGTTTAACACACTTGGAGGAAGGTTCCTACCCTTAGAAAAACACCTTTTCTCATGTAAGTCAGCTGGTGGCAAATCTTGAATTTCTCTTTGTAAAGAAAAGCACACTAAGGGCTGACTTTGCAAATCCCGGATAATACCAGATAAATTAATTGAAATGACAAAACATAAAGTTACTAAACACCTGAATTGGTGCAGTATGATTGGAAGGCACTGGTCCTGTAAAAGAATATCATGCTCTCATCTACTAGAATACATTGAACATGTCAACAAAATAATGGATAAAGGATATTCAACTGAGATAATTTATTTGGCCTTTAAAAAACCCTTTGGCAAAGTCACTTACTAAGAGGCTGTCAAGAAAATTAAGTAGTTGGAGAGAGAGGAGTGAAGTACTATCAAAGATTAGGAAGTTACCAAGAGACAGTAAAACAAAGGGTAGGAATAAATTATCAATTTTAAGCATGACAAAAGGTTAACAGAAGTGTGCTCCAAACTAGGACAGGGGTTGTTTTTGTATATTTAGTCGTGATCTGTAGAACACTGTGCTGGAAAAACTGCAGGTGACACAAAGTTATTTAAGTCAAGACTAGATAAGATTGAGAAGAACCTCAAAAGGACCAAACTAAGGTAGGGAATTGATCAGCATGATAGGTGAAATTGTTGACAGATATATGGTAGTGCATATTGGGAACAGTTTGAGTTAATCATGCAATTATTATTTATTGGAATTTGAAAAGTACCACTAGAAGCAGCTTATATGCAGTGCTCTAAAAACTAATACGTGGACTTGATGCTGTTTTAATAATTTCTTATGATTTAATCTTGAGTCCTTGAATTACAATATAATACCTTCCAAATTCTCTCTCTTTAAAATTCAGTTGGTAGGAAGTTCTCCTTTTTTCTCCTTCATGAAATTCTTTTTGTACATCTGCAAAAGTGTAATGTAGAGTGCATTTTGTTTCAAGACAAAGGAGGCCCTGGCAACCTGGGTGATGTTGCTGTTGTGACCTCTGAGAAAGGAAATCCAAGTCACACAGATCTGCTCTCTCTTTTCATCAGCATTCTTCAAAGGTGGCCTGCTGAGCCCTTCCAAAGGAAGCTGGGCTGTCATAAAGACTTTGTCACCTGACTGAGACCATGGCTTTGAGTGGCTTCAAAAGAAATCATATTCATGGCTGTGACATGGAGCCTCCAGAAGAATGTGTTAAAAAGAGGGTGGGGAGAGACTGATTCTTGGGGATCCTAACGATATAGCCTAACATATGCATCTCAGTGGGTATATGAGATAAAGTTACTGTAGTAATAGTGCTTGCAACCTTTATCACATATCTGCACCCCTCAAAAAGGAAAAATCACATTCCACAATATTTTCAGTAGTATTTACAGCACTTTCATTATATTTTTTCCTATCTATAGTATATCACATTATTCTACTGGGGTTGGGATTTAAAACTGACTTCGGATGATATAAGAGCTGGGCTTCAGCAATGGTCTTTAATTTTTCATTTGTTGCCATTTAAAAACAAATTAATGAATCCAACTCATAAAATAATAGATTTAACTTTCAGAAACATAATCAATCCCTCCAAATATACACCAAAACAGACATTCATCTTCTGTCAACAGCGCTAGCACAATCGAAATCAATACCTTAAAGCAGGGGTGTCAAAAATATGGCTAGTGGGCTGGGTCCGTCCTCTGAAGCCATATCACCTGGCCACCAGTGCTGCCCATGGGTCTCAGAGTGACCCACATGCTACGTGGTGTGCCAGATTGCCCTGCGTGATGCATGGGCTGCCTGTTCCAGCTCATGTCCTGGAGTGGAAAGCAGCTGCTGTGAACCTCTCAGCTCCAGAGAGGCTGTGTGCTGCTCTGGGGCTGTGCTACATGCACAGTTGCTCTGGGGCTCCATACTGCACAACCTGGTGCTGGAAGCACAGCTCCAGATCCAAAATGTGGAGCTGGTCTGTGGGTCTGATGTGGCCCGCAGATTAACACCACGCCACACATTGGGCCCCGGTCTGGATGAGTTTGACAACCCTGCCTTAAGTTTACTGGTTTTGTAAATATCACATTTGTATCATGTTAAGAATGTTGTTCTGTAAATTATGTTCTGCTGAGATTCCCTCTGACTCTCTGTGTACCACTTAAACTTTGCAACCTTTGGGTACTGCTGCACTGTAATCAGAGCAGCATCAGTGAAATGCAGTTTTACTGAGTGCAGAGCGGTATAGAACAGGAGAGAGATGTTTGGCTCACTAACCACTCGTCTCTGCCAGCCTTAAATCAGATCCTGTTTAGATCACTGGTAAATCTGGTTGAAATGCAAGATTTCTGGTTCACAAGAGATTTGCATATATTTTTTATAATATGCATATGGTTTTCATTTGAACCAGACTGAAACCAAGTTTTTAAAAACAATTTCTCATGAACAGGAGATTCTGAAAAAGTTTTATTGTGGAAACAACAAAATATGGTGTTTCCAAAATGAAATATGCCGTGAGGGAAATCTGCATGATGAGCTATCCTGGAGCCATAGGCTAAGTACAGACAGTCAAAAAGCCTGAGGCTGAATCGATTCAGTCTTTGCAGGTTAGCCTAAAATGCACAGATTAAATTGAAACAAGTAAACAGACATTTACCTTTGATTCAGGAAATGCAGCCACATACCTGCAGTGGCTCAGGCCAGAAGCTGGGGGGCACTAGAGCACAGCTCTCTGGCTGTATGTTCACTTCCTCTTCCTGCTGCCCCAGAGGTCTCTGGGATTTGCAGTCCAGACTTAAAACATCAGGACTCTGCAGGGTTGCTCATCACTTCTTCTTCCTGCTTCCAGGTGCCTCTGGTATTTGTAGTCTACAATTGCAGCCAGCTGTAAGTTTGAGCAAGGGAAGGGGTGTTTAACCGTCATCTTTGCCCTTCCCCCCCACCCCTGTAGACTGGGCTGCATCCCCAGCAAGGCATGCCCCCCACCCCACCCACTTGTCAGCCAGCCCTCACTGCTCTGGCTAGAGAGCAGAGAGGTGGGGCCAACCCTGCTCTTTGGAGTAGACAGCACAGCCCAGGGTTGCAAAATGCTGGGATGCTGCAAGACTCTGATTTAACTTAAACCAGGAAGGGGTCTGGGACAGAAGTTCCATAAACTGGTTTGACCCAAATCACTTAAGTCTGATACCATTTTCAACCAGGTTTATCTTAAATCAGTTTTAACCATGTTAAAACTGGTTTATGTGCACTAAGTTTCTGTTTTGTTACAGGTTTAAACCAGTTTCTGATCACTTAAACCAGTTTATGTGTAGCTTCTGTCCCTAGCCATAGACTCTAAGAGCCTGGGTCTTCCTAGGGTCTCGGTCCTGGCTCTGTGGCAGGGAGACCAGGCTCTGAGAAACCACAGTTAAAGCTGTAGCTTCCCAGTCTGCCATTGCAGAGTTGGGAACTGAGCTCCAGTTAGTCCCAGGACTTCCAGACTCCCATGTTCACAGCAGTGAGTTATAAAGCCTTGGCTGGCTGCCTTCCATCACTCTGGAAGCACCAAGGTCAATAAGGAAATGAGACAGGGTCACATGAGAACCCTGCCTTTGACCTGATGATGGTTATTGAACCCCAGATGCCTTAGGTAAAACATTTCAGGTTCAGTGAACAGCCATTTCTCAACAAAAATTTGTTTTGTTGAAAAACTTCCAACCACTCTAGTCAAGTGAAAATGATTGTATTGATTTCAGCCTGGTGCCAGTTCATCCAGATCATACATTCACTCAGGGGTCTAGAACAAATTTACATGTCTGGCAATCTTTGCTTGAGGAATATCTAGGGTTAATATTGGGTAATTGTATCACAATGCACTGAGGAGGCTGTATAGGCAAGTTTGCTTTGCACCTGCTGGCATTATGCTTGGCTCAGTTACCCCTTTCTTAAACGCTAAATATATCTATATCTATATATATATGGTTAAAGCTAAATATATGCACACTATATATACTTAAATATATATATAGATATAGATATACTATAATGCTATATACCCCCCTCACAAATATATGCACGTTTTATATGAAACATGCATATATGTGTGAGGTAGCTCTGAAAGGCAGTAATTGAGGGAGGCCCCCAATGTACTAGGCCAGTGGATCTGTGGTATGCGGACAACCTGTCAGTGGCACGTGTTAACAGAATTTTTATAATGACTTTATATGATAGAAAATTGCTGGTGGTATTTAAGGTTGAACTGAAAAATTTGCTGATGGTACTTAAGGTTGTATCGTTTTAAATTGATGGTGCGCAACCTGTCAGAGTTTGGGACCCACTGTGCTGGGCAAACATAGGCAGAGACAGTTCCTGTCCAGAACAAATTGAAGATGTTCAATTCAAACAAAAAACCAAACCAAACCAAGCCAAAACAAAACAAAAAACAAACAACAAACAAAAAGGTAAATCTTTCCAGATAGTGCTTGATCAAATAATATTGGCTGTTTCATCATATTTATTCTTTGTCATAACAAAATCTTTCATTTTCTGATAGAATAAGTTAGCCACTGACAAAGCTTGTTGCAATTTAGATAAACAGGAACCATTTTTTTTCTTCTAATAGAGGATTCATATGGGACTTAAACTGAGTAGAAGGGTTACTATTCACATTAGTGTTTCCAGGCTTGCACTGTTTATGGAGGATTATTAGGCTATTCTTCTGTAGGAAGAATCAGTTTTATGCAGTGGTGAAAGTTAGGATCAGGTCATAAGGGCTACCAATTTTGATGATGCAGAAAGATATCCTATTTTATTTTTCAACAGGCCTTGAGATTTAAATACTTTGCCCTCTGTGTGCAATAATGCCATTTTTATTAATAATGGATTTTATTCAGCATCTTTCATGTCAGCTAACTGGCAAACCTTTCATTTCATTTCCTTAATAAAGATGTGTGCAAGTGTGGCATAGGGGTGAAACATCTCCAGTATTTGTATAGCTTGTTTCTTAAATGTAGGTGTTTTTTGTTCTTAACCATTTAATCAGGTTCACCAACACCAGGACAGGGGAGAGACCTTCCAGTGCCAGCTATGCCCTTTCACCTCCTCTCGCCACTTCAGCTTGAAACTCCACATGCGTTGCCATCAGCACTTCCTCAGGACAGAATCCAAAGTGAAGGAGGAAATCCCAGAAACTGAGATCAAGGGGTCACCACAGCTAAATAATGACTCTTGTCCTACACAGAAGAGGGAAGGAGGATCTGAGCTTATAGGACCTGCTTCTGTGTCTAAAACACCTGACCTGGCTGGGCAGGCCAGTACTGGTGTCCCACCCTTATTAGTAAAGGAAGAGCTCAAAGATGACAATGGCATCTCAGCTGCATCCTTTGCTTTTAGCACTGTCGACAGAGCCGCCAACAACAGAAAGCTGAAAGACTCCTCTGACTTTGTGGCCAATACAGCCTCAGCATTATTCAGCCAGGACATCTCTGTCAAGATGGCGTCGGACTTTCTCATGAAGCTGTCAGGTAATTGATCAGCGGGCAGCAGATGCCACTCCTCCTCCTTCAAGCTTAAGAAACCCTTCTGTTTTGTACGTGCTAACTTATGGATTTGTCAAAAATTTTTAAAAAGAAATAGAAATTGGGCCGAAGAGGACCTGCTCAGGTCATATTGAATCAGCATCAGAATCTAGAAATTCAAGAAGTCGTATTCCTAGTTCCTGGATGTAAGAATTAAACTATAATTCTGGGGAGGTCCTATTGTTTAATTCTTACATCCAGGAACTCGCATTCAGTTCCTTGCATCCAGGAACTCTTACATATAGGATCTCAGTTTCTGGGGAGGCTTAATTCGTACATCCAGGAACTAGGAATAAGATCTCCATTTTCTGGTGCTGATTTCAGTATGACCTGAGCAGGTCTTGTTCAGCCCAGTTTTCATAAGAGCTGGGCATCCATAGAATCCAGTTGAAGTCAGTCAGAGCCATGAATGCACAGCATTTCAGAAAATCAGGCCTTTTGGCTCCCTCTGCTTTTACTTACCTGGTATATGGGGCTATTAATGCTCTCTCCTCCTCAGGAATTTGAGGACCTTAATCAATCAATGGAAGTATGTAAAGTATGGAAGACGTGTTACTTTATTTTCTTGATTATCGTCGTCAAAATGTTGATAGCCCAAGAGACACATGAAGACGTTCTGAAAGTCTTTATTATCTTTTTTAAATTGAATTCCGTGTCTAATGCAGGTGGTGGTGTCTTTTTCCTCCCTCAGATGGTTGCCTGCTGAATAATTTTATGAAACTGAGCGTATGCGTCTAGGGAGAGTCCACCGCATTTTCTGTATTCTGTTGTTGATTTGACTGAATATTTCAGTATTGGGAATATCCTGGAGGGGAGGGATGTATTACACTAAACATTAAAAAAATTGGATTTACAGTTAAAAAGAAAGGAAGGAGGGGAGGAAGTTGGTAGAGAATCCAGCTTGTCTAACATGTAGATGGCAGTCCCCAACGTGATTTGCAAATGCCATATCAGTCCTTTGGAGATTGACAATACCCTTTTAAATGAAGAATAATTGGTCACCCCTTCCTTTAAATGGAATTTGAGTTGCATTTCAGTAAATGTCATTGCCAGGTGAACCAGAGGTTCAGCTTTGCTGTAATGTGTGCCTGCTTGGTGATACTGCAGTCATGTCTTTTGGAATTGCTCAGTGTCCTGATCTGCCCCAGATCTTTGTACCTCTGGGAGCACAAATACTTTTTGCTTGTGAACGTAGGATGGAATGAGAAGAGATGGAAAATAAAGGCTAAGGCTTCATACAGCCAGTCAGCAAAAAGGAAAAGGGTGAAGGAAAAGAGGAATAAGAAGCTTAACAGGATGGGAATAACAAAAAAATGTCCACTGTGTGTCAGAAGCAGCAAGGAAAAGCTCAGCATTTTAGAAATGTGGTGACATTTTGTCCCTTTTTGATATGGAAGAACATTTGTTGTTACTGTGTTTCCATTTTATTTTTGTTGTGTTTAAAATGTAGATTAAAACAATTGTTTGGGGGGTTTTGTGACATCTGTTGTAGATGAGCTAGATAAGCATTGCTTAAGTGCATGTTATGCAGTAAGTGGCTCTAGACCTCCATTGTACTGAATAGTAAATAATAGAGCTCATGATGGCTTCTTATGGCATGAATGAGAGCAGAAAGCAAGAGAAGGGGAAAAGCCTGCTCACTGAAAAAGCACACAACATTTTGATCTGTCACTTTCTACGTAATATTTGATGAGGAGCTGTTTATGGTTTGGCAGATAGTCATGCTTTAAATGACTGATCTATTGGCATCAGAAAGAGAATGCAACTGTATGTTACTCATGCAAAAGGCCCATGCATTTATTTTATGGTGACTTACTAAAGGTCTTGAAACCTGACTTGTATGCACTGTTACCTAGCAACATGTTATAAAGTCACTGGGGAGTGAGATGTATCTGTAATTTTGTGTGTGTGCATATTTGGATGAAAATGTACTGCCAGAATCACCAAGTTTACTACACTAGGAAGAAGATGTTACGTTATGTTATGTTAGAGGTAAAGGAACCTGTTTTCCAAGGAGCCTTACATTTTGGGGCAGAATTTATGGTTCTATATGTTCAACTGCTACTATTACCTATGCAGTGTGCCACAGAATAATAGCAGTAGAGGGGTTTTTTTGTTTAGCAGCTTTGCTAAATATTAGCTATGGTTTTGCTAACTGTTTCCAGGTTTTTAACTTACCATGCTGAACCCAATCCTTTTGATTTGCTCCTTTTAGACTCTGGTTCAGTCTATTAAAACTTCTATTATTAGACTTACCTTTTCAAGAAATTACATATTTCCACTTTTCAAATTGCACATGCCAGACACTTGCCATAGAGAAAATCAGACTGGAGGTGACTCTGTAAGATTTTCTTAAATAAAAGATAAAAACCTAGTTAACAAATTTTAAATCCAAAAAAAACTTTAAAAAACCCCCCAAACCACAAAACAGATTGCGAAATACTTTCCCAGTTTTTGTCCATATTCAACAATTCTTGCTAGCCTTCCTTTAAAGTACTTCCAAGTGTTTTATTTAAATTGGAGAGGCTTATAGATTATATTGGTTATTAGTTACTGAGGATGAACAAACAGCATATGTATATTTGTTGTAGCCCTGATCCGCCCTATTATCGAAGTATGGACTTAACTTTTCCCCTATTTAAATTAATCTACTCACATGCTTCAAGTTATGCATGAACTGAAGTGTTTTGCTGGATCAGGGCAACGTGTTTTCTGCTCCTGTGCATCAATTCTGTATAGAACTGTATTTGTGTGTTAACAGTGCTTTCTTCTGTTTTGAAAGGTTTCAGCATTAGAAATTTCAAAAAATGTATCCGTTTAAAATATTTAGCCCTTCCACTCATTTTCTAAATTTGCTTCCTTTTGTTATAAAACAGGGTTTTCTCTCATTAAGCCAAATTACCATGGCCAGCATAGTATAATAAAACTGTTACTGCACTAGTGTTATGTGTAGAATTTACTTTCATAATGTTTTAAAATAAATGAGTCCCATTGAAATAAATGTGATTCTAGCACTATTGATTTCAAAGGGACTTTGTGTGGAAACGATAATTGTAAAGCACACTTTATTCGCTCCCTCCCTCCCTCTCTCTTCCATTTCTGTTGCTCTGCACAACATCTCTTTACAGCCTTTTGTCGCATACTTTCAGTTGTACACTGCTTCTACTGTTCTTTTTATGTTGTCTGAATTACTCATGTGATAACACTTTAATATGGAATAAGGCTAACAGGACCACATATAGTGTGTGGCTAGCTGCAAACTATGTTTAATGGGATAGAAAAAAAGATAACCTTTCTAATTCATGACTGATGTCAGAGCCATACAAAAATACAAATTGTATGTTTTTTGGAAATAATACCATGTTGGGATTTTGCTAACTGGCCAAAAACCACTTTATACTCTGAGATCATGTTTCCTGAGCTGAGTTCATTCGTGGAAAAAATGAAGTCCTAAATCAGCTGACTGCCACAAACAATACATATGTAGGTAAATCGCAACATTAGATATTAAGGTTATTCATATTTCATTAACCCTTGAAACTTGTGGGGGTCAAGCAAGCAATATGAAATGCTGCAAAGCTTGTCATCAGCAGTGCTGAACTGGCTAGTTAGGAGATTCTTCAAAAGGCTATTTTTAAAATAGTATAAAAAGTAGGCCCAATTACGTTTTTATAATTGTTATATTTCTTTAGCAGTTTCAAATAAAAGAATATGCCGCATCTATTTTAAGTCAATAGTTTATGTCAAAGTGGGAGATTTCAGTTAGAATATATTAGCACATAAGACTGGCAGTTTATTGACCAAAGCTCTGATATTGCTCTTAGGGTAGGCCAGTGGTTTTCAACCTTTTTTCATTTGCGGACCTCTAAACATTTTTAAAAGGAGGTTCAGACCCTTTTGGAAATTTCAAATGGAGGTGTAGCCCCCTTTGAATTGTAAGTGGATATTCACACACTTTTGATTGATCGTAGTTGTCTTAAACATAGTCTGCAGACTCCCAGCGATCCATAGACCACAAGTTGAAAAACACTGGTGTGGACTTCCGATGCCATCAGGATACTTCTTTGAATCATCTCTTCAGATTCAGAATTTCACCAGGACTCTTACTTGAAAGTAAAACTCAAAAAGGCCATTAACATAGTTAATTGAAACTTAAGCAAATAAAAGCTTTTAATCATCTTTGCCTCTGATACATCATCAGTTTCCCCTTCCCTTTGCCGATTGGTTGTGAGTTTTTTTTGGCATCATTCAAACCAAATATCACATATCTTACACCTCCCTGAAACACCTATAATGTAGCCAGAAGTAGCACTGTAAACTCTGCTCTGCTGCAGTCACATGAATTTCAGTGTAGAAAACTACTTCCCAATGTCACTTGTCCCAGTATACATAAGGAAACATATATACCTGTGATTCTAGAGAGTGTATTTTCAATCTAGATTTAAAATGAAACATAAGTTCTATTAACAAAAACAAATACAATGATAATTCTGTTTCTCCTGTCATGACTCCTGCCTAGAGCAATGGCCCATAATTTATGGGCCTGTCTGTCAAATCCACTGGATTGTTCATTCAATTTGTTTTCAATAAAGTTCCCCTTACCAGCATTTTAAACCAACCTTCCCTTTTACAGTCTGTGCTTTTATGGGGGAGAGCAGGGATTTCCACTCCTTTTTCCTCTGTGACAGCAGAGCCTTTTGCAAGGAATTCTTTCCTATCAGAAACAAATTTAACTTCATTTCTTCCCACCCATAGCTTTGTCCTTATCTGCCGTGGAGGGGAGAGTCTTTGCAAATGATCTTGCCACATGGTGGTAAGAAGCCAGGACTTTGCTGCATACGAGATTGAGGATATACCAGGAGTTCAACACGGTGGTTCAGGCAAACTGACTTGCTTCCATTCAGGGCCATTCCATTGCAAGCAGCACTCCACTTGACTGGCAAACAGTTTGGCATACCCTTAAGGATAGTAGCAGAGGTGAACCGTGCAAGCCTTCAGCTTAGCAGAACATTTATGTAACGGTAAAGACAGCAAATGTGTCCTGGCTCATTCAGTAGGCTCCACAAAAATGAGCCTCCCCCCATTTTTCTGCATATTTCTTCCTATGACAAGTCACATGCATACTCCACACTCTCTTCTGGATTGATTGTTCACTAGCTGGTTAAAACCCAGTCAGAAAAGGAGAAAGGGAACTTCTTGTAGCAGCATTTGTATATAAACTAATGCTCCATGTTTTTCTTAAAGCTCAGATCCCTCCCAAGCATATTTATCCTTCAGTTCAAGGGAGCTTTAAGAGAAAGCAGGCTAGTTAGCTGTCCTTTTTCCAAACCTTTTACTATTCCCAACCTTATAATATTACAAAATAAAATTATTTTCAGAGCTATGAACTTTAACAGTCTTTATAAGTCCTTGAACAGTTGGGGAGTTTAGTAGCAGCATCCTTTCCTTTTAAACCTTTTCTACCCTGTAATGTCATTGCTTAGGTTGGGGCTGTCCAACTTTGAGGCAGCCAGGAGCCATATAAGGTGAGGGCCACAGACCCAGGACCAGTGCCCATCCAGGATTCCCCATGCTATTTGGGCAGTCCAGCAACCATCCCCCCACCTCGCTTCCTGCCATGCACAAAACCCAGCAGCTTGTCTCCCTGCTCTCCTGGCCATAGGCACTGCGTGGGCACCTTCAAAGTTCACTGCTGTGCAAACAGTCTGGTCCCTTTCCCCTGTCCTGCTCCCAGTCCAAGGGGGTAGGGACAGGAAATAGAAGTCAAAGGAGGAATGGGGAACCCAAAGAACCCAGATGCCATAGCAGGAGCAATAGAAACTAATTCACCAATTCTTCCTCTTGCAGGGGGTACAGATTTTTCTCTTGTTCCTGGCTATCCTCAAGCATAAGCCGTGGTCTCCATAGAGGTTACCAGAGTTCATCTGTATGTTTTTTTTCTCCCACCTTTCTATTACTATAGCAAAAAATGGCCAGTAAAAGACACATCAGTTGTACCTTTACTGACCTCAGCTTCCTTTTGGATGTGAAGGTCCAGTAACAAAAAGGGGTTTCTTCAAATATAGTGAATATGATTAATCTAAATCCCTTGGCTGTTCCCAGTCTCCAGTGCCCAGAAACTCTCATCTGGGGCGTTAGTGTTTATTGAGTCATTCAGATGTTCTAACCTCAGTCCTACCCAGGCTAAAGTGCTGTTCCTCTTGTTTTCGTGCCATAAAAGTCACAGTGGAGTTCCCTATGGAAAGGTTTTGTCTCATCTGCCAAGTTCTGGGAGGAAGTTATTTAAGTTCAGGTCTCAGTACTTTCTGTCATTCAACTTCTTCCATGGAGTCTTTGGTTGCATCTTGCTGTCACATGTCTCTTGTATTTTGTGACGACTAATAAGACAGTTTTGTATTATGCTGATGTAATATGGGGACAGAGTCATTTGTTACAACTACTTTGAACCATGGTGGGTTTATTTGCTCTCTCTGTCGATCTTTTTCTTGTGGCCTTCAGTTCAGCAGAAAGGTTAAGTGCTTGGGGATTCTTTTACTGTCTTAAATTCTTCCTTTCAATTATCTAGTAGATGGACCACTGGCTAGTACTTCATTGTGCCCAACGTATAACACTGAGCTTCACTTGGAGCTGTCTGTGACTTTTCTTTTTTTCAATCATAGGCATTTTGACCACTTAGAAATACACAGTAAGTAAACTGGTCAGCAGCTTCTGTCAAAACCTTTCAGCTTAGTGGTGGAAGCCCAAGGCTTTTTCTTGTGGTGTCTGGCAGTTTCAGGAAAGTGCGTCATTATCTTTAAAGATCTACTTTGCCAAGTGGATCAAATGGTCCCATTTTCAAGAAAGATAAAACTCAGCAATCTGGAAATCTTTGGGTCTTATTCTGTTAGTAATTCATAATGTAATGAATGAAGAAACATTGGCCCTCTGAAAAAAAGCTGCTGCTTGCTGATCAATACATTTTTTCTATGCATTACACAATTGAACTGCTATCTTCTTTGGAGTCAATCTACAGGCAACATATCCTTCAGTTTGTTCTCATTGTATTTCAGGATGAAGGTAAGCTAATACAAGTTAATTATATATGTGTATGTAATTTTTTGTGTGTAAATAGAGAACATTATTCATTCTGGAAAGAAATAATTGTGTAGTTCAAAGCTATTTGAATAGACTTAACATCTCTTTAATCCTAGGCTGGTTCTAATTTGTAAAAGGTTTTTCAGTTGTCTTTTTTTATTTGACCCACAGTCACCTTTATTTGCAATGGCTTTTGTTAGGCCTGCTCGCTGTTTCTCCCAATCTGCTTTGTGATTTGTCACTGTTTGCTATTTCTCATGTATTATGAATCCTCTCCAGAGTTCTGGATCTAAGACAGGAGTGATATAAAATTAGTTTGTTTGCCTGTAATTTTAATTTATCTTAGTATGGATCCACTGTTGTATAGATCCACTTCCTTATGCTTACATACTGCCCCGTGTAGGCTTGATTTACCTTAGAAATACCCTTTTGTGCTGGTTTAGTTGAACTGTTTCTGGTTTTGGTTTTTGGAGGCTTTTTCTGCTTTTTTTTTTTTTTTTTTTTGTAGCCAGATCTGAACAAAAAATTATCCGTTCAACTAAACTGTGTATGTTGATACTTTTATATTGGGGTAGGTTAAACTGATGTAAGCCAGGTGTTTAATTTGGACACACTTGCAGTGGGTTAGCTGCTCTTGTATGTGTGTTACCATCACACCTTTATTTTAAAACAGTGCAACTTTATGCATAGATGAGGCCTATGAGTTTCCCTTTCCTGTATTGCTTTCCTGAGCAATAAAAAAGCTAACACTGGTAACATTCAAATGAGAATATTCATTTGTTGCCTTTACTTGTCTCAGTCACCTTCTATTTCCTTTATTTCCTGCAAATTAACACCCACTAAGATGACTGGGGCAATTCCTACCTTGTGGAGCTACTGTTCTTGGCTCTCTGAAGCCTGTAGCTGGGAGCTATGCACTGATTATCTTCTGTTTGTATTTTGAGGTTACCTTCTGTCCACATTTTTTATTCTTCATACCCATAAGAGCTAGAAAGATTTTTTTTCCTTATTTAAAATGGCAGTTGAGAGTCTGCAGCATCTTTCCAAGCTATACCACCACCTGCTGGCCCAGTTTGAGCCCTAGAATAGATTAGCTTGTGTAGAGGTGGGGTGCGAGAGACAGTGAGGCAGATGACTCAGGCCTGGACAAGAGATGGTAGAAGTGTTCTATGTGGAACTTACTGCTGATGAAAAATCACTGTGGGAACTATAACTTGCATTTTGGTGAATTTGAAATTTTGTCTGGGAGCATAAACGCTAATCATGCATACTAACAAGAACACATTTAAGCCTATTTAATTCCTTAAGAGAGAACAGTGGATATGCATTGAAACGTACATGTTGATTCAGTATGCACAATTTGTGCCACTTCCTGAAATCCTGTTCTTTCAGAGGATCTGGCCAACTAGCAAGCCAGCCTAAAAGTACAGGTCCCCCAGAGCCAAACCAAGCAGCCCTGTAATGTAAACAGCAGGGCTTCAAGTTTTGCGGTAGAAGCTAATGCAATCTTTCTAAAAACAGGTAGCAGTTCAGGATTTGAATGTGAGCTCAGTTTAAAAATGGGAAGTAAAAGTTGAACCAGCTCACTGCCAGAATTTTCATTATCTTCCATTGTTTCTAGTGGGCCAGGCTGCCTTCCTGGAAGGCATCAGAAAAGGTGGAGGTGCTGGTGATGGGAGCAGTTAGGAGGGGTAACGTGTTAGGAAATGAGTGAGGAAGCTATGAGAAGCTAAAGGAATGGTAGAAGGCATAAGGCAGATTGAATTGGGTTTCTGAGAAGCACTGAGAGGGGAAGAAGGGGACTGAAGAGAGCAGGAAATTAACTGAGGGTGTGCCATGAAATGCGGTGTGGCAGAGAGGGAGAATGTGGTAGGAAGGAAAGAAAAGTATGGGGACTGTGTGTATGAGTGTAGAGGAGATGGAGGCAGGAGATGTTGAGAGCATGGAATGGGAATAGGGTCAGCTGCCTAGTCTGTTCTTAGGCAGGTGAGAAATTAGCAAGGGATAGCTTGGGGTTGCTTCTCTGGCTCCTGGGGTTTGCTGAGCTAAGGGGAGTCCTTTGCCATAAGGACATGTATTTCTATGTTGTATTTCTGTTTAAAGTGACATTTTGAAAGCCAATTGGAGGCAGGGAGTTTCTCCTAAAGGATAAGAAACAAAAGAGAGGTTGAAAATGCTACTTTTACAAAAAAAACCCTCATGATTGAAGCCATTTTCATAACTTTTTGGTGGGGGACTAACTCATGAATTTTGAATGTTTGGCATTTAAGTGTTAAGTAGCATTCAGGTCCCTGATTGCAGCCAGATGTTCACATTCAGTGCCAGAGATCCAGCAGCATCATCTGATAATTAAAGAACTATTTCATTTACCAGTGTATTTGTGTGCCCAGCATAAGCCGGACACCAAGGTTTCAGAAACCTGTTTGGGGAAGGAACAGTTGGTTCTGTAAGTCTTTTAAAGGATGTTAAAAAAAAAAAGGCTCTTTTTTGACTCGGGGCTTGAAATGATATTCTAACAGAATCGTCAAAATATTGTGATTGTATGGGCTTATTTTTCTTGAAGTGTTGGGCGGCCTCTAAAAATCCTAACATTCACCTTGCTAAAATAATTAAAACTCATCATTAGTTGCCCTCTTCCCTTATCTTTTATTTCTTATCTCTTTTCTATGCTCTTTCTAACTAGTAGCTTGATAAGTTAATGCTGATGTCCTGTGCCAAATTGCCCATTATGTAGAATGCTTGCCTTAGATGTCCATCAAGCCTGTGGACAAAGTACAAACCAGCTTGAATAGCCAGGCTGTAGCTGAGGACAGGGGCAGGAAGAAAGAAGGGAGGAACAGAAGATGCAAATTTCCTTGTGATTCAATGCTCTGACCTTATGTGTCCCAATATGTTACTTTATATCAGTGTTTCCCAACCAACATGCCACGGCACAAAAGTGTGCCGTCAGAAATGAACAGGTATGCCGCAGAATTTTGCAATGGCAATGAGTTACCATAGGTATGAGGATGGGGAATGCCTTTACAGATGTGCCACAGAAATTTGTTATTAATGTAAGTGCCTTGGGCTGGAAAAGTTGGGAAACACTGCTTTATACAAAAAGTGGAAGTGCTTGCCTATCTCCTTGGTCTTTTAAAATTAGTGTTTTATATGCTAGTGTCCAATACCTGCTCCAGCCTTTCTCGGGTTATGTAGTTTGTTCCTGTTACTGGCTGCTGTATGATTATACATTACACACCTCATTAAGTCTCGCTTTCTTTTTTCTTCCTTTGACAGCTGCAAATCAAAAAGAGCCCTTGACTCCTAAATTTAAAGTGAAAGACGAGCCTAAGGATGAAGAAACTGCAAGTTCAACCTTGTCTCAGTCCAGCTATGCGTTCAGCCAGGGATCTGAAGCCTCAGCCCCAAGCCTCCCTGAGGAGAAACTCAAGCCACAGGAAGTGCAGGCAAATGTGTTAAGGCAGGACATGTCAGTCAAGGCAGCGTCTGAGCTCCTTATGAAGCTCTCAGGTAGTAACTAATTTAAAAATATTCAGCCTCTTAAATTTTCCATGTATGCTAGCAGGGATACTTTGAAGAAGGAATGTGTGGCATCAGTTACAATTGAAGGAGCGGTGAAGATATCCACTCATCCACAGCTATATATAAGGTTCCTATCATCCTATTGCAGTGCACAGATTTAAATGGCATGCACATTAATTGTTATAAAATAAGTGAAAAGAACTGATGGCTTAAATGTTGAAATAGGTTTAAAACATACCAACATTCCTTATACTTAATTTATTCGTATCTGTTTGTCTCTCTGTGACTATCATTAGAATGTATATATGCTTGTCCTGAAATATGCATGAAATATATACCGACATAGCCTTATCAGTTATAGATATTTTGAGCTTTTTCTTTAGTATCCTAAATTGTAAGACTGTTATTGAAAAGAGACTGCAAGTTTGGACAGGCTTTCTGCTGTTTTCCAAACCGTTTAAACTTGATTCTTTTGCCTTACATTATCTCTCCATATGCAGAGTAGGAATATAAACTCCGGCCATACAATTGGATTTTGTGTGCGCATGTGTGTGCGTGTGAATACATATACAAAGTTGTAGGAGGACTTAAGAAAAAAACCATGCTTGTTTTTATTATGGGGTTTTTTTGGTGCAAGTATTGTGAATAAAGGGATCAATCTGGCTGTTTTGGATCCTCTGTGCTGGTAACAGGTACTTTAAGCTTTTAATAAGCTTCAATTTCAGTGAACTCAGAATCCCACCTACATTTATGTGACTTTCATGCTGAATTAATGATTTATATCTAGAATACAAAAATATAAGCATTAATTTAATGTAATTTTTTTGAGGGGAGGGCAGGATTCCCTACAGAGCCCCAAATAATACTAAGTACATTTTTTATTGATTAGCATGCTGTCATAGCCAGTGGGGTGGCATTTTGAATAGAAATAGACAACACTCCAACTGCAGCGTTCTGGTAACAGAGCTCTCCACTTCTCTGGATATTAACTGGTGGTTTTCCTGTTTATCTTCACCCTTGTGTGTGCATGTGTGGATAGCTCTCTAATCTAATTCTTCTGGAGGTATTATGAACTGTGACTGAGAAACTTGAATAGTAACAACGCTAACCTGGAATCCTGTCTTATGTTAAAACACAAGTTGGTACTGTTTTGTATATTAGGTTAGAATATGCCTGCTTGAAATATCTATTGACCTGCTCCACATCTGCTACTCTAAAGAAATTTTCAGAGACTATATATAAAACCTTACATCAGTCTTCAGTCACTTTCAGTTGAGAACTCCTTGTGATTAAAGGCTAGGAAAGAAAGGCATTAGCAAAGCGCTTCTGTGATCTTTTTAGCAATTCAGCAAAAATTGCTGATTATGGTATTTCTGGCTGATCAATACGTTAGAAAGTAAGGAATTAATTGGGATTTACTTACAAATACTGCCTTGTAGCAGTTGATATTCCTGAGTTAGCCAGTGGGTGGGGTTACACTAACCTTGATTTATATGTTGGTGATGGCTAAACTGTTCAGTTTTCCCATTTGACACAGAAGTTGCAGGGGCTTTGGGGAGCATTAGGATAGAGTTCAGGGTGGGACTGGTCAAATAATATTGTTCTGAAAAGCCTTTTCAGTGTTTCTAAGACTGTTTAATTTCTTGATTTAATTAAGATATAATAGTTTGAGATGATTATTGAGTTCCCCACCTCATCTAATTAATTCTGCGCTACGTTTAAGTGATTGGAATTTTCAGCAACTTTAAAATAATTTCAAAATGAAGCAACATCCTTTTTTTTGCTGTTGGAAAGACCAAGGATTTGTGGGAATGGGTATCATTGGATAGCCTCGTACTCCTGGGATGGAAAAGTCTGTTATCAAGTCCACTTTCTAGGCATGGTATATTCTATAAATAGGTGTAAAACAAGTCTTTTGATAGAGTGTACTTGCCTGGTAAAGAATGTGTGGACAATACTTGTTTTTTGTTGAATGCTGTTTGTGCTGCAGTGGGCAAAAAACCTATACTACACACAGTTCTCTGCAAGTCTCACTTACACAGTAAGAAGAGCAGCCAGGATCATACTGCAAACACGTGCTCCCATCAGCCTATTTACATAAACAGTAATATTGCCAATATTTTTAATCCTTATTGTAACATTTCATACAGTTTTGTGAGAAATCCAAATAAAGTTATGTTTTTTCAAATGCCAATCAACTGCCTTTCCTATAATCTTATCCATTCTGTAATATAGAAAAGCAGCTGGGCATCCCTAAAAAACCAAACTTGGTTAGTGAGAAAAGTACACTATGCTCACCTCAGTTTGGTGTACCCAGTCTCACTGCAGGCATCCCTTGGAAATTTCAATCACATTGCAATCTGTTTAGTTAATTTTCTAATATTACACTCTAAAAACTTCTTTCTGTGGAAGTAGTGGAGGTATTGGTATGTTTTGTTAATATATAATCTTTCAAGAGCATTGAATACTTTCCTTTTTTGCACAGAGTGGTATGCATCAGGAGAAGTTTTAAAACTTTTTCTCTTTAGGCAACCTTCATTTCCTTGTTACCTGAATCATCTTGTCAGATAAAGTTTGCTTATTGTTTAATAAGCACATGAGTTTGCTTGCCAGTAAAACACGCATGAAAACAAGGTCCTTTAGATGTTTAAAAGGCATGGTTTTACGTCTCTTTTGGAGACAGTTTGGTTCAGTGCACTGGGGGCCTGACTGGAAGTGTCAGTGAACTTTTGCTTTTGCCACAGACTTGATTTGTGCTCTTGGACATCAACCTTCTCTGTCTCCTGCTTCCCATGTGTAAAGTGGCTAATAATGCATAGCCATCATTGTGAGCTCTATTGCTGAATGGGATAAGTATTACTTATTATTATTTAGTTTAGCTTATAGGTTGCCCAAAGTAAGTTGATGCAGTGTGAGGCTGGTTGGTTTATTCAAAGAAAGAATGCATAGTAAGGTGTGATAAAGTTGGGATGGAGAAAAAAGAGCTAGTTTTTCTGTTAGACATTTATTCAGAAAAAAGCAACTCCTGCATTTTTGATAAACAAAAATCAGACACATAATGATATCAGGTATATGGTGTCTGAGAAACACCCATGAATTACAAGATAGGGTGGAATTGTACACACATAATTAATGGTGTATGATGGCTTTATTCTTTTTGACAGGCTTCCTTGTCCTCACTCCCATTAATAAGAAAATTGTTTATACTGGAATAAACCCCTTCTTGAGTTAAACAGAACACAGGACTGAAAGGGACCTCCTGGGTAATCTAGTTCAGGGCTCTGTATCATGTCATATGCTCAAGTCATATAATCTGTTCACACATTATCAAGCTCCATCTAAAATGAGGTAGGTTTTTTTTGCCTCTGCCTCCTGTTAAGAGGCTGTTCCAGAACAACATTTCAGTGATGGTTAAACCCTTAATTGAATTTCCAGCCTATATGACCTGTATGACCTGTTTGTTCCCATTTGTTTTTGTGCCGACCTTATGCTTTAGCTTAAATAGTTCTTCTCTCTCCTGGGCACTTATCCCCCACGATGCATTTATAAAAAACAATCCTATCTTCTTTCAGTCTTTAGTCTCTTCTTCTGTGACGTTTACGCCATTCCATTGATCACCCTACTAGCTCTTCTCAGTACCTGTTCCACCTTGAACTCATCTTCCATGAATATGGATGATCAGAATTGCATACAGCATTCCAAATGAGGTCTTACTAGGCCCTCTTACAAAGGTATTAATACATCCTTGTCTTCACGGGAAATTCCTTGCCTGTCCTGTCTTAGGTTCACATTTGCTTTTGTCATGGCCATATAACAATGGCAGCTCATAGGCTGTACTGTGAAAGATTAATAGCACACGTGTTTCTTCTCCACTCTCTCTTCCAACTAATAAATACTATGCTTATAGTGGAAATTCTTTGAAGTTCCTTGGTGCCGTGACCTTGCATTTTGTGCTATTAGATTTCATCCCATTTCTGTTACTCCAGTCATCAAGGTTATCTAGTTCTTCTTATATAACCTTCCAACCCTCCCCTTTATTGACAGTATCTCCCAGCTTTGTGTGATCAGCTACTTTCATGAGAACACTCCTACTTTTTGTACCAAGGTCATTAATAATAGTGGTCCCAAGACTGGTTCTTGAAGAACTGAACTAGTAAGCTCTCCTCTAGCTGACGGTTACTATTTCAGCACAATCCACTGTCTTCTCCTTTAGCCCTGTATTTTTTACCCACCTTACAATTCTTGTGGTAATTCGCATCTTCTTATGCAGAACTAATTTTTAGTGGGTATCATATCAAATGCTTTACTAAAGTTGGGATAGATAAATTAAATACACCACATTTCTCTTCTCTGAAAAAATCAGTTATCTAGGGCCTTGTCACATTACATTTATGATGTGCTAATTGCACTTAATGAGCGTTCAAGCAATAAAATGTGTGCTAATTGTCATTGTAGTGTAGCAAAGCTAGGACTTTTCCAACAAGAAGTATCTCCAAATTGTATACCTAACGCATGTTGAGCACATCTTAACATCTGACTGCTCCACTAGTTTACAGAGTGATGTTGTAGCTGTGATGGTCCAGAAATTATGCTAGGGGCAATCATTTCTTAGGGTGATCTCTTTTATTGTACCAACTATATATATGAGATAAAGCTAGGCAAGCTTCAAATGTAAGATTCTTCATCAGGTCTCTGGTTACACCATTACGAGCACATGTCTGTCTTATAGAACAGCCATTCTCTCTCTGACCTTACTGGTCTTGTACTCAAGTGAAATCTACCTAACACCTTTAAAAAGTGAACTTGGGAACAAAAAATCACAAGCTGGCTAGACACTAAGAAGTAATGACTAAATACTGATATCAGGTTTATGGCACGTTATAATTTGTCCAACTCCTGAATTCTTTCTACACAAGGAAGGTGAGATTGACCCTCCTTCCTTTTGTATAGGCCTTGATCTCGCAGTAATCAGCTTCTTTTCTTCTGCCAATTGTGTGCCTGCTCCCCCAGAAAATTTCTCTCAGCCCTTCCCCACTCCTGTGTTTTGCTAGGTTGTGCCTGGCTTCTTATCGTCAGAGATCTGATGAAGAATGTCTTGCATTTGATAGCTTGTCTAACTTTATTCCAATACATAGTTAGTTTAGTAAAAGAGATTGCCCTCCAAAGTCCTTGCCTCTCACATTATCTAGTTAAAGCACGGGGATAGGAGCCCAGTTTTTCCTAGGTTCCATCCTCATTTTTGCATTGACTCATTGAAACTCAGAAGTGTTGTGAGGTTCATTTGAAATGTTTCAAGGCACTTAATATCTTCTGAAGGTACTGTAAAGTACAAACGTTTGTTCTTTGTTTTGCTGTTTTGCCAGAAAATGAATTAAATATCTGGGGGCCCTTAACTGAATGCTGGCCCTAAATGCTTCCTAGCTATTAATTGGTAAAACCTCTGAATATACTGCAAAAGTTTGTCAAAACCAATTTTGCTGACTCTTATTGAACTATATTTCAAGCAGAAAATGGTTTTGGGGCTGCTATTTGTTAAGAAATGATTCTACTTGCTGAATCCGATTCATAGTGGAAGTGAACTCTCTGTGGATCTTTCTGTTGATGTTTTTGGGGACTCTTGGTTTATTTTATTATTACTGCATTGAATAAAATGTATTTCACTACAATACTACCAGAAACAGAAGTTATCATATACTTCTTCCGACATCTACTTATGATAGTAGACATTACATCCATTAGTTCTGGATACAGCAACATAAGATTGTTGTAACAATCTTAAGAGTTAGATTACTTTTGTTTTACAGCTTTCATACTTTTTATTGGTTTCTATCAAACTGATACTTCTTGGGAACCTCTAACTCCTTCTCGGCCTGGAAGGACGTGGGCAGTGGGGTCCCGCAGGGCTCGGTCCTCGGGCCCGCCCTGTTCAACATCTTCATCAGTGATTTGGATGAGGGGGTGCAAAGCACCCTGTTCAAATTTGCTGATGATACCAAGATGTGGGGGGATGTGGGCACAATAGAAGGGAGCAACAGGCTACAGTCAGACCTT
>NW_005842077.1:1887435-1896581 GCF_000455745.1 Alligator sinensis
TTTGTGCTGGTTTTGTTGAACTTTTTCTGGTTTTGGTTTTTGGGGGCTTTTTCTTTTTTTTTTTTTTTTTTTTTTTTGTAGCCAGATCTGAACAAAAAATTATCCGTTCAACTAAACTGTGTATGTTGATACTTTTATATTGGGGTAGGTTAAACTGATGTAAGCCAGGTGTTTAATTTGGACACACTTGCAGTGGGTTAGCTGCTCTTGTATGTGTGTTACCATCACACCTTTATTTTAAAACAGTGCAACTTTATGCATAGATGAGGCCTATGAGTTTCCCTTTCCTGTATTGCTTTCCTGAGCAATAAAAAAGCTAACACTGGTAACATTCAAATGAGAATATTCATTTGTTGCCTTTACTTGTCTCAGTCACCTTCTATTTCCTTTATTTCCTGCAAATTAACACCCACTAAGATGACTGGGGCAATTCCTACCTTGTGGAGCTACTGTTCTTGGCTCTCTGAAGCCTGTAGCTGGGAGCTATGCACTGATTATCTTCTGTTTGTATTTTGAGGTTACCTTCTGTCCACATTTTTTATTCTTCATACCCATAAGAGCTAGAAAGATTTTTTTTCCTTATTTAAAATGGCAGTTGAGAGTCTGCAGCATCTTTCCAAGCTATACCACCACCTGCTGGCCCAGTTTGAGCCCTAGAATAGATTAGCTTGTGTAGAGGTGGGGTGCGAGAGACAGTGAGGCAGATGACTCAGGCCTGGACAAGAGATGGTAGAAGTGTTCTATGTGGAACTTACTGCTGATGAAAAATCACTGTGGGAACTATAACTTGCATTTTGGTGAATTTGAAATTTTGTCTGGGAGCATAAACGCTAATCATGCATACTAACAAGAACACATTTAAGCCTATTTAATTCCTTAAGAGAGAACAGTGGATATGCATTGAAACGTACATGTTGATTCAGTATGCACAATTTGTGCCACTTCCTGAAATCCTGTTCTTTCAGAGGATCTGGCCAACTAGCAAGCCAGCCTAAAAGTACAGGTCCCCCAGAGCCAAACCAAGCAGCCCTGTAATGTAAACAGCAGGGCTTCAAGTTTTGCGGTAGAAGCTAATGCAATCTTTCTAAAAACAGGTAGCAGTTCAGGATTTGAATGTGAGCTCAGTTTAAAAATGGGAAGTAAAAGTTGAACCAGCTCACTGCCAGAATTTTCATTATCTTCCATTGTTTCTAGTGGGCCAGGCTGCCTTCCTGGAAGGCATCAGAAAAGGTGGAGGTGCTGGTGATGGGAGCAGTTAGGAGGGGTAACGTGTTAGGAAATGAGTGAGGAAGCTATGAGAAGCTAAAGGAATGGTAGAAGGCATAAGGCAGATTGAATTGGGTTTCTGAGAAGCACTGAGAGGGGAAGAAGGGGACTGAAGAGAGCAGGAAATTAACTGAGGGTGTGCCATGAAATGCGGTGTGGCAGAGAGGGAGAATGTGGTAGGAAGGAAAGAAAAGTATGGGGACTGTGTGTATGAGTGTAGAGGAGATGGAGGCAGGAGATGTTGAGAGCATGGAATGGGAATAGGGTCAGCTGCCTAGTCTGTTCTTAGGCAGGTGAGAAATTAGCAAGGGATAGCTTGGGGTTGCTTCTCTGGCTCCTGGGGTTTGCTGAGCTAAGGGGAGTCCTTTGCCATAAGGACATGTATTTCTATGTTGTATTTCTGTTTAAAGTGACATTTTGAAAGCCAATTGGAGGCAGGGAGTTTCTCCTAAAGGATAAGAAACAAAAGAGAGGTTGAAAATGCTACTTTTACAAAAAAAACCCTCATGATTGAAGCCATTTTCATAACTTTTTGGTGGGGGACTAACTCATGAATTTTGAATGTTTGGCATTTAAGTGTTAAGTAGCATTCAGGTCCCTGATTGCAGCCAGATGTTCACATTCAGTGCCAGAGATCCAGCAGCATCATCTGATAATTAAAGAACTATTTCATTTACCAGTGTATTTGTGTGCCCAGCATAAGCCGGACACCAAGGTTTCAGAAACCTGTTTGGGGAAGGAACAGTTGGTTCTGTAAGTCTTTTAAAGGATGTTAAAAAAAAAAAGGCTCTTTTTTGACTCGGGGCTTGAAATGATATTCTAACAGAATCGTCAAAATATTGTGATTGTATGGGCTTATTTTTCTTGAAGTGTTGGGCGGCCTCTAAAAATCCTAACATTCACCTTGCTAAAATAATTAAAACTCATCATTAGTTGCCCTCTTCCCTTATCTTTTATTTCTTATCTCTTTTCTATGCTCTTTCTAACTAGTAGCTTGATAAGTTAATGCTGATGTCCTGTGCCAAATTGCCCATTATGTAGAATGCTTGCCTTAGATGTCCATCAAGCCTGTGGACAAAGTACAAACCAGCTTGAATAGCCAGGCTGTAGCTGAGGACAGGGGCAGGAAGAAAGAAGGGAGGAACAGAAGATGCAAATTTCCTTGTGATTCAATGCTCTGACCTTATGTGTCCCAATATGTTACTTTATATCAGTGTTTCCCAACCAACATGCCACGGCACAAAAGTGTGCCGTCAGAAATGAACAGGTATGCCGCAGAATTTTGCAATGGCAATGAGTTACCATAGGTATGAGGATGGGGAATGCCTTTACAGATGTGCCACAGAAATTTGTTATTAATGTAAGTGCCTTGGGCTGGAAAAGTTGGGAAACACTGCTTTATACAAAAAGTGGAAGTGCTTGCCTATCTCCTTGGTCTTTTAAAATTAGTGTTTTATATGCTAGTGTCCAATACCTGCTCCAGCCTTTCTCGGGTTATGTAGTTTGTTCCTGTTACTGGCTGCTGTATGATTATACATTACACACCTCATTAAGTCTCGCTTTCTTTTTTCTTCCTTTGACAGCTGCAAATCAAAAAGAGCCCTTGACTCCTAAATTTAAAGTGAAAGACGAGCCTAAGGATGAAGAAACTGCAAGTTCAACCTTGTCTCAGTCCAGCTATGCGTTCAGCCAGGGATCTGAAGCCTCAGCCCCAAGCCTCCCTGAGGAGAAACTCAAGCCACAGGAAGTGCAGGCAAATGTGTTAAGGCAGGACATGTCAGTCAAGGCAGCGTCTGAGCTCCTTATGAAGCTCTCAGGTAGTAACTAATTTAAAAATATTCAGCCTCTTAAATTTTCCATGTATGCTAGCAGGGATACTTTGAAGAAGGAATGTGTGGCATCAGTTACAATTGAAGGAGCGGTGAAGATATCCACTCATCCACAGCTATATATAAGGTTCCTATCATCCTATTGCAGTGCACAGATTTAAATGGCATGCACATTAATTGTTATAAAATAAGTGAAAAGAACTGATGGCTTAAATGTTGAAATAGGTTTAAAACATACCAACATTCCTTATACTTAATTTATTCGTATCTGTTTGTCTCTCTGTGACTATCATTAGAATGTATATATGCTTGTCCTGAAATATGCATGAAATATATACCGACATAGCCTTATCAGTTATAGATATTTTGAGCTTTTTCTTTAGTATCCTAAATTGTAAGACTGTTATTGAAAAGAGACTGCAAGTTTGGACAGGCTTTCTGCTGTTTTCCAAACCGTTTAAACTTGATTCTTTTGCCTTACATTATCTCTCCATATGCAGAGTAGGAATATAAACTCCGGCCATACAATTGGATTTTGTGTGCGCATGTGTGTGCGTGTGAATACATATACAAAGTTGTAGGAGGACTTAAGAAAAAAACCATGCTTGTTTTTATTATGGGGTTTTTTTGGTGCAAGTATTGTGAATAAAGGGATCAATCTGGCTGTTTTGGATCCTCTGTGCTGGTAACAGGTACTTTAAGCTTTTAATAAGCTTCAATTTCAGTGAACTCAGAATCCCACCTACATTTATGTGACTTTCATGCTGAATTAATGATTTATATCTAGAATACAAAAATATAAGCATTAATTTAATGTAATTTTTTTGAGGGGAGGGCAGGATTCCCTACAGAGCCCCAAATAATACTAAGTACATTTTTTATTGATTAGCATGCTGTCATAGCCAGTGGGGTGGCATTTTGAATAGAAATAGACAACACTCCAACTGCAGCGTTCTGGTAACAGAGCTCTCCACTTCTCTGGATATTAACTGGTGGTTTTCCTGTTTATCTTCACCCTTGTGTGTGCATGTGTGGATAGCTCTCTAATCTAATTCTTCTGGAGGTATTATGAACTGTGACTGAGAAACTTGAATAGTAACAACGCTAACCTGGAATCCTGTCTTATGTTAAAACACAAGTTGGTACTGTTTTGTATATTAGGTTAGAATATGCCTGCTTGAAATATCTATTGACCTGCTCCACATCTGCTACTCTAAAGAAATTTTCAGAGACTATATATAAAACCTTACATCAGTCTTCAGTCACTTTCAGTTGAGAACTCCTTGTGATTAAAGGCTAGGAAAGAAAGGCATTAGCAAAGCGCTTCTGTGATCTTTTTAGCAATTCAGCAAAAATTGCTGATTATGGTATTTCTGGCTGATCAATACGTTAGAAAGTAAGGAATTAATTGGGATTTACTTACAAATACTGCCTTGTAGCAGTTGATATTCCTGAGTTAGCCAGTGGGTGGGGTTACACTAACCTTGATTTATATGTTGGTGATGGCTAAACTGTTCAGTTTTCCCATTTGACACAGAAGTTGCAGGGGCTTTGGGGAGCATTAGGATAGAGTTCAGGGTGGGACTGGTCAAATAATATTGTTCTGAAAAGCCTTTTCAGTGTTTCTAAGACTGTTTAATTTCTTGATTTAATTAAGATATAATAGTTTGAGATGATTATTGAGTTCCCCACCTCATCTAATTAATTCTGCGCTACGTTTAAGTGATTGGAATTTTCAGCAACTTTAAAATAATTTCAAAATGAAGCAACATCCTTTTTTTTGCTGTTGGAAAGACCAAGGATTTGTGGGAATGGGTATCATTGGATAGCCTCGTACTCCTGGGATGGAAAAGTCTGTTATCAAGTCCACTTTCTAGGCATGGTATATTCTATAAATAGGTGTAAAACAAGTCTTTTGATAGAGTGTACTTGCCTGGTAAAGAATGTGTGGACAATACTTGTTTTTTGTTGAATGCTGTTTGTGCTGCAGTGGGCAAAAAACCTATACTACACACAGTTCTCTGCAAGTCTCACTTACACAGTAAGAAGAGCAGCCAGGATCATACTGCAAACACGTGCTCCCATCAGCCTATTTACATAAACAGTAATATTGCCAATATTTTTAATCCTTATTGTAACATTTCATACAGTTTTGTGAGAAATCCAAATAAAGTTATGTTTTTTCAAATGCCAATCAACTGCCTTTCCTATAATCTTATCCATTCTGTAATATAGAAAAGCAGCTGGGCATCCCTAAAAAACCAAACTTGGTTA
This sequence comes from Alligator sinensis, assembly GCF_000455745.1. Lineage (NCBI taxonomy): Eukaryota > Metazoa > Chordata > Crocodylia > Alligatoridae > Alligator > Alligator sinensis. Next base: position 1,892,805 of record NW_005842077.1, read on the forward strand.
GTGAGAAAAGTACACTATGCTCACCTCAGTTTGGTGTACCCAGTCTCACTGCAGGCATCCCTTGGAAATTTCAATCACATTGCAATCTGTTTAGTTAATTTTCTAATATTACACTCTAAAAACTTCTTTCTGTGGAAGTAGTGGAGGTATTGGTATGTTTTGTTAATATATAATCTTTCAAGAGCATTGAATACTTTCCTTTTTTGCACAGAGTGGTATGCATCAGGAGAAGTTTTAAAACTTTTTCTCTTTAGGCAACCTTCATTTCCTTGTTACCTGAATCATCTTGTCAGATAAAGTTTGCTTATTGTTTAATAAGCACATGAGTTTGCTTGCCAGTAAAACACGCATGAAAACAAGGTCCTTTAGATGTTTAAAAGGCATGGTTTTACGTCTCTTTTGGAGACAGTTTGGTTCAGTGCACTGGGGGCCTGACTGGAAGTGTCAGTGAACTTTTGCTTTTGCCACAGACTTGATTTGTGCTCTTGGACATCAACCTTCTCTGTCTCCTGCTTCCCATGTGTAAAGTGGCTAATAATGCATAGCCATCATTGTGAGCTCTATTGCTGAATGGGATAAGTATTACTTATTATTATTTAGTTTAGCTTATAGGTTGCCCAAAGTAAGTTGATGCAGTGTGAGGCTGGTTGGTTTATTCAAAGAAAGAATGCATAGTAAGGTGTGATAAAGTTGGGATGGAGAAAAAAGAGCTAGTTTTTCTGTTAGACATTTATTCAGAAAAAAGCAACTCCTGCATTTTTGATAAACAAAAATCAGACACATAATGATATCAGGTATATGGTGTCTGAGAAACACCCATGAATTACAAGATAGGGTGGAATTGTACACACATAATTAATGGTGTATGATGGCTTTATTCTTTTTGACAGGCTTCCTTGTCCTCACTCCCATTAATAAGAAAATTGTTTATACTGGAATAAACCCCTTCTTGAGTTAAACAGAACACAGGACTGAAAGGGACCTCCTGGGTAATCTAGTTCAGGGCTCTGTATCATGTCATATGCTCAAGTCATATAATCTGTTCACACATTATCAAGCTCCATCTAAAATGAGGTAGGTTTTTTTTGCCTCTGCCTCCTGTTAAGAGGCTGTTCCAGAACAACATTTCAGTGATGGTTAAACCCTTAATTGAATTTCCAGCCTATATGACCTGTATGACCTGTTTGTTCCCATTTGTTTTTGTGCCGACCTTATGCTTTAGCTTAAATAGTTCTTCTCTCTCCTGGGCACTTATCCCCCACGATGCATTTATAAAAAACAATCCTATCTTCTTTCAGTCTTTAGTCTCTTCTTCTGTGACGTTTACGCCATTCCATTGATCACCCTACTAGCTCTTCTCAGTACCTGTTCCACCTTGAACTCATCTTCCATGAATATGGATGATCAGAATTGCATACAGCATTCCAAATGAGGTCTTACTAGGCCCTCTTACAAAGGTATTAATACATCCTTGTCTTCACGGGAAATTCCTTGCCTGTCCTGTCTTAGGTTCACATTTGCTTTTGTCATGGCCATATAACAATGGCAGCTCATAGGCTGTACTGTGAAAGATTAATAGCACACGTGTTTCTTCTCCACTCTCTCTTCCAACTAATAAATACTATGCTTATAGTGGAAATTCTTTGAAGTTCCTTGGTGCCGTGACCTTGCATTTTGTGCTATTAGATTTCATCCCATTTCTGTTACTCCAGTCATCAAGGTTATCTAGTTCTTCTTATATAACCTTCCAACCCTCCCCTTTATTGACAGTATCTCCCAGCTTTGTGTGATCAGCTACTTTCATGAGAACACTCCTACTTTTTGTACCAAGGTCATTAATAATAGTGGTCCCAAGACTGGTTCTTGAAGAACTGAACTAGTAAGCTCTCCTCTAGCTGACGGTTACTATTTCAGCACAATCCACTGTCTTCTCCTTTAGCCCTGTATTTTTTACCCACCTTACAATTCTTGTGGTAATTCGCATCTTCTTATGCAGAACTAATTTTTAGTGGGTATCATATCAAATGCTTTACTAAAGTTGGGATAGATAAATTAAATACACCACATTTCTCTTCTCTGAAAAAATCAGTTATCTAGGGCCTTGTCACATTACATTTATGATGTGCTAATTGCACTTAATGAGCGTTCAAGCAATAAAATGTGTGCTAATTGTCATTGTAGTGTAGCAAAGCTAGGACTTTTCCAACAAGAAGTATCTCCAAATTGTATACCTAACGCATGTTGAGCACATCTTAACATCTGACTGCTCCACTAGTTTACAGAGTGATGTTGTAGCTGTGATGGTCCAGAAATTATGCTAGGGGCAATCATTTCTTAGGGTGATCTCTTTTATTGTACCAACTATATATATGAGATAAAGCTAGGCAAGCTTCAAATGTAAGATTCTTCATCAGGTCTCTGGTTACACCATTACGAGCACATGTCTGTCTTATAGAACAGCCATTCTCTCTCTGACCTTACTGGTCTTGTACTCAAGTGAAATCTACCTAACACCTTTAAAAAGTGAACTTGGGAACAAAAAATCACAAGCTGGCTAGACACTAAGAAGTAATGACTAAATACTGATATCAGGTTTATGGCACGTTATAATTTGTCCAACTCCTGAATTCTTTCTACACAAGGAAGGTGAGATTGACCCTCCTTCCTTTTGTATAGGCCTTGATCTCGCAGTAATCAGCTTCTTTTCTTCTGCCAATTGTGTGCCTGCTCCCCCAGAAAATTTCTCTCAGCCCTTCCCCACTCCTGTGTTTTGCTAGGTTGTGCCTGGCTTCTTATCGTCAGAGATCTGATGAAGAATGTCTTGCATTTGATAGCTTGTCTAACTTTATTCCAATACATAGTTAGTTTAGTAAAAGAGATTGCCCTCCAAAGTCCTTGCCTCTCACATTATCTAGTTAAAGCACGGGGATAGGAGCCCAGTTTTTCCTAGGTTCCATCCTCATTTTTGCATTGACTCATTGAAACTCAGAAGTGTTGTGAGGTTCATTTGAAATGTTTCAAGGCACTTAATATCTTCTGAAGGTACTGTAAAGTACAAACGTTTGTTCTTTGTTTTGCTGTTTTGCCAGAAAATGAATTAAATATCTGGGGGCCCTTAACTGAATGCTGGCCCTAAATGCTTCCTAGCTATTAATTGGTAAAACCTCTGAATATACTGCAAAAGTTTGTCAAAACCAATTTTGCTAACTCTTATTGAACTATATTTCAAGCAGAAAATGGTTTTGGGGCTGCTATTTGTTAAGAAATGATTCTACTTGCTGAATCCGATTCATAGTGGAAGTGAACTCTCTGTGGATCTTTCTGTTGATGTTTTTGGGGACTCTTGGTTTATTTTATTATTACTGCATTGAATAAAATGTATTTCACTACAATACTACCAGAAACAGAAGTTATCATATACTTCTTCCGACATCTACTTATGATAGTAGACATTACATCCATTAGTTCTGGATACAGCAACATAAGATTGTTGTAACAATCTTAAGAGTTAGATTACTTTTGTTTTACAGCTTTCATACTTTTTATTGGTTTCTATCAAACTGATACTTCTTGGGAACCTCTAACTCCTTCTCGGCCTGGAAGGACGTGGGCAGTGGGGTCCCGCAGGGCTCGGTCCTCGGGCCCGCCCTGTTCAACATCTTCATCAGTGATTTGGATGAGGGGGTGCAAAGCACCCTGTTCAAATTTGCTGATGATACCAAGATGTGGGGGGATGTGGGCACAATAGAAGGGAGCAACAGGCTACAGTCAGACCTT
>NW_005842077.1:1897167-1923818 GCF_000455745.1 Alligator sinensis
TCGGACTAGATGATCTGCCCAGGTCCCTTCCGACCCTAGAAACTATGAAACTATGAAACTTTTCATGAAAAACCCTGTTTGGTGATTTGCTAAATAATCTTTGACAATATGCAAAGTAATATTCTTAGAGTATGACTGCTTAAATAATTTATCAGGACCACAATGGAAGCTAGGATGTGAATCTAAGAGTATGTTAGTTATACTGCAGTAATTGTTTGTGTGCATGCTATTACCGCAGAGTAAATGTGAGATAGTTCTCTGCTTTCATTGACTGAGGAGCAAGCTACTGCCCACCACAGAGCAAATGTATATATGGGCAGTTCTCTCAGTGTAGCTGACATGCTATAATTCCCATCTTTGCTTACCTCGCATTAACATTTTTTGTATAGCGATGCTTTAGTTTAAAGAGAGACTGGCAATTTTAAAAATCACCTATTCATCTATAACACCCATATGATCAACTATCTAGATACCTTAGTGTGAGGGTATCCTGGCAAGGGAGCTGGGGGGATGGGGTAGGAGCTCTTTCCTTCATACTTTGGATCTCTTCATGAGGCTTTGGAAGCAGCAAGTGCTTCACCCTTCTTTAGGAGCTCAGTATATAAGAAGCATTTGACCAAGACTTTCTGCAGGACCTAGGGAGAGTTCAGAAGACAAACAATCAATAAAAGATGACAGCTTTGAGGAAGGACAAAACTGAAACCTAGTAGTAGCAGGAGCCATCCAGGCTCCGGAAGACATGGGGGTGCAGGGGCAGAAAAATGTCAGTGGAAGCTGGAGGAGTCGGCAGTGCTGAGCTACAGCATGTATTTTTCAGGAGACAAGGCTCCTCCCAACCTCCTCATCCAGGCCTCTCCAAGGACCTAGAAGAACAGGATGGGATGGAGAAAATTGAAGTAGACACTATATTAAAAATAGAAATATAATGATACAGTAGAAAACGAATCTTCTTTCTAAATCTCATATGATAAAAATATAAAATTGAGCTAGTGTTGATGAGTTTATAGTACAACAGAAATCTGATAACACTTGTGTCTGCATGCTTTTAGAAGTTTGAAACAATTCAAAAATACATTCTTTTTTAAGTCTCTGCCAACTTTCAGTGTCTGAATCCTGAATATAAAGATTTTTAGGTCCTTCCTTTTTAGGACTTGATCCCAACAGTCTGGGAGAATCAATTTTGTTTCCTTTTAGTGGTCTTTGGACCAGGCCTCTTAGTCACCTAGGTGGAAGTAACAATGAGGATTTAGGTTTGTCTTTTTCCCACAAATGTAAAAAAACCCCACACATTTATTAAATCACAAGAAGAATGTAAACAAATCCAGGAGGGAAGATCTGAATGTAGTCTTTGTGAAGGGCAAACAGAACAGCTAAGCATGAGCCACCTTTCCTTTGGATTGGCAGATACCAAACATTAAAATCACTATCTACCTAGGCCAGGAGTGGGCAAAATGAGGTCCAGGGGCTGGATGTGGCCCGCCAGACCATTCAATCCAGCCCATGGGGCCCCTAAAAATTTTAGAAAATTAATATTTATGTCCCCTGGGCTGCCTGTCATGTGGCCCTCGGTGGCTTGCAGAAACTCAGTAAGTGGCTCTCTGCCCAAAATATTTCCCCACCCCGGACCTAGGCAGAGATACCATCTACTTGTGAGACAGATGTAAGTCTTTTGGTCCCACAAAATCTAATAGATCTAGGAGATATCTCTCTTCTCCTGTCTCCCCAGTCAAAACAGCCAAATATATTTACCCCCAAATTGCAAAATAATGTGGAACATATGGAAACCTGAATGCAGTTCTATCTTGACCCACAAGAAAACAGAAGTCAGTGTTTAGTCAGTATAGCAATGTCATTCATCAGGATTCTCACACAGATATGATTTTCTAAGAACAAGAACCGAATTCAACCCAAACCCTGTTCTCCAGTTAGTAAGAGATAGCAACTTGCTGTAGGCTATAGCAGGAGAAAGTCACAAACAGATTGGCAGCTGCAGGAGCCTATGCCAGTTGCTCAGTAATGCAAACCACATTGAAAATAATAATGTAACAATTCGCAGTGTAGTTATCACAGTTGTGTAAGTTAGGGGTTCCATATATGGGAGTAAGCTAAGTGTGCTTTGTTGTTACTGGTTACGTGTTGTATGAATTTGTATAAAAGTACATGTAAGGTGCCTGCTCTTCGCAGTGGGGCTGCTGGACGGACAAACCCTGTTGCGTTTCTTGCTGATTACCAGAAGGCTGATGTGCTGTAACATCACAGTATCTGCTAATAAAGATACCTGAGTGCTGACTCTTGATCTTTGAGCCTGTGATCTGTGTTCTGGTAGCAGGTTGTCACAGGGAAGCGAAGCGATCAACATTTGCTACATTAGGAGGAGAATCTGAATGGCCTTTGGTCCTCCTGTGGGATAAGCCTCATGGGTGCGTCTCTTTCCTTCCCAATAAGATGTCTTCTTACCGCCAGGGAAGCTGTCAGTAGCCTAACCACATAGCATGTCAGGCTATGATTGTTCAGAGGAAGCCCCCAGCATCCATTCAGGCAGACTTTAAAATAATGGTGACTTTGGCTGAGTGCTGGGATCAGACATGGGGCAACCTCAGGGTCTAGGACAAAACTGCCACCTGTCTGGTGGCTGAGGGTAGTTCCAAAACGAGGAATTTTATGCCCATTTCAAATATCGTGCATCCTGTCGTGGCAGATGTACGTGGCAAAATCACGATGTTTGGAATAAGGCTCGGAATTTCTTAGATCTCAATCATGCCACTGTGGAGCTGCTCCCAGCCTGATCCTGTGGACCAGACCGGTGGTAGCTTTGTCCTGGACCCCTGGTTTGCTGCATGTCCAATCCCAGCACTCAGCTAGGTGGATCAGGCATGGACAGCCTGATCCCGAGAACAATCAGCAATTGTCAACGTTAGGACTGTGGCAGCCCCCAGCCAAATTCCAGACTGTTAGCATCAGGATGATGGGGCATACCACACACACCGTTTACAGTGCCATACAAACCAGCCACAAAGATGTTAAATATTTTTGTTAAATATATTTGTGGCTGTTTTGCCATTTTACGGTCCTATAAATTTGATGAACTTGTGGCATGTTGCTATTTATGGCATGATTAGCATGTTAGTCACACCATAAATGTAATATGTGCCAGCCCCCAGGGAAGCATGCTTCTCCATGCCAGCTACTGTCACCTTGCCTTGTATGAAGGGCCTGGAGGCTAAGGAAGACAGATGACATGAATTCCGCTCAGCAGGGCATCTGGAAAAAGTGACACTTTGCTGACATCTCTTTGAAGTCTGTGAGATCAGAATTTTTTATACAGAGGCCAAAGAGGCACTAGTTGGAAAAGTTCATAGTCATAAAGGGGTAAAAGCTTATAAATCACAATAGAATAGAGCTTCAAATTTAGTGGATGTTAAAAGATAATATATCTTTAAATAGGTTAGATAAGATATTTTAATTGACCTCGCCTTTTTATGTAAGAGTAATCTTGACATCTAATGAAAAACATTAATTTAAAAGGTGAGGTCATTTGGTGTAATAACAAATGGTAACATCTACAGTCTACATGTAACTTAATAAAATTTCAATGAAAAGTTTAAACAAAAAGCAAGAGCCCTGTTTTTTAAGGCTGCTGTTGTTATTTTATGGTTGGTCAGCCAGCAGAGAAGAACCGCAAAGCTGGTGAGACTGGTCGTATGGAATCCAACTAGTATAAGATTTCCTGGTGGTGGAGGGAATGTTCCTTGTATGGCTTCATGCCTCCTGATCCCTGATGTAGTCTTGTGCTGGACAGGGAGAGTCTGTGGTCGGAGCTGAATGCAGGCTGTGTAAACCCATGGAAGAAGGGAATATCCTCTAAATTATGATAAGAACAGATGTTGTCCTTATCATAATCTAGGAGATAAAAAGTTAGCATGAAGCCACCTTTATATTCCCCTTCTTCCTTTTGCCCACACAGATCTGTGGGGTCACGAGGTTAGGAGGATAAGAGCCAAAGTTATTGTGAAAGTATAAGTTGCCACGAAGATTTCAGAAGTTCAGTAGCTATTTCCTGAAATTAAGAGAGAAGCTGATTGATTTGGGTGTGGTTAATGAGCAATAACACTCATTGCTGCATATTTTTATTTACATTTTTTACTTACATTTAGAGAATATTAAGCTGTTCACAGTCCTGCAACAAATCTTTTAAGTAAGTACCCAATCTTTTTATTGGAAAAAAAAAAGTAAATTTGGATATGGCCAGTCCAAACACTCCGGTTGCTTTAATTTGCTGTGCCCTGTCGATGGTTCACTTTTCTTTGTTGTTTTTTTGAGCTCTAGTTGTTACTAAATTGAGTCTTTAGTTACAAAATGTTCCAGCGTGGGACTTCTGAATTTCATCTCCAGTACATGTTAGCCTTTTTACTATTTTATTTTTATACAAAATCCAGTTGTATTGATTCTGCCTCATCAACATTGCCTTACATAAAATATCAGTAAAAAAAATACAGAGGAATAAAGCACAAAGCCCTAGGGGACGTCAGATGTTACTTGTTGTGGCTGTGAAGCAGAACCTCCAGGGCTCACCAACTGTTTCCTACCTCTAAGGTTTTATTTAACTGTCTTAGGGCATGTTTATTTCTAGTGAATCAGAACAATTAGCATTAAAAAATGCCTGATTCACCATATTGAATGCTTTTGAAGAGTCAGTACAAGCTGACCTACTAGTTATCCCTGTCGACTTGATTGTGAAAACTAATTCACAGGTCCAATTTAACAGACATACAAGGAAGATTCTCTTCCCTCCCCAAAGTTGCCAGTTGGCATGTGAACCCAACTAACATCCCAGTGACAACATGCTGAATAATTCAGGCCTTCGATAATCAGATCTGAAGGTTCTAGGTTTGGGGTATAATTTTTTTAATTACTCTACAAACTAAATCAAGATGAGAAGGCTGAATGACTTAATACTTTCATTTTCAACAATGGAAGCCTATTGAAGAATGTGCAGCATCAATTTTGATCACATGGTTTGTGATATAATAACTATGTAGACCTGCTTTCAAATTCTCATCAGTATGTATATGTCTTCTTCGGCAATCCCTCAGAGTCGAGGATGATTGTCTTTCATGATTGTCTTATCTGTGAGTCTCGAGATGGCTGATGAGGCCGATCTGTGTTCAACAGATTCTGTCGCAAAATATGTATACGTAACCACTGACTGAAATCAGTGTAAGATTGGTGTAAGTTGAGAATCAGGTCTTTTTTAGGTAAATTCTGTTTTATAGGGCATAAGCAGGAGAAAATCATGGCCAGAGATTTATCCATCGTATGTATAATGACTAGGTTTTTAAATAAATGATTGTTAGGCTTTCTGGTTATTAGCAATCAGCCTAGACCAGAGTCGTTCCCATCTGTGGCCTCTGAGCAATTACCAGACAAGCCCAACATCTCAGCTGGGCCCTGGTAACCACAGGTGTGGTGGCCCTATGGGGACTGGCTGCTATGAGCAGGAGCTCTGGGGTTTGCAAAGCATCTGCAGTTGCCTTGAGCCCCACTCCAGACCTCCAGTTTCTTCTGTGGTTTCTGTCTCATTCTGTGTCCTGGCTCCTTGTCCTCAACTGATGTTTTAGTTCTTGCCTTTGGCTTCTGGTCCTCTGTTTGTACCCTACTTCCAGACCACATCCTTAACCATTGAACTTGATTGCCTAAGGAAGATGCCATATAAGAAAATAGTATTAATATACACATAAAGATAACTATTGTGTGTTGTATGGAAGCAATATAATAAAACTGGGTGGTACATAGTATGAGGAATTAGAGAAACCAGTTCCCTGCTCGGTGAGTGACTCTCCCTGGGTGCAACACAAATTGACTGAGTGACCTTGAGTAAAGCACTTTCAGCCAGATTCTGTGCGTTTCAACCGCTGACTTGTTCTTAGATATGAGCATGTGTATTGGTGTGTGCATGCTCAAATCGGAGTCGTCACATCTGCATTGCTGCAAAAAGTCACCTTTGCAAATCTGATTCTGAAACCCTGAGCTTCATTTTCCCCATTTTTGAAATTGGTGTGATGATGTGTGTGCATTGTGTGAAATGCTGGGATGTCTACAGCTGAAATGCGCTTCAGAGCCACTAAAAATGTATTCATTTCCTTGTATTAAATAATGGCTTTTTTGTTTGTTTTTGAGCTTACTGGGACTAAAATTTAAAGTTAGGAGCAAATGCCATTGCACTCTGGCTCTTTGCGAAATGTGAAATCTGCCAGCATGGCATGCTTATTTTATCTTTTTTTATAGGAAAAAGCTCCATATTTTCCTTGACCTTGTAAAAATGACATTAATACTTTCTTAGACATGTTCTAAAAGGCTGTTTATGTTGTTCCTAGTAACTTAACATTGGTGGATTTTACAAACTGACAGCTTATGAATTGGTGTCTACTGCTATTTTTGGATGTCATGGAAGCAGTGAAATCCTAGCGGTAGTGGAGGACTGATTTATTGGAGGGAAATCTTTTGGGATTATTTTTCCCCTTCCCTATTTTGTTTATCTATTGCATTGTGGTAGCCCAACCTTTAATGGAAGAAGCTTTACATTCATTCTCTTTCTGAAATTAGTTAAGAGAGGTGGATAGCTATTGCAGTCTGAAATTAGACAGAAGGCAGGATAAGGTGGCATCTTACAGACTAATTAAGGTGCCACCCTGCCCTGTCTTCTGCAATTAGTTAGTAGTGGTCCTAAACTGAGTAGGGGCCATGTCTGGAGAACAAACTTCTACACAGCTCTCAAGCCCTGCTGCCTGGGCAATTGCAAGCTGAATGCTCTTTCCTGTACCCTATATATGTTAGGGTGCTCCTCTTCTTACTAAATGAATTTATGATTCCTGATTTTGTGGGCACAAAAGTACCTGGAACCTGTAGTAAGCACAGTTCATCCCAAAATGAGTCCTGTGAAGCCCTGTATCATTGTAGCAGTTGTGGAACATAGTGTCTCTTGGTGTAAAGAGTCGAACATAAGGGTGTATCGCTCATCTCATTTAAAAGGCTTGCACTTGTGTAAAAGAAGAGCTCTTCTGTGGTTTGATATAGTACTTCCATAGCTGCAATAAGTTTCCCTTCTTTTGTTAAATTAATTGACTATCTCGTAAGTTAGCAACAGAGAAAACTTCTTAACCTCCCAGTACGAGGCCTGGAATCTGCAGTATTTTTTCCCCGATGCTTCATCCGATCTTCTTTTAAATGAAGAGCAGACCAGCTGTTTTTAAAGGTATTTGGCCATAGACACTTGTTTGAGTAGGGCAGAAAGGTAAGAGAAAAAATCCAATATCATTGCCATTTTAAACATTTGATCCTACAATCCTTTCCGTGTGCCAGCCTCACACCTAATAAGACCAGGCCCAACTATGGTCATGCTAAACACCTGCGTAGGGGGAATAAACGGTAATCTGCTCCTTATTTCCATAATTATTGTCTATAACACAGAAGGGAAGATAGTCTCCAAGGGCTCACCGCTCTTTTCTCTGCAGAGGTGGGTGGGGACTTTGCTTTCTTCTCCAACATGTAGTCTGCTGCAGCTGAGGGGGTAGAGAAGAAGTACTCTGTGGTAGGTATAAAGCTGGCTCAATATCCAATCCCCAGACAAAAGGCAGGCAGGGACCATATTATGACTGAGCATAAGCCATGTGCTTTCCTTCATTCAGGTCTTCAATAAAACTATGATCGAGTCCCTTTTTATTATTACTCTGTTGTTAGAAAAGACTAAGATGTGATTCATGTCTGCTTTTTCCTAGAGAGGTTGTGGTGGGACCAGCAAGATAGGAATGGAACAGACAAATATCTCTAATGGGTAAATTTAGCTTGGTTCTGTGGAAATGTCAACTGATCGTGAGACAGCAACCCTGTGGTATTATTGCCAGCTTGTCTCAACCAGACTTGTCTCGGTGTGTCCCAGTCAAAAGTATTTGCAGGACAGGGTATTAATCTGTGTGGAGGAGAACCAAAAATAGAATGAATATTTTGAAAGGGAGGCAGAGAAGCGAAGGTCAGTTTGACTCTGCACCTAAATTTGGAGCCTGATCCCGGAACTCTGGATGTCAGACATCCGAGGAGCACGCTTATTTGCTGAGTTACCTGAGATTTTGATTGATGATGATACTTGATGCAGGCCTTCGAAGATACAAGTTCACTTTTAAAGCACAGCATTTTATTTTTGTGCCATTCAATGTTGATACAGTTTCCTGTGGCTTATTATAATAGCTTGACAAAAGCTTTAAAGAAAGAAAAGAAATATGCTTGATAGAGCAAAACTGTTCAATTACATTTCTAGCTTGCCTTCCATTGAGCAGTCTTAAGAGTGAATTGTGTTGGGGAGATCATGGATGTTAAAGATTTCTGTCAATGTTTGTGCATTTTTTAAAGGTCAAGAGTTATAAGAAAAGAAGAGAGAGAGAATATTTCATGTAAATAATTCTTGGAATATCCCCATCTGCATTTAACTGTTAGCTTCATTTCTTTCAGTGCTGCAAATGATGAAGCCTTTTTTTCTTTTTCTCTTTTTTAAATGGAAAAAACAAAACAGGAAATGAAAAAGGACTCAATGAATGAGTCTGCTTGATCTTGTGTGAAGTGAATCTCTTTTGTATGGAAACATCATGTCAGCCCTAGTCATAGAAAGGTTACTGGACTAAGTTGGGGTGATATGGCATCATGAATGACTGAACCATGTTATACAACCCCAGAGTATTTTCTAACTATTAACTAATTTAAGGTAAAATAGACAGCAAAGCTTGATATGTTGGTGGTATTGGATAAAAAGGGAAATTGGTGACTTGTTAATTGAAGGAGGGGCCAAATGGACACGGCAAAATTTGTGTAATAATCAAAGTTAGTTGAGCCAGTGAATTTATTTTCTTTCTGAACTGAAATTAAATGGCTGTAGTGACGTTGTTTTGTGTATCACATCTGTAGCTTCCTAAGGCTTAAAAGAAAGGATTGTCAGACAAAGAAACCCCTCTCCTTAGTGTTTCTGAAACCCATTTGCCAGGTACATCGGTTGGATGCGGCAGTTCTGATCACCTGCTGCCTATACCAACTAGCATTCTGGGCCGCTGTCATAGGTGTGGCTGACCTTCCACTGTTTACATCTGCACAAGGCTGCTTGTGTTGGATCTCCGGCCATTTACAGACATTCAGTTTCTCATGGGACAGTTGTTCTTCTAATAGAAACCAGAAGTGTACACATGTTCAGAATTTTTCTCTGAGAGCAAAAATGGCCATTCCAGGTGAAAAATAACTGGGAGACAACCAGGATTAAATTGCTCCTGGGAGAGCTAGTGTCTGTACATGTTCTCTTCTGAGAGAAACCATAGCACACTTGGGCTGGACTTTACTGCTTCAGCTGAGCAGAGAGCAGACTACACCCCACTTATAATTCTCACATGCTGCAAAGACCCTGAGCAGTCCGAGTGAGCCAATCAGTGCTGCCCTTGTGTACTGCTGACATCTGTCTCTAGGCACACTGAGGGAGCTTGCTGAGCATGCTGAAATGTGTGCACATGGCTCCCTGGCTGTGCAGCATCAGCACTGCAAGCTCTCTGCTTTTCAGCAGTTCAGCATTCACATGTTTGTTCCGGGGTCTTTGGATAAGTTTCTCTACCAGGAAACCAAAACCAGGAGAATTTTCCCAGATCATTTGAACTTGTATATGCAGCCTCAGTCCATATGCCCATATGTTCTGAGATGCTTTGGTCCCAGTGGATTGCAGCACAGTTTATTTTCTTGGCAACTCTGGTAAATTTCCTGGGTGCAGACCTTCAACAAACCCATCATTTACACAGTCTCTCCTAGACTTTATGCCTCGTCTTGTGCATGAGCACCATTCCTCTTTACTTCCCTGGACCAGACTCCTGGGCAGACTACATTTCTCATGATACACTTGCAGTAGTGTAGACTCTCCTGGTGCACAATGCAGCTTGATTGGAAGGAAGGAACAGAAGTGCATCACAGAACATATGGCCTGGACAGGGGGTCCAGCCTGTGAGAGGGAATGTTGGCCTGAATGATAACACCTGTGAAACAGCATGGCCCAATAGAGAAATGCAGTTTAATGAAACCAAAAAGTTTTGTTTCAGGTAAATTTGTCAAGCCAAAGCATGTTGATTCAGGGTACAGGTATTCCCCAAGGGCAACTAGCAGCAGCACAAGGTATCCTGCTGCTAGTTGTTCCCAGGGAACCAAACAGCTGCGCTCATCTTGTTGCGACCATAAAGTTAAGAAAATCATCAAAATTGAAATTTTCACCCAAAAAAGTTAACTGTTGTGGAAATTGCATTTTCTATCAAAATGATTTTGACAGAAAATTTCAGTCAGCTCTGTCTAAAGGTACATTTATATTGGTAAAACCCTCCACATGGTTACTCCACGTTTTGGTTAAAAAAAAAAAAGTCTCTTTTTTTGGTTTCGTTTTGTTTAACTTTACTCCAGTGGTTCTCAAACTTTTTTGGGCTGTGGCCAAGCTTCCACGCAACTTGTAATCACTGTGGCCTCATTCTTGCTTCAAGCCTATTAGTAGTAATTGAATTTATGTGGGACCCTGCCCCATAGTTTGGAAACTACCGGTTTAACCCCCTTCCAAGCAAGATTAGGTAAACTGAAAAAAAGGATATTTACACTGGAGTAAGTGTGTCTACAAGGCATTTTATAGTGGTATGACCTATAGCACTTTACATTTACAGAAAAAAACCTTTTCTGTGTAAAGGGGTATACTTGGTAGGACAATTTTCTTGCAATTTCCCTGTTGGTCTAATAAAAGGTATCATTTTGAAACCAAGAGTTCTAGTTTTTTGTATGTCTTTCTGTCTAAAGAGCTTTTGTGCTGTTAATATCTTTTTAATTTAAATCTAAAAAAAAGCAAACATGAATTACGATAAAAATAATCCCATTGGCACAGTTTCCCACGCTAAAAATAAAACATGTCAGAGGTGGTTTAATTTACCACGATAAAACAAAGTAACATGATAAAATGAGGTAAAAACATGTATCTTCAGACATGATTAAGCTAGCAAAATAGTGATTTTTGTCATGTGTGTGTAGGAAGAGTGCTACATGGACAAAGCACCCTTATACGTTTCTACAGGTCATGTATCTTGACTATATCCTTCTCTTACACTCTTGCGTATTGCCTGTCATCTTAAATTGAAAACTCTTCTACACAGGAAGCACAACTTCTTAAGTTTCTGGACAGCATCCAGCACAAGAGGGTCATAATTCTGTTTGGGGCATTCCCCCATGAGAACAGCTGTCCTCTCAGCAGCTCGATTTGATACAAAGCCATTTTCAAATATCACCACCTGTTACCAAACTCAAAGTGAGAATAAGTTAGATAAATTTTGCTCAGTTTTCATAAGAGAAGGTGAGCATCCTCCTCTTTTTTTTCTTTTACTCTTTGCTGAATGTTACTAGTTCCTTAGCCCTCATCATCTCCTTTAAACTTTTGATTAAAATTTAAAACACCTAAGTGAGAGTTGAACCAGCTCCTAGTTTGGGTTCTTGACGTGAAATTGCATTTCAGAGGAATTCACCTACTTCATAGGTATTTTGGGGTGCCTTGGAGTGCCACCTTTGAAGTGAAAGGAAACTCGTATTGCAAAGGGTCGTGGTCACATAGCCCTGTAACCAGACCAGAGTGCTGAGCAGCACCTGCAAATAATCTAGTTGTTGCTGTACTGTAGAAACTTGAAGTAGGAGCTGTTTTTTTAGATAATCTATTTATTTTCTTAGCATAAATAACAGAAAAAACTGTTTGAAGGCAGAAAAGGGGAGGGTTGGATTTGTGATTTGGATGCGTGGATTTCTGTTGGGCGGGAAGGGTACCGTAGTTTTGTAATATTGTAAAAAATGGTATCTATACCAATTATAGTAAATTAGCTTAAAAAGAAGAATAAGGAAGCAGAGAACCTACAAGCCTGTTAGATTTTTAAAATGTGACTTATTTAATTTTCTAACCAATCAGCACTCTGATTGCAATTTTAAAAATGCCGAAGTTCTAAATCCCAAGGCCAGCAGTGTAATCCTCCGCCACTTGCATTTGGTACCATTATTCCTGACGTCCTATGTTGTAATATGGAAATCTAGTACTTGTTCCTACAGGTGTGCTTTAACAATATGTAACCAAATTAAGCAATTTGGTTATTGTTTGTTTGTTTTTATTTTTTTAAATAACTATTTGCAGCTGAAAGTTACAAGGAAACCCAGATGGTAAAGATTAAAGAAGAACCAATGGAAGTTGACATTCATGATTCCCAGGCCTCCATTTCACCCAGTCAGCCCAGCCAAAATGTTGGTTACAGCACTTTATTAGGGCGAGAGATTACTGAACACATACAAAAGGTACCAGAGGGCCGAGTGCTCCCCGATAGAAATCTCTTCAGCCAAGATATATCAGTGAAGATGGCATCAGAGCTTCTCTTCCAACTGTCAGGTAAACACTGTTGAAGTAGCTGTTTCTAGAAATAAGAGGAATTTAACAATTTCATATTTTTATATGAAATTTTAACACTAGTAGAGTTGAAAATAGGCATTAGGAATCTTTCTTCTAGTTTTGCATCTAAATGCAAAAGGTTCCTCAAACTGTTGGGAAGAATTTCTTTGGGTATGGAAAATATGCTTTTTGAGTGTTGAGTAGGTCAGGTTAGGTTCATAACATTTGAACTGGATAGGAAAGGACAGAGTTCAGTTCCATGTTCTTGAAAGCTAATTAAATAATTTCTGTCAGTTGGTAGAACAGGTTTAAAAAAATAAAGGAGAATTTCTGTATGTGGTTTTCATTTAAATAAGCACCTGATGTCATAGAATCAGAATACCTTTTGGTTAGTTTTCCATTCTTTAAGAAAGGAGGTAGCTGAGAACTCATGTAAAGCTTGTCATCTCAGCCATAAATTGAATTAATGTAATAAGTGCATTGTAAATATTGTACTGACCTGTGTTACTAAAATATTTAACAAGACAATTTAAAATAAAGATACTAGTATTCTTAGTCTGCCCTGACCATTGGATAGAAGTTTTTACCATACTGTAGTATAGTCCTAGGAAGCATTAAAATAGAGTCAATGATTAAAAATCTATAACAGGGAAAGGGCACTCATGCTGTTTTTGTAATTATGTTTGTTTTTCTGCAGAGAAGGTGAGCAAAGAGCACAATCACAATAAAGATAACACCATTCGAACCACAACTAGGTAAGTCCATTGTCACCTGTAAGTCTGTAGTATAAATAGCATAAGTCTATTTTACGTTGCATTTCAAACTTAGCTATCTCATACCCTTACATATAAATATTACAAATAATTTTCTATTCCTTAGTGTAATACATGGCTGAAAAATTTGGCTATAAATTAGCTCATATCTTGAGGCCATAGGATGAAAAGATGCTGTCCTGGAAGAAAACCTCCATAGCAGTGACCTTTTGAATGATTCTTTCTTTCCCTGGTCAATTATACATGCTGTATATTGGGAATTGACTTACCTAATTGATTGCACTTAAAAAATAAATTTATTTTCCAGTGATGCATAACCTCAAAGAAGCTGGACTCCAGATACAATTGTTCAGTGAAGAAAAACCATACTGTTGGACCACTAATACTTTTTCTCATATTGGCCCAGGTCCTGATATTCAGTATGCTGACAGTCTCAGTCTTCTGAAATAAAAAATTAGTTTAGCATTTTGGTCCTCCTGAGAGGGCCCTTCTTTCTTTCCAGTAAAAATCTATTCAGATTGTATTAGGTATGAGCTAATATCACATTTTGATGCATAGTTACAGTCAGGAAAATTTGGTAGGGGTGATGGAGAACTAAAAATAATAGCGTGTTGGTTGAGAACAAGCTCATTGGTTGCTTTCATTTAAATAAAAGCACGACTGCAGCCTGAATATGAGTCAACAGTGTGCTCTTGATACAGAAAAATCAATAGTATATTGGATTGTATTAACAAGAGTATCACTTGGAAATCCAGGGAAGTGATTTTTGTACTCTGTGCAGCACTGGTGAGACCTTACCTAGAGTACTATGTCCAGTTTTAGGTTCTGTACTTCAAGAGAGACACAGATAAATTGGAAAGAACCCAATAGAGTGTAACAAATGTGATTAGAAGTCTAGAAAACATGTGTAAAGGTTGGAAGAACTGGGAAAAGAGAAGACTGAAAGGGAATTTGATAGCATTTTTCAAATACAGGAAGGGTAGACATGCAAAGGATAGTGATAGCCTATTCTCTGTGGCCAAAGAGGACAAGACAAGAAGTAATGATCTTAAATTGCAACAATGGGAATGTAGACTGGATGTAAGGAAGAACTTTCTCATAATGAGGGTGGTTAAATATTAGCACGGCAGGGGTCAGTGACCTGCAGCCCATGGGCCACGTCTTGCCTTCCAAGCAATTTTATTCAGCCCACAGAGCCAGGATGTTGTCATTAGTTCAGCAGTAACAGCATTCAGTGGCAGGTTGCAACCCCAGAGGCAGCAATTCAGCAACAGGGGGTCAGATCATAAGCAGTACCTATCTTGGACCCAGCTGCATCATTTTTGCCCACTGCTTATTGACCCCTGACCTCTCTAAGGGTACTCTCTGTCCTTGGTAGTTTTTAAGAGCTGGTTAGACAAATGCTTGTCTAGGATGGTTTAGACAGGGGTGATCCTGCCTTGATCAGGCAAGAGGTTGTTGGACTAGATAACTTCCAAAGGTCCCTTTCAGCCTTACTTTTCTGTTGTACTTTGACCCTTATGGAAAGAACTTCCTGATCTATCTCTAATCAATAGAGACTTGGGGCTCTAGCCATAAAGAAGCTTAAGCACCTAAAATGGGATTTAGGTGTCTAAGCCCAAAGTTTAGACCCTTAAAATCCTGCTTAGCCTCTGCCTAAATCTGGAGACATCCAGATGCAGCCCACAAAGAGGTCTGATCTAGCCCACAAAGGTCCAATCCAACATGAGGGATTGGTGGTGGGGAGCTTTGCCGTGCTCCTCATCCACTGTTCAATTCCAGTCTGCCACATCTACTCTCCTCTCACTGCAGAGGAATCAGGAATATGTAGCAAGGGTGAGTGCAGCCAGCTGGCCTCTCCAGGGCAGGGGGTGCAGGAGATGGGGGTGCAGGGCAGAAGGGCAGGGGGTGTAGGGCGGGGTGGGGAGCAGAAACTTTTGGCCCGTGACCACAGTCAGGTCACAAGTTCTGGCCTGAAGTGGCAGAAGTCTACAGCCCCCTGTCTTGGAACATGTTTAATGGATGGGCTCTGCATAAAATACAGGAGGAAGAGGGTTAAGTGGTAGTAGTAGTGCTGCGCGTGTGCTGACAGCTAGAGATTGGGACTGTCCCACACATGGGGACTTAAAGCCCCACTGTGTAGGCTGGCATTGGGCTGTTCAGCATGGCTTTTCAATATCCCTGCAGGGAGAAACTGATGGACTCCCCCCTGCACTGCAAGATTAAAGTCTCTCTCTGCAGCCAGCATTGGGCTGCACTGTGAGCCTTTAAGATTTCACACATTCAAATTAAACTGTGATACAAACCAGCCACAAAGTTGTTATATTAAATGTGGAACCAGCCCACCCATATTGGGGTGAGCGATGTAACAGGGAGCTCCCCAATACTGATTTGCCAGCACCCAGTGTGAGCGAAGCCAGCAGCATGTGTCCTGATAAAAATTGGCAGTGCGGGCACCTATGGCTTGCCGAGTGTTATATGTGAACATTTTTGCAAGCTGGTCTGACATTTTTTATCATGGGATAGATTCCCCAAATGCCTGGCATGTAACAAATAGTTGCAGGACACTCTCTTTTAACCCACAACAAATGTAATATCTGGTAGGGGCCTTTATTCTCCGGGTGTAGCTGTTCCACTTGGCAGAAAAGAATTCCGAAAAAGAAAAGATAGCATAAAGGTGACTGTGCCCTAGTGATTAGGGCATTTAACCAGGAAAGCAGGGTCCTGGGCCTCAGCCCCTGCGCCAAAGTCTGTTCGTGTATTTTTCTTCAGTCACTGAAATACTGAAATACTTCTCTGAGCAGGGGCTGGAAGCAAAGCCTCCTCTCTAGATGAGCGTCTTAACCTTGTGGTTATGCAGCAAATCATGCTTGTTTTCTTTCTTTCTCTTTGGATCTTTATTCTTTTACACAAAATGGAACAACTTTTAACAGGACAGGTTTGTATGTAACTTACAGTTTTGTGGTTGTCACTCACTTGAGGGGTTGGCTTGCATCCCCTCATACAGAAGAGAAAATCGCCTCACCCATCCTGGCTGAATTCTTTTTGAGCTTTTGTATAAATGGGAGCCTTCTTCCATTTGCTTTTCAGTCACCTGTATTTTTACAAAGCAAAGTGCATTTCCTGGTCTGATTCCTACAGGACTGGAAGGGACCTCCTGAGCCATCTAAACATGTTCCCTACCCCTCCCAGTTTACGAATTATCCAAAAAGGTCCACAGGAGTATCCGTTTTGGCTTGTTACACCCTGCAGTGACAAAACACCCTATAAAAATAAAAACAAAACATAAATGTGAGACAAGCAGAGAGTAGGAGACAGGGGCACTAGTGATGCCTTGGGCCCTTGCACTTCAGAACGCAGCAAAAAAGTCCCCATGTTCCTTACCATTCTGGAGGGAAAAATTTTCTTCCTGGCTTGTGCAGGTGACCTGCAGAATCCCCTGAAGCATGTGATTACCAGATACCTCCCACACAGAGATCTGGCGCCTGCCTACAAGAAGACAGTACAGGGCTATGAATTGTGAATGGAAGGAGGGTCCTCTGTGTAGCACACTCCAAAGCTCCTAAACCCCAGAGGGGCTGGATTTAAAATACAGCTTTGTCCTTAGCATTTTATATTGATTAGCCTAGGTAGCTTCCTGCTCAACAGGTTAACTGATGTGAATCCCACTTTGAAGCACCCAAGTTTACCTATGCATTGTATCAGGAGCATAGGCACTTGAGGCCCTTGATTTCTCCAGGCAATTGGATATCGCACTTTTCAGCATTATGGAACCATGTCTTGATGGGTATTTGTGGCCTAGGAAATCTTTAATAAGGATACTGCAGCAAATGCTTATTTACTTAGTTTGAATGAGCCTTATACATAGTACAGGACAGGCATGCAAAAAAACTAGCACTTTTATGCAGTATTTATGCATTTAATTCACTAAATAAAAAGGCACAAATGACCATGCTCTCTTGGGTTTGGTATGTAGCTTAACTTAAGGACTTTTATTATATATGTGACTTGTACCTAAGTTAAAACTAGCTTGAATCTCAGTATGCCTCATGAATACTTGGCTTTATGAGGCTGAAAATCCCAAGTTGGTTTTGGAAGCAAAATGTATGTTTTGGTATCTTAACAGGATTTGCTCAAATTTCACTCCTCTGGCCTTTTCTTAAAATCATAGAAAATCAGGGCTGGAAGGGACCTCCATTCGTCATCTAGTTCAATATCCTCCTTAAAGGAGGATTGTCCCTATCCAATCCATAATCTAAACTTTACATAAAACAACTGTCAACTCCAAAACACAGCACAGACCTAACATCCTAGCCTGCCACCGGTAAAGCAGGGGACCCCTGGCAGCCAATGTCCTGCTTCCATGAAATGTTGTCAATATATGCTAAAGAGATTCCAGAGAGAGGACCACACCCCCTGCTACAGAGGAAGGCAAACACCCCCACAGTCCATACCAATCTGACCATGGGATAAAATTCCTTCCTAATCCCAAATATGGTGATCGGTCTGACCTTAGCAGAGGGGCAAGACCCTCTAGCTAGCAACCCTCTGGCTTTGGTCCCAGCAGGCGCATTGGTACACCTCAGTCAAAGTCCCCAGCCTTAGCAGTAGCCAACACGCAGTGCCTCTGAGGGAGGCTTAAAAACACCCTTACATATGCAGCAGAAAGGGGGACTGAGGCAGCCAGCAAAACCAAGAAGCCTGGGAAATACCCATAGTAGAACATAGACATAGTTACACCTAGATCATCCCTGACCAGTGACTGTCCAACCGCTTCTTGAACATCTCCAGTGATGGAGAGTCCATAACTTCCCTAGGCATTCTTTTCCACTGCCTTGCTTCTAACAGTGAAGAAGTTTTTCCAGTTATTCAGTCTAAACTTACTTTGCTACAACTTCAAGCCACTGGTCTGCATCCTCCTCTCTGCACCAAGAAAAAACAGGCATTTCCCCTCCTCTTTATGGCAGCCCTTTGAGTATTTAAAGGCTGGTGTTATGTTCCTTCTTAAGTGCTTTTTTCCACAAGATGGGTATGCCTAGCTCCTTCAGCCTCTACTCATATCCCTTCCAATCCCTTTATCATCTCTTTCCCACTAACTTCTCCACGTCCTTTTTAAAATGTGGGGACCAGAACTGCACACAGTACTCCAGATGAGACCTAACCAATGATGAGTAGAGAGGCGCTATTATGTCCAGTGTCTTGCATCAAATGCTTCTGTTGATGCATCCTAACACTGCACGTGCCCTTTGTGCAGCTGCATCACACTATAGACTCTACCAAGACTCCCAAGTCCTCTTTCATAGTGCTGTCACCCATTTTATGTTTGTGCTTTTGATTATTCCTTATGAGGCATAGCACCTTGCATTTGTCCACATTGAACTTCATCCTGTTAGCTCTAGCCCAACTTTCCAGTCTGTCTGTCAAGATCCTTCTGAACTGTGGTCACATCCTCCAACATGTTCATAATCCTTCCCAGTTTTGTGTCATCTGCAAACATTCTCAAGAAGCTTTTTATGCCCATATCCAAATAGTTAATAAACACATTGAACAGCACCAGGTCCAGATTCCACTCGAAACCTCCTGCCATTCTGACATAGACCCCTTAATAATTACCCTTTGCTTGTGGCTATTGAACAAATTATCCATCTTATAGCAGTTTTAGATCTTATAGTAGTTTTATCTAGCCCATATTTCTCCAATTTGTTTATGAGAAGGTTGTGTGGGACCTTGTCAGAAGCCTTGCTGAAGTCCAGATACACTATATCCACAGCATTCCCTTCATCCACTCAAATAGTTTCTTTGTCGAAGGAGATCAAGTTTGACATGATTTGTTTTTCACATCTGGTTTGAACTTAGCATCCATAATGTTCACGTACCCATGCTAAATAGATAGAGGAAATAAGTTTATAGACGAGTTTAATAGACACAAGCAAATTTGACTTCATATCAACTCAAAATCTTTACAACAGTTAATACATTTTAAAAACTGCTTTAACATTATTTATAATAATAATCCATAATGCATGCAGCAATAATTTTAAAAGGAAGGGCAAGAATGAGGCAAAAGTCATTTCATTGTTGAAAACAATGTAAATTCCCTGAAAAGTGCCTTTGTTTTTCTTATCTGTTGAAGATATAATTATTATGAAGGACAGTGAAGGGTTATGTGTCTGGCATCCCTAGTCTGGCAGCACTGTCATGTTCCCACAGCCCAGCTGAAATGTTATGTACACACTAGACTACAGGAACAACCTATTATTGCTAAAATTACTCCCAGAGAGTAGTGTAGTGCCTGCTGAATGCACAGGCTTGTAGGTTCTTTGTCTCTGCTTCGCTGCTTCCCTGCTGGATCTGAATGGGGAAAGAGCAGCCTGGAGGACTAGGTGGCTACAGTAGTGAGCAGTGGAGACAATGACAGAGGCAGAAGTCAAGAGGCCCAATACAGACTCCAGACTCTCCCAGTTTCCACCTTTGCATCATCCTTTGCACATAACATGATATCTTCATCCATACAATGCAACCACAGCTACCCACAGCCAGCTCCCTCCTACTTAATAATATTCTTATAAACTTCCACACAGTTTCAGGCAACTTCCCCTGCTGCCTAGTGACAGCCAAACACTTGCACTTACTCTCTAGTAGTTTACTCCAGACATCCCTAGACACCTTCTCCCAGGATCCCCACTGCCATTTTTGCCAAGATGACCTGAATCCATCAGCATCTGGCTACTCTTCCAATCTAATAACATCTTAAGATTCATCCACCCTGTTCAACCAGTCATCTTCCAGACATCCTGTATTGCATACCTGTCTACTTAACAGCCCAGATGCACTCTAACTCTGTGATGGCTGTCCCTATCACACTTGGGAGTGAACCAGCTACATTCATAATTCAAGATTGAAACAGACTGGTGTTGTGGCTCTTGCACATTCTCTGTGGATCAAAGAAAGGGAGGGGGGTTCGTAACACTGACTGAGATTTCAACGATGTACTTCCTTTGAACATAGGATAGCTAGCTCTGAACACCTGAGACTCAAACCAGTTTGAATCCCATGTGAACCCTCACTTAAACAGGAACTGCTAGCAGTATTTTAGCCAGCCCACTGGAGGTTGAACAGCAGGCCCCCAGAGCTAAGAGTGTGAAAATTGAATCAGGTTGCATAGGCTGAGATGAATAGGTTTGCATCTTCTGTGGATGTGGTACTGAGAGAAATACATAACATACTTTGGGACCATACAGCACCTCCACAAGTAAATGGGGATATATCTTTTTACAGTTGTGGTTATGTTTTAGTCTTTGCATGAGTAACACTAAAAGGAGGTTGATTTTTATTTGTGCATGCTGCCTTGCTACTTGCAGTGACCCAATAAAGCGTTGATCTCTACAAGTGAGTATCACTACTGGTAACAGTGGCTTCAAAGTAACAAAAGCACTTCTGGTTGAGAAGAAATTAACTGGTTATGCAGATGACACTGGACTCCGCAAGTACCAGACAGGTTTGGAGCAGTTGCTTCATATGAGTGAATGGACTAATTGGAAAGCAACACAATACCTCACAGTGTTTTTTGGATAATGATGCCAAAACCTTTCATGAGCAGGCTCATGAATAGGTTCCGAGTGCAGATGGTGGGCGTTACAGACAACTGCAACACAGTTGTATGACTGAAGTGAGGTGGTATTGGCCCTTTTGAAATAACAGAAGGAATGGCAATCACTAAGATGAAAGAGGAGCCCCTGTATGGTTATTTGAATGCATTGAGAAGACTGTTCAGCGGGATGTCCTCTGACACTTGAGTAAAGCTGAGCCAACTTCATTGAATCTAGAACTGGCAGTGCAAAGAAGGGCCTATGCCCATAGGCAAGCCAGGAGAAAATTATAAGCTATTGGTTAGTTTATAAATGGTTTGTCAGTGGAACTTCATATCCTGCTGGTAAAGGAAGATAACATCCTAGATACACCTGTGGGCCAGATAATACATAGAGTTACAAATGTGGAAACAGCCCCTGGGATTTCCTTAAGCTGTTAGTTCCTAGCCTCTGAGTCACTTCTCTATACTTAATACAGTATTTCAAATTATGATCATTAGCAAAGCAGCTAAAAATTTGGAGGAGGTCCAGGTGCAAGCTCTTGGCAAGTGTCCTGACACTGTTTCTGGAGTGGGTTGCAAGTTGGATGGCAGTTGCTGGTGGCATGAAGGCAAAGGCTGTAAAGAGAGAATTCCTCAAGCACAGTGATGCTACATCAGGAAAACCTAAAGTTGTTGGTGTAGTAGTGTCACCATTAAGCAACTTCTAGCATGTCCATTTTGAAGAGCTGCCCAGAAACATGCTGCTATATGCCTGGAGACATTGATGGATTGAAAACCAAAATGCTTTTGGATTTAGGGTCTGAAATTAGTCTGCTCTATGAAAAATGCCCAGAACTGTAAGGGAAGAAAAATAGTAGTGAAAAAATTGGTGACTATTAATAACAAAGTACTAGACAACAGGAGAAACTTAGCTCCAAGAGAAGTTGGGCTGTCTGCACATTACTGGACGTTAGGACCAGTTTAGGACTATAGAGTTATGTCAGTATAGCTATGAAAAACAGAGGTATGGTAAACATTACATATCCTATTCTGACATAGCTATGGCAGCAAAAGCCTGGGTGAAGAGGCTGTTTTGCTTAGAAAATACAGCTTTTTGTCATCTTGATTTATACCTGCACCAGCAACTTTAGGTTTTCTTGGTGCAGCTTCCTTCTGCTAAGGCAGTTTCCTCCCTACGGCCTTTGCCTCTATGTCACCAGCAACTGTCATCTTGTTTTGCCTGCAGGAAACCTCCTTGTCAGCATATCTTGCATCTCCACAACTGACTTAACCCATTATAGCTATAGCAGCAGATGCTCTTTCAGTGGCTTTGTTGTCATCACCAGTAGATTTTGTCCATAGGAATTGCAAGAACTCTTGGGTGTTAATAGAACAAAATTGTTCCTAGGAATATTTGGATACTTTTGTCGGATGTGGGTAGAAAGAAATGTGAATCCTTGAAGCCTCAGAGGTGCCTTTACAAAGTGACCAAGATCTCTGTGATGGTTTGGAATAAAGTTGTGATAACACCAAGTCATCATCATTCAGTAATAACCCAATGAACCTTTAGGAGTATTTGCTGTTACAAATATCCACTTAATATTGTTTTTTATCAGGTTGCTTTTTCAAACTGAACAGAAGGGTTGAATTCTGAGCAATTAATGTGACTGACAAGGAGTACCACTGGTGGCAATAAGCCATGGGGACATTGTTCAGTGTAGCAGATGTCTCAAAGCCTCTTGCACAGTCAGAGCTCAAGAAGTGTGAAGCAGCAAGGTCAGTAAAAGAGCTGGGGATGACTGCACAGTAAAAGAGCTAGGGATGACTTGGTAGAAGGCAAAGAAAAGGAAGTGATTTATACAGCTGGTCTTCTGGTATTCTAGTGTGTTCCCTAAGAATAATGAAGAGTTATGACTAGCAATTGTATTTAACCAAAAAGTGTTCTGGGTTGGGGACAGCCCTCACATCATGTTCCCCTAGCATATCAGAGAGCAGTGAAAGAGAAGCCAAGTTGCATGCTGGAAGATGGGGCAATTGAATGGTCAGCATCACCTTAGGCATCCCCAATTGTAACTGGAGAAAAAAAAACATGTATGACAGAAGCTTATGGATATGTTGGTTATAGGAAATTCAATTCGTAGACAGATGCCAGCTTCCTCACACAGTACACCTCCTGGATAAAATGGCAGGCGCAAAATAGTTTAGTAGTTTTGATTAGGTATCTGGATACCAACAGATTAAAGAAGAACCTGAGGCTCAAGAAAAAAAACTTTCTATATGACACATTGTGTATTGTTTCAATTGTGCAGAATACTTTTTGGATTCTGGAATTCACGTTTCAGATGAGAGTAAATGATCCATCCCAAGTTTTGAAAACTAAAAACTTCTTTACTTAGTTTGATTACTTCGTTTGATTCCATAGAGCGTGGGAATAGCTAAATTATTTAAAGTGGTTGGACTAGATATCCTTTGGCGGTCTCTTCTAACTCTATTTCTCTGTGGTTCTGATTTAAACATGCAAGAAACAAATGTCACTCACATCGCCCTCTTAGGACACACAATCAGCAAGGACTGTCTGGAGCATCTGCTCTAGAAATTGAATAAAGGACTGTCAAGTTCATACAAATCTGGAGGGGACACAGAGGCTTTTAAGATGCTATATGAGATAGATTGATGCAGAATTTCACAGAGAAAGTTGCTGCATTATATTAGCTATCTTAAGAGTCTGTCTCTGGATAGAGGAACACCAAAAAGTCTTTGAGTCAGTGAAGAAAGTTCAACCAAGCCATGCTGTACCTAAATTCCCAGATTGATCCCATTTATTTGTGGTAACCTGTTATGCCTCAGAGTTTGATGTTGAATAAACTGCACTTGGTAGGTGCAGAATCATGACTTTTGGAGATCAAAACAAGGGAAACCAAGTATTGAGCTACAAAATTTGAGTGTGTAGGTATTGTGAAGGCCCCCAGGAGTTATCATCCATATTAACTTGATACTTAGAAATTGTGAACCAGATGGGTGCCTGTAGAGATCGATTCACAAATTATCTGAATACATTCACAATTCACTATAAACCTGGAAATCAAAGCAAGATATGGTTTTGGATGCTCTCAGCTAGGTGAGAACAGTGAGAATAGACTCGGTGTGGACCTCTGATGACATCTAACAAGAGCAGTCTAATGATCTTTAGTTGTTTCTGATGCACCTGGTTGCAGATCTGCTGCAAGAGACCAGAATTAGGGAGGTTCAGTGAAGGGAATGTCTCAATCTACTAGCCCTGAGTGTTCATATGGGCTGAATGGAAAGGCCTTTCACAGGTACACCAGTTGGTAAACTGCATTTGTTTGTTGTGTATGATGTCATCTTAAAGTATAGGGTGGTGCTCTAATCCTTTGGAGGATTAGAAGATTGAAAAATAAATGAATTGGTCGCATTAATGAAATATGGTGTGTTGCAGTTCGGCTTGCTAAACTGAATCTTCAGTGGTTAGGGAATATAATTGAATCACATCTATTACATAAGATTAACCAAGGTGAGGACTGGTGCTGGAGGAGTGGAGAGTGTAGACTTGCCATTGGTTCTATGCTTAGTATCTTAGTCAGTGATGACCAACAGGAATGAAGTGCAAAGCACCTTTTGTTGTCTTTCCACATAACACCAGCCAGCACTCAGCTATCCATTACTGTCTTTATGGGATTATTCTTGGACTCAGAAAACCTGTACTCCCTTTGCCTTGTGATGTCCAGGAAGCAGGAACTGGCAAGGCCACCCTGTACCTACACATGATGTGTGTGACACAGCAAAGTCTTATATTTGTGATCTGAGGGCAGAATTCCAGAAAGTAGAGAGGAACAGGGAATCTAGAATTGCATCTGCCAGGCACAAGAAACCAGGACAAAAGGAGAATTTATATGCCTTTCCAGGAAACAAAAAAAAATAGCTATGTCACTGGAAAAAACTGCCAGGAAAAAATCCCAAATTTATTCTTCTTTGGAGGGCATCTTTGCCTTTTAAAAATCAAACAACTTATCCTTACTGTTTAAAAAAAATAGGCATAGAATCATAGAAAATTTGGGGTGGAAGGGACCTCAGGAGGTCATCTAGTCCAACCAACCCCCTGCTCAAAGCAGGACCATGCCCAACTAG
Source organism: Alligator sinensis (assembly GCF_000455745.1). Lineage (NCBI taxonomy): Eukaryota > Metazoa > Chordata > Crocodylia > Alligatoridae > Alligator > Alligator sinensis. The sequence goes on from NW_005842077.1 coordinate 1,922,120, forward strand.
ATCATCCCAACTAAAGATTTGTTTAGCTGGGTTTTGAACACCTCCAAGGATGGAGCTTCCACCACCTCTCTGGGTAACCTGTTCCAGTGCTTTACTACCCTCCTAGTGAGAAAATTCTTCCCAATATCTAACCTAAACTTCCCTTGCTGCAACTTGAGACCATTGCTCCTTGTTCTGTCATCTGCCACAACTGAAAACAGTCTAGCTCCACCCTCTTAAACCCCACTTCAGGTAGTTGAAGACTGCTATTAAAACACCTCTCAGTCTTTTCTTCTCGAAACTAAGTAAGCCCAGTTCCCTCAGTCTTTCCTCAGAAGTCATGTGCCCCAGCCCCCTCACCATTTTCGTTGCCCTCCACTGGACTCTGTCCAATTTTTCCACATCCTTTTTGTAGTGGGGGGCCCAAAATGGAACAAAGTACTCCAGATGTGGCCTCACCAGTGCTGAATAGAGGGGAATAATCTCTTCCCTTGACCCTCCTCCAATTTGTCTAAGCCACTCTGAATCCTAGCCCTACCCTCCAGTGTATCTACTACTCCCCACAGCTTGGGGTCATCTGCAGACTTGCTGAGGGTGCACTCTATGCCATCTTCCAGGTCATTGATGAAGACATTGAACAAAACCGGCCCCAGGACTGACCCATGGAGCAGTCCGCTCGATACCGGCTGCCAACTAGACACTGAGCCATTGATTACTACTCTCTGAGCCTGATGCCCCAGCCAGTTTTCTCTCCACCTTTCAGTCTATTCATCCAGCCCATACTTCCTTAGCTTGCCTGCAAGAATGCTGTGGGAGACCATATCAAAAGCCTAGTTAAAATCAAGGTACACATCCATTGGTCTGCCTGCATCCACAGAGCCAGTCATCTCATCATAGAAGGCAGTCAGGTTGGTCAGGCATGACTTGCCTGTGGTGAATCGGTGCTGACTGTTCCTAATCACCTTTTTTGCCTCCAAGTGCTTAGAAATGGATTCCTTGAGGATCTGCTCCATGATTTTTCCAGGGTGAGGTGAGGTTGACTGGTCTGTAGTGCCCTGGATCCTTTCATAGATTTCATAGACATCAGGGCTGGAAGGGACCTCGGAAGATCATCGAGTCCAGCCCCCCGCCCAAAGGGCAGGAAGTCAGCTGGGGTCATAGGATCCCAGCAAGATAAGCATCCAGTTTCATCTTGAAGGTGTTCAATGAAGGCGCTTGAACCACCTCCGGTGGCAGGCTGTTCCAGACCTTGGGGGCTCGGACAGTAAAGAAATTCTTCCTTATGTCCAGCCTGAAACGATCTTGAAGTAGTTTGTGACCATTCGACCTCGTCATCCCTTGGGGCGCTCTGGTGAACAAACGTTCCCCCAGATGCTGGTGGTCACCCCTGATAAACTTGTAGGTGGCCATCAGATCACCCCTAAGCCTGCGCTTTTTCAGGCTAAAGAGCCCCAGGGCTCTCAGCCTGTCATCGTAGGGTCTGCTTCCCTGACCTCTGATCATGCGCGTGGCTCTTCTCTGGACTCTCTCAAGCTTCTCCACATCCTTTTTGAATTGTGGAGCCCAAAACTGGACACAGTACTCCAGCTGCGGCCTCACTAAGGCCGAGTACAGGGGGAGAATGACGTCCCGGGATTTGCTTGAGAGACGTCCCGGGATTTGCTTGAGACGTCCCGGGATTTGCTTGAGATCATCGAGTCTGACCCCCTGCATAGGCAGG
>NW_005842077.1:1924970-1930107 GCF_000455745.1 Alligator sinensis
TGAAAAAGGACTTTTTATTGTCCTTGATGCTCGAAGCTAGTTGGAGTTCAGTTGCAGCCTTGGCTTTCCTGGTCTGCTCCCTACAGGACCGGACCAGTGCAGAATAATCCTCCTTGGAGGTGACTCCCATCCTCCATCCTTTGTAGGCCTTTCTTTTTAGCCTCAGGAGATCTGCTAGGTCCCTGGAGAGCCAGGGGAGCTGCTGTGCCCTCTTGCTGCCTTTCCTCCGAGATGGAATAGACTTAGTTTGTGCATTGAGGATCGCTCCCTTGAGGAGCAACCACTCCTCTTGAACTCCCCTCTCCCTGTGGTCACGGTCCCTTAGGGCCTCACTGACAAGCCTCCTGAGCTTGTCAAAGTCGGCTTTCCTGAAGTCAAGGACTTGTGCATTGCTGACCGACTTGCCAGCTTCTTCTTCCCTTTCTTAAATATGGGCTCTATGTTTGCCCTTTTCCAATCATCTGGGACCTCTCCTGATCACCATGATTTTTCAAAGATGATGGCCAATAGCTCTGCAATCACATCAACCAAGTCCCTCAGCACCCTCGGGTGCATCTCATCTGACCCCATGTACTTGTTCACATCCAGCTTTTCTAAGTAGTCCCTAACCTGTTCTTCCACCACTGAGGGCTGCTCGCCTCCTCTCCAAACTCTGCTGCCCAGTGTAGTAGTCTGGGAGCTGACCTTGCCTGTGAAGCCTGAGGCAAAAAAGGCATTGAGCACTTCAGCCTTTTCTGCATTGTCTGTCGCAGAGTTGCCTCCCCCATTCAGTAAGGGACCCACACTTTCCCTGATCATCCTCTTGCTACCAACATACTTGTAGAAACCTTTCTTGTTACTCTCCGCATCCCTTGCTACCTGCAAGTCCAATTGTGCTTTGGTCTTCCTGACTTCATCCCTGCATGCCCAAGCAGTTCTCTTATATTATTCCCTAGTTATTTGTCCAAGTTTCCATTTCTTATAAACTTCTTTTTTGTGATTTAGTTTACTGAAGAGTTCCTTGGTAAGTGAAGCTGGTCTTCTACCATACTTGCTAGTTTTCTTGCACATTGGGATGGTTTGTTCCTGTACTCTCAGTAAGGCTTCTTTGAAGTACAGCTAGGTCTCCTGGACTCCTTTCTCCCTCAGACTGGCTTCCCAGGGGATCCTGCCCATGAGTTCCCTGAGCGAGTTGAAGTCTGCTTTAATGAAGTCCAGGGGCCTTACTCGGCTGCTCTCCATCCTTCCTTTCCTCAGGATCCTGAACTCAATCATCTCGTGGCTGCTGCTGCCCAAGTTGCCATCCATTACTACATTCCCCACCAATTCTTCCCAGTTTGTGAGCAGCAGGTCAAGAAAAGCATGGCCCCTAGCTGGCCCCTCCAGCAGTTGCACCAGGAAGTTGTCCCCAGTAGTCTCCCAAAACTTCCTGGATTGCCTGAGCACTGCTGTATTGCCCTCCCAGCAGATGTCAGGGTGATTGAAGTCCCTCAGGACTAGCTGTTTGAAGAAAGTATCATCCACCACTTTCTTCTGGTCTGGTGGTCTATAGCAGACCTGCACCACAACATCACCCTTGTTGCTGTCCCCTCTGACCCTAACCCAGATACTCTCAACAGGCCTATCTCCAGCTTCATATTGGAGCTCTGAGCAATCATATGGCTCTTTTACATAAAGTGCAACTCCTCCTCCTCTTCTCCCCTTCCTGATGATAGTGCTCCAGTCATACAAGGTATCCCACCAAGTCTCTGTTATTCCAATCACGTCATAGTTCTGTAATTGTGCAAGGACTTCCAATTCTTCCTGTTTGTTTCCAAGCCCCATGCATTTGTGTACAGTCACCCGAGATAACTAGTTGATTGCCCTGATTTTGCAGGAAGTATGAGGACACCTCCCTTGTTGCCCCTTCCTGCTTGCTCTTCCTCCAGGTCTCCCGCTTCCCCACTTACCTCAGGGCTTTGGTCTCCACCTCATGGTGAACCTAGTTTAAAGACCTCCTCCCTAGGTTAGCGAACCTGTCTGTGAACATGCTCTTCCCTCTCTTTGTCAGGTGGATCCCATCTCTTCCCAGCAATCCTTCTTGGAAGAACATCCCATGGTTGAAGAAGCCAAACCCCTGCTGGCGACACCACCTGCGCAGCTAGGTGTTGATCTGCAGGTTGCACCTGCTCCTGCCTGGGCCCTTTCCCTCGACCAGAAGGGTCGACGAGAACACAACCTGAGCCCCAGACCCCCTCACCCTTGCACTCAGAGCCCTGTAGTCACTTTTGATACGCTTAGGGTCTTCCCTGGCAGTATCATTGGCGCCCACATGGATGAGCAGCATGGGGTAGTAGTCTGAGGGCCAGATGAGCCTCGGTAGTCCCTCCATGACATCTTGGATCTGGGTAGTAGACCTCCTGCAACAACAGGTCAGGTTGGCAGATGGCTCCCTCCATCTGCCGCAGAAGAGAGTCTCCAATTGCCACCACCTGTCGCTTCTTCTTGGTGGTGGTGTCTCGATCCTTCCCACCTTGGTGAGGCCTGGCCTGTCATCCTCCACACTCTGCTACTGGAATGTGCTCCTCCCTCTCTGCTACTAGGGTTGCATATCTGTCCGTCAGATGAACAAGTGCAGGTGGGGGCGAAGACCTCTGCTTGCTGCCAGAAGTCACAAGCCTCCAGCTTCCACCCTTTTGGGTGTCCATGTCCTCTCTCTTCTGTAGCAGTGCACCTGGCATTTCTTCCTCCAGTCCCGGAGGTCTCCTCCAGCATCGAATCAATTAACTGCCTCATGGCAGAGGATGCTTCAGAGCCTCACCACCTCCTGCTGTAGTTCTCTTGCCTGTTCCTTGAGAGACACCATCAAGAGGCACCACTCACACTGCAGGCACTCCCTGACTTGGCCGTCACTGGAAGGAACCTACAAACCACAGTCCCCACAGCACCAAACTTGGACCTGGGTGGAAGCATTGATGGTGAGCAGTCCTGCCTGGACAGAAACCTCACAAGTGCAAGCAGAGGCAGTGGCAGTGGCTCTGGCATTGTGATGTCCTCCAGTTATTTCCTTGGGTGTCTTAATCTGCCTTCTGTCTCTTACCACTCTTCTTCCAAGCAGACCTTCCCTAGCAGACTTGTCTGGAACTGGCCTGTTTATTTCTCACTGGCACCAAAGGGTTCCTTTTTTTCCTGCTTCCCCATGCAAAGCTGAAAGACTTGCCCCTCACAAAAAGGGCGAGGAGGACCCATGACCTGGCCTAGGAAGTGGCCTGCGAACTACCTGCAAACTGCTTACTCTGTTTGCAGCCCCTGTCTGCTGGCTCCCTGGTTGCTGGGAGCCAGCATTTGCCTCTCTGTATTGCTTTGAGAGCTGGTGCATAGATTCATTAAAAGCACAGGAAGAGTAAACATTGAGGAAAATCACAAGCTATCCCAGAGAGAGACAGCAGAGAATTGGAAGCACCCCACCTGGGTCCTAGAGCTCATAATGGGAGACCAGCTCTGGAGAAGGACTTGCTGGCAGCTTGGCCTCAGGACCTCAGCCCATAGTAGTGATTTGATATGAACAGTGTCTCTGTAACCAAATAAGAGATCAACATAGAGACATGTGGATGGCAGGATTTCTGTGAATTACAACAATGCCAACATCATCTTTGTTGTAATTCACAAAGAATTTGGAAAAGATGTTCATGGTAATAGGAAGGGATGTTAATAGTAATAGAGAGAGCCCTTCCACCAATAGATGATGCCGTAGCTTTTTACAGCTGTTGACCTGTTGTTATGCATTTGTCAGTGAATGAAGAGAAGGGGTGAATCGAGAAGGAAGCTAAGTGCTTCTGTGCATGCTGGCATTGTTGCTTACTGAACCCCAAGAAATTGTTTGATTTTTAATTATGAGTTTTACACACATATTGATCACCTGTGTGCACACACACTCTCATGCTCCAGTCATCACATTTTGTGTGGCTTCATGTCTTGCCTTCACCTGTTACTTAATGTTAACCATAATTTTATGTTTTGTGCAAGTTATTTGTAAACATACAAATTAAATGGCACAAAAAGACCAGAACAAAATTCAGCAGTTATGAATATCTGAGTTATTATACTTCTGCCTGAGTAGTGTCCAAACAATACAATCACGAGAGTAAAGAGGATGAATGGGGAAGGTTGAGAAAGTGTAAATACATTTTAACTGTAATTATGAGCTGGATTCCTAATGGCAAAAAATCTCTGACTATGAATACAAGCATCTCACTTGGATCACATCAGTGAAAAACACATTGCTCGTTCTCCATAGAAAAAGAATATGACAAGATGTGTGTCTGTGTCATTTTTTAGGGTAATATTTACTGTATCTGGACCAGTAGGGTTAACGTTCGTGAGCCAGTTGTTGGCACGTACGCTCTGGGTCTGGCCTCTTTGCAACGTAACACTTCATAAAACCTAATACTGTGTTTCTTGTCCTAAAAATGTTCCTGGTTTTTTTTTTTTAATTACCGAACTAGCAAAGGCTGCAGGAACAAATTGGTCTTGTATCGTGCCCAGTGATGTGTTTCAAAATACAGTTGCACCTATCTATTGTAAATTCTTAATTTAATAGATATTGGCTTTAAATGTAAATTTCATTGTGTTCTGGACAAAATCATATCTGGTACGCAGGAAGAGAGCTGAACATCCAAAAGAATAACTTTCCAAGGAATCCTTTTTCTATTTTATTTTTAGTATTCCTTTTGACTTCTGTATTATAGACAAGGGAAACTGTTTCTGTTCAGATTTTTAAAGGAGTACAAAACAAGAACTACCCTGTAACAGAAATTGGTATTGACTGTTAGGAGTTAATACAAAATTTAGAATAGTTTTGTATCTTACATTCTTTAATGTCACCATTTTGACCAGTTATAACACTTATTTCCTGCTTCTAAGTTGAGAATGTTATTATACTGTTCAGAATAGGAAAGGATATCAGGAAACCAGAAAAACTTTAGCTGAGTTGTAGAACACCATTTCTAGTTGTAACTCAATTTCTGATCCATAACTTGATGTTGTGTTCTCACTTAATAATTCTGAAATTATTTTATCAATAGCTTTTGGAGATATACTTAAGTGTTTCATTGATAAAAAAAATTGACTGAAGGGTGACACTGAATTAATTTTACATCCCAAGCTGCATTTCTTTCAG
>NW_005842077.1:1930138-1943182 GCF_000455745.1 Alligator sinensis
GTATCTTGATTTGAATATTAATTATAAAACCATTAGGATAAATTACTTCATTTTATTTTTTGGCTAGCTATTAGTTTGTTAACTTGCGTTTTGTCTTTTCTTTCCTCCTCAGCCCTTTCTTTTCTGAAGATACATTTAGACAATCACCATTCACTTCCAACTCAAAAGATCTCCTGCCCAATGAAACTGCTGTTCATGGAAGGACTTCGGCACCAGGTGTGACGCACTTTTTTATTTATTACTTTTAATTTACTATTCCCCCCAAACTGCCCTATGCTTTATAATATTCAATATATTATGCAGCTACAATCCTCTGTAATAAAACTGAATTTGTTAGGCCAAGAATAATCCACCCACTACCAAAGGTAAATATGATTAGCAGTATAAAAAATGGAATGTGTTGGGCATGTCACTTTGAGCACAGTAGACTAATTCTACTGCTCAATAGCATGGTGGGCAAAACCGATGCTAATGTGCAGTAGAATTAGTCTACCGCGCATTAGTATCACTAAAAAAATGAGCACTGTGGCTAATGCGCAGTAGTACCAATTATGGTGCGTTAAAATAGTACCTGTAATTAATTACCGGTACTAAACTTAATGCACCGTAATTGTGGTGCATTAATGAACATGCAGACGTGTCCATTGAGTCTTCGAAAAGGATTAGACAAATTAACGGAAGATTGATTCATTGGAAGCTATTAACCAAAAATCAGGGAAATACCCTCTGGCATTCCTAAACCAAGGACTATTGGTCATGTGGGGAGGATGGATCACTCTAGACATGTGCCATTCATATATTCTCCCTTTAAAGCGTCTACTACTTGCTATTGTTGTAGACAACTGAAGGGTGTCAGTGAAGTAACTACATCACAAAAGTTCTAGACAGTGGGATAAATGGACCATTGGTCTGAGCCGGTATGACACTTCTTATGTTCTTATTTATAATTCCTTATGCGTTTGCTTTAATAGTCTTTAAGCATGTGCCTTTTTAAAAGGAATCAGAACAAGAACCTATTAGGGATTTGTCTCAATATTTTAAGCTGCTATATATCTTTTTACATCCTATTTTTAAGGGACTATATTGGTGTCTGAGAAAAGTTAACTGTTCACTCACTGGTTCCTTTTTGGTGGCCATGCCCATTGTTCCAAGTTTCAAAACCCAGAAAATAATTACTGTAATTTTAAAATATCAAGTACCTGAACAGCTCAGGTTCTCTCATCCTTACTGTTCATTTAGAATGCTGCCCTAGAGACTTGTTTTTATTGATGTCATAATATATGTTTTTGAGCAGATACATTTAAAATAATAATGCTTCTATTCATCATGATATTTAATGGATGACGACTTTCTGATGTCACTCTAATTTTAAGTAAGGAATCATGTGGAATAGAAATATTACATGGGTTTATATATTAATTACATATGAATGTTGTTTACTAATAACATTGTAAGGATTTATTGCATGGGATTCCATTGTAATATTTAATTCATGGTTGTGGAACAGCCCTATCTTATTAGATGTTTTTCTTTATTTGTCAAAAGCTAGTAATAATGCCTGGAAAAATGAGGTTGGAAAGTGAAGTGGATGTAATTTAAAAAAAATCGTTTTGTAAATAAATAATACAAGAACTTATAGAAAATGTAATCCCCTGGTGTTCTTCATTAGTTGTAACTTCTTGAGGAAACTATCTAAATGTCCTTGTGGATGGCTAAGTGAAGACTTCAGCTCATTGGACTGTGAAATAAGAATAAAAAAACAAGCACACAAGCAGCTGCAGTGTAATAAGCAGGGATCCAGGTTTTCCATTTCCCACAGAAAAACGGGAAAAAACTCGGATTTTCCCTTTTGCCGAGAAAACCACGGATTTTTTCATTTTAACAGAGAAATGTGGGGCTCTTGTACAAAGAGCTGTCTGCCAGCTGGCAGAGTTCCAGCCTGCAAGGGGCTGAGGGAGCGGGAGGAGGACAGGCAGGGGTGCCAAATGCATGTATATGCACCAGGTCATCAGGCAGCCTGGAGAGCAGTTCCCACAGGTAAGTTTGGGAGGTACGGGGGGTTGAGGCCCCCCTAGGCAGGGAGTGGGCAAGTTGGGCAGGGCTGGGGCTGCTGCCCAGCTGGGCGATGTGGGGGGATTGGGGCCTGGGGCCAGAATGCGCGGCTGAAGGTGCCCCAGTGGTGAGCGGGACGAGGCAGTGGACAGCTTGTCAGGGCGGCGGGATGGGGCTGGCTGCCAGCCTCCATACACACTCCCAGGGGGCAGCGGGAACCCTTGCTCTCAAGATATGTGCACGGGGCAGGGACGGGTGTGGGCTGCCCACAGCAGGCTTGGGCTCCCCACCTTTCTGCCCTCCCCAGGAGCCTCTGCAGGCCGGTGGATGGGACACGGCAGAGTGGGGCTGTGTGAGGAAGCTTGTTGTTGCTGCTGCAAGGCCTGTGCTGCCCTGGCAATGCATCCTCTGCCTGCCCCAGAGCAGCAAGGGGCGCAACCCCGTGCTACCACCCCCTCTGCTGCCAGGGTTGGCAGGGGGCGCATCACCAGGGCAGCGTGGGGCTTGCAACAGTGGCAACAAGTTTCCCCACCCAATCCCACTCTGCTGTGCTGCACTTGGTCCCCCTTGCCAAGCCATGGAGGCCCCAGGGGAGGGCAGCAAGGTGGGGAGTCCAAGCCCGCAGTGGGCAGCCCACACCTGCCCATGGCCCGCGCACAGATCTGAGGGGCACAGGTCCCCCCTGTCCTCTGGGAGTGCACGTGGTGGCAGGGAACTGTTCCCTCCCCCCCCCCCATGGGCTCCACTCCAGCCGTGCTGCCCATGGTGGGGGCACCTGAGCTCTGCATGCAGTCTGCGGCAGGCAGGGCTCAGGCATGACTGCAGACCCAGGTCCCTGGCCCTATAGCCGTGGAAGCTAGGGGCCCACTCCAGCAGGGCTGATGGGAGGCAGGGGGCTGTGGGTGGGGGTGAGGGGCACCAGCAAGGCTGGTGGGGCTAAGTAGGGGAGAATATGGGGCACTAGCAGGGCCAGGGGGTTTGTGGGGGGAGTGAGGGGCGCCAGTAGGTCCAGGAAGCTGTGGCGCTGGGAGTGAGGGGCACTAGCAGAGCTGGGGGTGGGGACTGTGAGGGGGTGTGAGGGGCACCAGCAGGGTCAGGGCACTGTGACTTGGGAGTGAGGGGCCTAGACCTGTGTCCTGGTGAGCTAAGGGGGCCAGGGGAGTTGATTTGCCATGATCATAAACCCAAAATCAAATAGCAAGATTTATAGGTACTTACAGTGATTGAAGCACTGGTAGGCTTCTCAGTTGCTTTAAGATTGCAAATATATAAATAAAAAATTGTCTTCAGTTGATACCTATATGTATAGTGGTGTTTCATTTTAATTGTGGAATTTGGGTTTTTTATCAGAATATTTGTGATTTTTTTATCAGCAAAAACCAGGATCCCTGGTAATAAGAAAATAATGTGGAAATCAATTAATGAAATTGTTGATAAAGAAGTGGTAGACCTTATCTTCAGCTTATTTTACTTATTTCATCTATAAATAAACAGAATACAAGTAGAAAAAAAAAATTAAAAATTATAATTCACAGAGGGATTTCACCTCTAGTTTATTGGTTCAAATTTAAACTGAGTTGCTCAAAGGGATTGAATTCGTCTGCAAGTCAACTTGTCTGAAATGGGCCTTGATGGGGCATCGTATAAATGGCATTGCTTTCTAAGAAGGTGCTAATATGGATTGCTGAGGCTTCTTCAGCATTCTGCCTTGGTACTCTAGGCTTGTTGGCACCCAGGCTCTTGAGTTCCATGGAAATTAGAATAAGTAATTGAGAACATGGAAAAGGAAGGGATTGTCTCTGCCATCAAGTCCAGTGCCCAATTTATGGCAGGTAATAAAGTTATATCATCACCTTTATACATTTATTGAGCTCCATCCTAAAATTGCCCCCAGTATCTCCATAGTCTTGCTGCTCTGATGGTTAGAAACCCTCTTTTAGTTTACAGCCTAAGTTTATTCATGATCTATTTATATCTATTTGTTTTTGTGCCAGCAATGTTCTTTAGATTAAATAGCTCGTTTTCCTCCACGATATATGTATAGACAGCAGTCCTACCCCCCCTCAGCCTTAATTTGCTAAGCTATATAAGCCAACTTAATTGTGTCTCTCAGAAAAATAGGCCTTTTGTTCCCCTGATCATTTTACCAGCCCTTCTCAACAACACCTAATTTAAATGCATATACACGTACACGGTATTCCATATGAGGTCTTAATGGTGCCTTATTTAGTGATACTAATTCCCTATCTCTCTAGAAAATAGCCCACCTGGTGCACATTAGGATCATGTTGGCCTTCTTGACTAGGGACAGAAATTACACATAAACTGGTATAAATGATCAGAAACTGGTTCAAATCTGTAACACAACAGAAGTTTTGTGCACATAAATCACTTTTAAAATGGCCAAAACCAGTTTAAGATAAACCTGGATGGATGTAGTATCAGACTTAACTGATTTAGGTTACATTGATTTATTAAACTTCTGTCCCAGATCCCCTCCAGATTCAAGTTAACTCAGTCACCCAGCATCCCAGGATGCTTTGCACCTCCCCTGCAAATCTCCTCTCACAGCATAAGCAGGCTAGGCTTGGCCCAATCTGTCTGCTCCAACTGAGCAGGCAGGCATGCTACAGTGTCCCTGGCTTCTGGCCTGAGCTACTGCAGGCATATGGCTGCATTTCCAGAAACAAACGTGAGTGAATGTCTGTTCACTTGCTTATCGGTTCAATCTATGCAGCTTAGACTAACCTATGAAGACTGAATCAATTCAGCCTTGGGCTTTTTGATTGTCTGTACTTAGCCCTTGTGGCTGCAGTTGTGCTTGTAGTTCATGCCCCATCCTGTGATCAACTGATAAACCCAAGTGCTTTTTTATCTTCTTTCATAGTTTCATAGTTTCTAGGGTCGAAAGGGACCTGAACAGATCATCAAGTCCGACCCCCTGCCCTGGGCAGGAATGAGTTCCGGAGTCATAACACCCCAGCCAGATATCTATCCAACCTCCTCTTGAAGACCCCCAAGGTAGGGGAGAGCACCACCCACCTTGGGAGCCCATTCCAGAGCCTGGCAGCCCTAACCATAAAGTAATGCCTCCTGATATCAAGCCTGAACCTGCTTTCAATCACAGATTCATAGATGTTAGGGTAGGAAGGGACCTCAACAAATCATCGAGTCCGACCCCCTGCCTGGGCAGGAAAGAGCGCTGGGGTCAGACAACCCCAGCCAGATGCCAATCCAGCCTTCTCTTAAAGACCCCCAGGGTAGGGGAGAGCACCACCTCCCTTGGGAGCCCATTAGCATTTCAAATTTTGGCAACCCTTACTGTGAAGAAGTTTATCATTTGTGGCCGTTATTCCTAGTAACCCCAGGTGGTACCTGGAGGAACAGATCCTCACCTATTTTCTGCTGGTCCCCCCTGGTGAGTTTATAGACGGCCACCAGATCCCCTCTCAGTCTTCTCTTGTGGAGGCTGAATAGATTCAGGCCCTTTAGTCTATCTTCTTAGGGCCTGGCCTGGCCTGCTGCCCCCTGACCATGTGAGCGGCCCTCCTCTGGGCCCTCTCAAGGTTAGCCACATCCCTCTTGAAGTGCGGCGCCCAGAACTGGATGCAGTACTCCAACTGTGGCCTTACCAGCGCCGCATAAAGGGGAAGAATCACCTCCCTGGACCTGCTTGTGATGCACCTGTAGATGCATAACAAGGTGCGGTTAGCCTTACTGACCGCGTCCTTGCATTGGTGGCTCATGTCCATCCTGGAGTCACCAATGACTCCAAGATCCCTTTCAGCCACCATGTTGACAAGAAGGGTGTTCCCCAGCCTGTAGGTATGTTGCAGGTTCCTTCTCCCTAGATGCAGCACCTTGTACTTGTCTGCATTGAATTCCATCTTATGCTCATCCACCCACCTCTGCAATTTGTCTAGATCTAGCTGGATTCTGTCTCCCCTCCAGTGTGCCCACTTCTCCCCACATCTGTGTGTCATCAGCGAATTTGGACAATGTGCTTTCCATGCCCACCTCCCTAGTGGCTGATAAAGATGTTGAATAGCACAGGCCCATGGACTGAGCCCTGGGGAACTCCACTGCCCACATCTCTCCAGGTCGAAAATGATCCATCCACCACCACTCTCTGGGTGCGACCATCGAGCCAATTTGCTACCCATCTGACTGTGTGGGCATCAGTGCCGCAGTCGCCTAGTTTTTTTATGAGAATGGGGTGAGAAACCATGTCAAAGGCCTTCTTGAAGTTCAGGTAGATGACATCCACCTCAATGCCGCATTCAAGGACTTTGTGACCTGGTTGTAAAAGGAAACAAGGTTAGTCAGGCAGGATCTGCCCGCAGTGAACCTGTGTTGATTGCCCCTGAGCATTACCTCCCATGCTGGGCCCCTGCAGATGTGTTCCTTGATAATTTTCTCAAAGGTCTTCCCAAGGGCTGAGGTGAGACTAACTGGCCTATAGTTACCCGGGTCCTCCTTTCTCCCCTGCTTGTAAATGGGGACCACATTGGCCCTTTTCCCATCCTCTGGGACCTGGCCAGAGCACCACGAGTGCTCATACAGCTGTGCCAGGGGTCCTGCTATGACCTCTGCCAATTCCCTCAGTACCTTTGGATGAAGAGAATCTGGACCTGCTGATTTATACATGTCCAGCCCCTCCAAGAGTTCCCTAACTAGATTGTCCCTGACCCTAGGCATGGCATCGTGCCCCCTGAGCCTGTCCATAATCCTAGTGGGGGAGTTGTCCTGGTCCCTGCTCAGAAATATGGAGGCAAAGAACTCGTTAAAGAGATCAGTTTTTTTCCTTTGCTGCAATCACCTGATTGCCAAGCCTGTCCTATAGGGGCCCCACGTTACCTAGTGCCTTCTTCTTACTCCCTTTGTATTTGAAAAAGGACTCTTTGTTATCCTTAATTCTGGTCGCCAGCCCTAGTTCCATCTCTGCCTTGGCCTTCCTGACCACCTCCCTGCAATCATGAGCAATGGAGGTGTAATCCTTCTTGGTGATTGCCCCTTGCTTCCATTGATTGTATGCCACCTTTTTTGCCCTCAGGCCCTCCTGGCTGCCTTTACTGAGCCAAGGAGGCTTTTTAGCACTCTTGCCCCCTTTGGTTCGCATTGGGACTGACTCCCTCTGAGCTCAGAGGATCGTCTCCACCCATCCTGGACTCCCATCTCATTAAAGCTCCAAGTCCCCAATATCTCTCTTACTAATCTCCTTAGCTCATTCCTGAAGTCAAAGACTTTTGCCTTACTGCTTGCTTTCACCACCCTGAGCCAGATAGTAAATTCCAGCAGACGATCATCACTAATGCCTAGGTAGTTGAGCACCTGCAGTTCCCTCACCAGGTTATCACCTGTGGCAAGGACCAAGTCCAGCAAGGCATTCTGGTGGGATTATGTACCTCTTGGGTTAGGTGGAGGTCCTGTATGCAGGCTAAAAACCTACGTGAGCATTCAGACCTGGCTGACTGATCCTCCCAGATGTCTGGGTAGTTTAGGTCACACATGACAACCACATCCCTTGTCCTTACAGCCTCTGTGAGCTGACCTGAAAATTCTAGGTCCAGCTCCTCCCCTTGGTGAGGTGGTCTGTAGTAGGCGCCCACTACCGAGTCCCTTTCCCCACGAACCCCTTGCATTGTAACCCAGAGCGCCTCAGTTTGCCCGTCTTCTGAACCCATCCTGATCATCGAGGACGTGTACTGCTCATTAACATAGAACGTTACACCCCCCTCCCCCCCTTTCTCCCTACTCTATCTCCTCTATACAACCTATAGTCCTCTATGCCTACTGCCCAGTCGAGGGTAGAATCCCACCAGGTTTCTGTAAGCCCAACCAGGTCTGGGTTTTTGCTAGCTAGCAGGAGGGCGAGTTCTTTCATGAGCTTGCAGCCTAGAGCAGATACTCTTATTATTAGTCCTTAAGTTCATGACCTGCATTATTAAATTTCATTCCATTTCTATTATTTCAGGCCTCAAGGTCATCCAATTCTTTCTCTATAATATTCTGATCCCCTTCCATATTGACAATGCCTTCTGACTTTGTGTAATCAGCAAATTTCATTAACACACTCCTGCTTTTTATGCCAAAGTTATTAAAATATTAAATAAGATTGGGCCCTTGAGAGATTTCCGTAATAACCTCTCTTCAGCCTAATGGTTCCCCTTTCAGCACAACCCATTAGTCCTTTCCCTTTCCGCCAGTTTACAAAAATGTTTCCAAGATCAGGAATTGAAGAGGAGGAACAATCTTGTTGGGGTCTGAAGATATGAGATTCCCAAGGATCATAAAATAACAAGGAAGAAAAAACCAAGAAAAAAATTCTGTAAGAACAAAGTGCCAGATTCAGGATATTCAGTGAGAACAGTGAAATAAGGGAATAGCTATGAATTTGTAGTGAAATAAAGAATTAAAATTAGAGAATAAAGGCAAGCAGCCATCACAGGCACAAGAAACCTCTTATCTCACAGCAGTTTTTATGGCCTGGTAACCAAAAAGGGGAAGATAGAAATTACAGCAGTTTTGAATTGGATACTGCAATGCAGAGAAAGTTGAAATAATGATGATCTGTGATGAGCCCTGAATATTTTGAGGAATAGAGGTAGTCATACTGTCCTAGGAAATTAATAACAGTTGATGAGTTTGGGGAATTTTTTTTCCTCCTCCTTTTACAATATAAAAAGACCCAAAGTTTATTGACTAGTGTTACATAATTCCCAAGCCTCTTCTTCAGGTGGTGGTATTACTTGGACAAGTTCTTTTTTGTTAAAAAAAAAAGGGGGATCTGTGCCCTACAACCATTTTATGAACACAAAGAATTTTATCCCTAAAAACTATCAGTTCAATATCAAACAGAGCGGGGTTTCACACCATTAAAGTAAAAAAAAAAGGAAAAAAAAACTTTATTGCATGGAACTGTTATAAACCGACTAGTTTGAACATGGCAGCTCACTGCCCCTATCTGAGTGTCTCATTTTATTTTATTTTAAATAGAGATTTATTAATCTATTCAGCTATACTGACTCTGGAAAGGAGAAGAGTAAAAGGAAAGAGGATGATAAAACTCAGTTCTTAAACTATTCCATGCTACTGAGAGTTGAATTTTAAATAATTATCAGAGATTCAGAGATGAAATGTTTCAGAATTTCTAGTTTTTAAGAAAAGCAAAATGATCACTTGTTTGCCTAACATGACAGAGAATGGAAATTAACTTATTCAGAATAAGCAAATGGAAAAAGAGGACATTTCTGTCACGTGTATAATGAGATTTAATTTGTTTGACAAGTAGAAAAGAGTTCTGTGCAACACTTTATACTTTAATCTAGATCTCTAGATAAATTAATAATTTGATCTTTTTTGGTTTTCTTGACCCTTAGCCAATTTTTAATTCATTTTAATAGTTCTCTACTGCCTTGAGGTCTCATTCTGTAAATTAGACTGCCCTCTTGAAATCCTGATAAGTGATTTCTACTGTTTTTACCTTTCCCTATTAGTTCAGAAATATAGTTGAAGAATTCCACAGAGTGTTTTGAGATGTGGTCTTCCTCTGTTTTCTCACATTATTTTCTCACTATTCATTACAGATATAAAGTGTAATGACCTTCATCTTCCTACATTAATTCATAAATATTGAAACTACATTTCTTTTTTTGCTCTAACCTCAGAGAAGAAACTAAGTATTTTTGAAAAGCCACCCTATTTCTATTTCTTCTGAGTTGGAAACAGCGGTGTTGAGCATGTTGTATATACTTACATAGGTCAAATAGATTTTTGGAATTAAAGTGTGCAATGTAGCTTGCATGTGCAGGTTTGTAGCTCTGTTGTGCTTGAGCTCAATCTATGCTATTGTATCTTTTTCAGCAAGATAAAACCCCAAAGTCTCCTTTATCACAATCTTTCTGCACTTAGTCTTTGGCCCTTCTGTCTTCCTGACCTTTCTTCCTCAGCAATAGCATCCGTTAATATTGAGTGTACTGACATTACTTTATTTTAGTGCTGTTTCAGTTAAAAATCAAGTAGAGTTGTAGAGAAATTTGATTAAGTAAATCTGGATTTAGATTCTTATATCAGCTGCATCCTTATTTAAATTAAATGCCTTCACAGAAGTCATTGGAATTACCCTATACTTAGACTGTGGCAATTGAGATAAATTGTAAGAAAAAAATTCTCTACATTTCTAACTACAGGAGCATGAATTAAGTTATATCGTTATCAAAATTCCCATCTATACTGGCACTCAGTTTTTTTCTGTTTTGTCTTTCTCCAGTATTGAATGTCTCTTTCTGCAAATGTAGTACAGCAGTCTCCTTCTAGGCTCCAGCATTCATACACCACAGGTTTTAAGTCCTTCACAGCAAAACACTTCACTTCCTTTTAATCCACTTTTCAAAGAACCACTCCAATTCAGCATGTTTTGGGGTTGAATTTTGTACATGTAAGGCGAAGACACTATCCAGGAAATACCTACCCTGAGCTCTTTCAGTCTGGCTTGCAGACATTCAGATTGGCAGTATCTTTACCATTTTATGTGCCTTGTGATCATGTCCTCACATACTTTGCAGCCAACAGGACCTAAATTCTGCAGCAAGCCCCTCTTGAGTATCTGAGGCACTGTAGTATGGTTGACTAAGAATTTTGTTGTCCTCTGATTAGGAAATTCAGGATTTTATTACATTAAATGTGAAAATGGAAATTAGAACTAGCCTCTCTTTCTCAGTATTCCTAGTAACTTTGTCAAATTCAGTTCCGACTTTCTATTTTTTAAAATGCTGTATATAATATTTTTTCTTAGACAATGTATAACTGTACTGTGGAAATGAGGAGAAGTGCCGAGGTTTTGGCTTCTGTATAGGGGACTGTTGGCACTGTTACCCTGGAAGGTGTAGGAGGCTTTGGGGGATCTTGAAATGTACAAGTACAAATGATTTCTGCTAAAACGATCAGCAGTGAGTGGTAAGCAGTGTTGACATTTAATTTGCCATTTCGTAACTTCAGCGTTACCTACCCATTGAGTTAATTAGAACAATTTACACCTCTTATGGCTGCAATCCGAGTCTTCCAGAAAGCCTTAAACTACATGATATATACATCTTCTGTTTACTTGATGAAATCTTTCTTCCCAGTCATAAGTACTAGTTTTTTTTTTATTGAAAGCTTAGTTTGTAGAGCACAATTCCATCGCAGGCAATCTATTCTCTGGTAAATTTTGTAACTGCAGCACATATAGAACCTCAGCCATTATCATTTTTAAAAATATAAAGGAATATTTTTGGATTGTGGCAGCAGTTTCTGTAGGTCAGTTAATCTGTTATTGAGTTTGCGACGGTCATTTTTTTTTTCATTGAGAATAGAGGTATTAAGGGAGCATCCTGACACGTGAACTAAGTTACATCAAGCTGCATCTCTGCCTTGTCCCATTGCTAGAGATAATGATTATTGTATTCATGGCTACTTATTTATTTATTTTGGGAGAAGTTAAGGTCTGTCATTCCGTGATGTTAAATAATCCGTTCAGTCTCCTGATGATGAGGGTAGGTGACCCCTATTAGCTTTACTGACAGAATAGGAAAGAGTAGAGTGACATTTAGTCTTTGAGTCAGGATGTTCTGTTTCAGATGCTGTACTTTTTGTTCATCCCTTCCTGATTTTCAGAAATGAGTTTCCTAAGATTAGTGATGGAGGTGGTGGTTGTGATGTTCTCATCCCTGTGTATGGAGCACTATGTCAAGCACTCCATCAGCCATGCATGCCATTGTAATTCTATTGGCTGTGGGAGGAAGCTGCTATTTTATTTCTATTCAGGAAACTTGTCAGGTGCACCTAGAAATATGAACACGAACCCCTTTCAACTTTATCTATAAATCCAAATGGAGACATAAAATAAAATATTCAGAGAATAAGCTTGATGTATCTGCCCTCCAACAGGTCTGTAATTTGTGGGAAATTACCTGTGACAGAGTGACAAACAAATTGGAGTAACAAGGACTGCTGGTTCCTTATTTCATCCTTTTGCAATGAGCATTTTTTTAGTAACAGAAAACTTATTTAAGATACATGGCATTTAGTGTGCTCCATGTTCTCATCCTTTAGAAGGCAGAAGATTTGTCAGCCAATCTTGTTACACTCTGGATTTTGGTAGCAAGAGAGATGACTCATTACGACTTGTAGAAAGCTGCTCTAGTAAAATCATTTTAGTTGGCTGTAGGTGTGGGCATGCTTGGCATATTTCTTCTTTTAAAAGACAGATTTAACAACATTTTTTCAGCTTAATCCAGCACTTGACAGTTTCTATGGTTCTGGTCTTAGCACACTGTATATCACATTGTTCTTTGTCACATCTTGTCTTTAGCTTCCCACGAGCTTGGGCCTAGCTGTGGCATACCTGCTATCATTGCTTCACACACACACTCCAGCTGCTTTAACAGACAACTTAAACTGAATCTGCTAAGTAGAAGGGATGGGGTTCCTGAACCACTTAGTGGGCCCATAACCAGTTAGGTTACAAATAATGAAGTTCTTCTGTTATATACAACTGTCCTTATTTTATGTTTCCCTTGCAACTTTTTTCTAGGCCTGCTGCCAAATAGTTCTGCATTTTTTGCATATATATTCCTTAGCTGGGAATTCTCTATAAGAAATCCCATGTGTTGCTGGTCTATAGTATGGTAATAATGACTCTCTTGGTTTAGCCATGCAGTTATCAAAATTAGCAGGGTCTCAGTAAACTAGTAGCTCTTTATCATGCACTGAAAATCCTTTCAAAATAGAAAGTGCAGCTGTGCAGAATGGACCCCTTCATATCATCCCACAAAAGAGACTGACAGAGTATAGATGCTCTGATTGCAGCAGCCCACAAAAGAGAAAAAGGGGGGAAATGGTGAAAATAGCACAGGATATGCAGTAGCTTTCTCACCTCCGGATAGGGTGACGACTAACACATCCCCAGAATACAGTACGTCTCTTTGACCCGGGGGGGGGGGGGGGGGGGGG
>NW_005842077.1:1943209-1951539 GCF_000455745.1 Alligator sinensis
GGGGGGGGGGGGGAGGAGTGGGGGAGATGGACCACCAGCCCGCTTGGCCAATCAGCATTAGGGGCAGGGCCACTGCTTCCTCAGCTAATCAGCAGTGAGGGGTAGGGCCACTGGGCCCCTTGGCCAATCAGCAGCAAGGGTCAGGGCCACCACGAAAAGGCCACCTGCCTCCCTTCCTCCCTGGCTGGCTGGGAACTCTGCTCCTCCTGGCTGTGCATCGCCCTACCACTAGGCACAGCCAATAGAATTGCGAGAACAAATGATTGACACATTTCCACCAATGAACTGAAAAACAGGACCTTTTGCAGTCTGTTCCCCATTTAGAAATGAACAGAGGACAAATGGTTTAAAAATGGGATTGTCCAGTATAAAACAGGACTAATGGCCACCCTACCTCTGGACCATAATTCCATGGGAGCAAGCATCAGACTGAAAACTTCTTCTTAGGGGACATGGGACAAAACCGATATAAGAACACTCCAGTTCTTTAAAAACATTCAGATTTGGATCAGTTTTGCAGCTCAGGCCCATCTCTAATTCAGGCACTTTCCTTTGGGTAAAATACCAAAACTAAGGTTAGCTACAGCCTTCATAACCCAGTGTGCCCAGTGCCCATCCAAGCAGAAATCCTGTAGCTCCTTTTGAAGAATAAGTGACACTCCTGGTGGTCTGGCCAGTATTTGTTCAGCATAAGAAATGCTCATACTCTTCAGGACTTCTTGTAAACTCTTGTGGAGCTCACAATGGCTGCTCCCTTTGCCTGCAGAGTCACTGCACTAATTACTTTGTAAACATTTTAGGAGACCTTCAGGATGACAGATGCTAGTAAAGGGAAAATCAGCTTTATGCATAACAATGAAGCTGAAAGGTACTTGTTCTTTACCTGAATTATTGCATCCCTTGTTTTTTTATGGGCTGCCTTTAATTTGTGCAGTCTTTCTCCTATTACATTTCACAATATTCCCACACAAGCAGAAATAGCTATTTTCATTTAATTTCCCTTTGTGCTTTTCTAAAGCAAGTTTAGTATCGTAGTAATAAGCACAAGAATAAAGTAGTCTTGGTCAGAACAAATGCCTTCTAGCGTCATTCAGAATAAACCCATTCTGAATCCCAGTTATTAAATGCATTAAACTATCGATTTGTGTTAAGGTATATAGTGAACACCAAAGCCCAGGCTAGACAGCAAACGGTAACCATTTCCTTTCATGTGGAAAAATAAATGCATCGGCAATGATTTATTTTTTTAACTCTTGTAAACTGGACACATTTTTGGCATCTGTTAACTTTTTTCTGCTTGCTGGTTTCTGAATCTCCCTCTTAAAGACTGTGCTTCAGGTACAATAAAATTACTCCATAGAAAATGATTTTACAGGAGTGAAATAATTCTAGTCACAAACTGTTTTTTGGCATTAGGATTTAAAAATAAATGCATAAAATGAATAGAAATATTAGAAGTTTTTATGTTGCCATTAATCCAGTGGCAAAGCTATGACATATATTAAATCACCTCTTGCATTAACTTGATAAACAAAGCCATTAGTTTATAAATACCCATTGTAATGTATTTTGGACTTCTCATCTTATTCAGGCCCACATATAAATAGACTCTCTTTTTAGTATCAGGATATTTGTGGAAATTAGTGCCAACCTTGAGTTCTAGTCCTTCCTGAATGCCAGCTCAGCATGAAATAGAAAATCAGATTTCTAAAACTGTTTCCTGGGTTTACCAAAGAAATTGAGACTAGAAGTTTCTTTTAAAAATCACTTTGGACTCGCTGTTCACTTGTCCTTTCCCTTAAGTGTGGCTGTCTTCCACTGTATCAGTTCATTACCGACCCATCAGCCACAGGTAGAAGACAGTTGTTAAAAACAATATCTTATGTGAAGGTGACAGGGTGAGGCCTTTCATACCTTTCTTCTAATGGCTTACAAGTACAGCCTAAGTTAAAATTTGCCACAGGGATGGTTGGAAGTTTTTATCAATTCCATCATGGACAGGTCACCGTGTTGAAAAAACTGATGCCATGGAAAAGAAAGTAGATCCAGATAGGAAAAAGTAGCACCAAACACCTATGTAGAGTGAGTACACGGGAGAAAAAGAGAGAGAGAAACAAGATATACATCTTAAGTCAAGGATTTTCAAGGACAGCTCAGGTTCCCTGCCTACCAGATGGGTGATCTGGGGTGGTGTTTTAATAGCAAAGGGAAGCTAGCCACTGCAGCAGCAACTACTTAAGAGAAGGAGAGATGTCTAACAGCCTTTGCCAAGATCTGAAAAAGTGGCTGTTATGTATTCTGAGTTGCCTTGCTCTTGTTTTGGACCTTTTTTGGGTAACTGTGGCATCATAGGAAAGTAGGGCTGGAAGGGATCTCATGAGGTCATGCAGTCCAGCAGGATTATCTTTAAACCATTCCAGCCAAGTATCTGTATATTTCTGGGAATGGAGAGTCCACTCCTCTCTGTAGTCTATTCCAATGCTTAACCAGCCACCCTCATAGACAGAAAGTTTTTCCTTTTCTCCAACCATAATTTCCTCTGCTGCAGGTTGAGGCCATTGCCCCTAGTTCTGTCACCTACTGCCACAGAGAAGTCTATCTTCATCCTCTTTGTGATCTCCCTTCGGGTATTAGAAGGAAGTCAGCCATAAGGAAAAAAGACTGGATCTGAATTAGTTTGGGCTTTATTTTACTTTCCCAAGTAGGTGATTCTGCTCACCAGCATACAGTTTGTCTGTGACATCCAGTGCAGTCTTTGTCAGATATATTGGAAGGGCTGCAGAAGCCCGGAGTGAAAAATTTAATCTGACGGTATATTCATTTTGATTTATTGTATCCAAATTCTGAATGAAGAAAATTAATATTAAACTTTGTATAGTTCCCTAATTGTATTATAGCCTCTTCTTTGTGAAAATGCAGTGTCTGCTGGACTTATGAATAGGAAGTGGCATATGAACAGATAAAATAACCATTAAATTAATACGTAGACAGTAGTGGTCTTAAAAGTGTGTGAAGAATGCTGAGATGGGTTATTAAGTGCATTCTATGTTCAGCATACAATGGAGTGAATCATGAATGCAGAGATAGACATGAACTGGCTCTTGTTGGACCCAAACTTAACATTTCAAACAATGCAAGTAAACAAGCTAAAAATCAGGAGAAGCTATTTGGAACTCTGTTAAGGAGAGGAACCAATGCAAATTCCTTCTGACACAACGATATCTTTGTCTTTTGGCTGTAGTACAGCCATTTTTAGGGGGTATGTCATCACTGTAGGAACATTTGACCATGCAAGTAATATAGAATACAGCTGTATTTCAGGTTGGGTGTTTAACAATAAATAGACATTTTAAAAAGCAATAAGGATCATTTTCAGCACAAGACAAGCAATGATGACATTTCCTTTTTATCAATCCATTGATTGATTTTTTGATTGCCCTGTTTGAAAGTAACCCATTAAGCTTTTAAAATCATATATGTTGGAGGGAGAAGAGGATTTGTCATTGGTTCCACTTGCACTCATTTAATCTTAAAATTACCTCAATGAAAAAATAATTCAATTTCCATCCCACCAGTGGTGCATTATTTCTGCTATTGTTAGCAACCCAAATGTCAAACTGATTGACCTCCCACACTGTGACAATCATTAATGATGGCTAAAGGTGTTAGAGAACCTTCTGAAACCAGTTCGGTGAGCTGAAAGGAATTGTGGTTGACAGCATTTTTGCCATCAGTGCTAAATCTTATGACAGGTGCCCACCTGACCGTGGCACATGTCATACATCTTACATTGCCTTTTTCTTTTCTTGCTTTGTTAAGAAATGAAGTTTCTAAGAAGACAGCCCTTATGTTAGAGAGGACAGTACAATGAAGGGAAAATGGGCTATCTTCCCATCCTGTACTCAGTCTGATGTTGGGATTTATCTTTGACATACAGATTGATAGCTGTGAAGAAATTATAGCAGAATTATCTGTTTTTAGGGTTTATTAACATTTTGCAACTCAGGCGATCCTCACCAGGATTCACAAACATGGACCAATTTAAGATTTTGAATGAAAAGTCTCTCTAAAATCTAATAATTTTCTTAGACCTTGACTTCAAATCAGACAACTTGATTTTGATTTGGAGACCTGAAGAAGAATGCACTGCATTCAAAAGCTTGTTTAAGTCTATCCCAACTATGCAGTTGATCTAATGAAAGGTACATCCCAAAAATCCTTGCCTCTTGCTAGGACCTAGTTTCTAGACCATCCTGATCATTATGGCTTCTCACTCCAACATTACCATTGTTTTACTTCACATTTCTGGGGTTAGTTGAGCAATGTGAGAGCAAAACACTCAACTGTCTTGGAGCTCCTGTCTCAGCTGACTTGCTGGATCGGGCAGTGAAGGATGGGGGCTCAAAACACCAGAGAGCTCCAGGACTGTCCAGTTTTTGAACACCAGTGCTAAGCATCCCACTGAAAGTGGAATAGAAGTGTTCATTTGAAAAAAATGATGGAGTGCTAATGAAAGATGTTGAAAATGGAATCGTCCCTTCGAAAACAGGACTTATGGTCACCCTATATATGCTGTGCCATAGAACTGTGCAAGTGTATAAGACAGTTCTATACATCAAGCTATGGCCTTGAACCCAGGGCCTTGGCCTGCCCATCATGGTAGCTTGCCCCAATTTTTTTCCTCCCCAACAAGTTATAGGGTGGTCAGAACCCTCCATCTTGGCCAAGGCACATGGTCACTCCCTGCCACCAGAATAGCCAGCCAAGGTCAGTTGACTTCTTACCCCTTCCCATGTGAGCCCCTGACCTGGAAGGGCAAGTGTCTAGGCATCTAGATGCAACCTTGTATCTAGGTTGCTGCACCTTTGGGTTGTGCTGCTACTGACTCTGATGGATTCTCTGGATATCTGACCTGGCAGGCCTTCTGACCTTGCATTCTGCCTGACCCTCTAGATACCCAGCTTGGCCTAACCTCCTGGGTACCTGATCTGGCTACCTTCCTGAACTTATGCTCTGCCTAACCCTCTGGATCTCCTGCTCGGTTCTCTGGACAGATCTCCTGGCTTCTGACTTCCTGCCTTGCCCCTTCGTGACTAATGGTTTGTAGCAACAAGTCCAGAAACAGCCAGCAACCCCTGTGTTGCTTAAAAAATACATTTTATCTAGAATTGAGAATGAGAGACTTGAAATCTTAAACCTGTTATAAATGAAGAAAGAGACCAAAAACAGGAAAGGGAATTCTTTGTGTAGCCAGCCCCATGATTCTTATGCTCCCTCAGAAGGGCACAGAGCTGGACTCTGATCTCTGCTCTCAGGATTATTCCTGTCTTATTTATTTTTTACGAGTGACTGTCTATGTAAAATGCATAAAGAGTTATGGGAACAAGACCCAAAGCCAGTACTCTATCCTTTTTGGGGCAGCAAAAATGGTGGAGCTACAGAAGCTGCCTCATTTGCTCTTTCTTTATGGGCCTAGGACCTTACATTTTTTGGCTGCCTAGTTGCCCAGCTTCAACCTGAAAAGTGTAGGGTGCTCCCACCCAACCTAGCCTAGTGGTTAGAGGCCTCACCTGGGAAGTGTGAGGCATTCTGGTTGTAACAGCGGCGCAGCCGTGACTCGGTTACTAAGACGAGGGAGCAGCTGCCGGAGATGTAGACATCCGGGAAATGGAGAACGTAATACCCCAGGCAGCCAATGAGGACCCAGGAAAGAGAAATAAAGAGGGGAGGAAACTTCCCAAGGTTGCCTTCGGGCACGCGCTCGTGGAGAGGAATGAGAAGGGACGCCTACGGCGACGGATACAGAGAGAATCCAAGAGGCAGGGACACACTCCCAGACAGAGTTGGGAACTTTGGGGATCGAGATGTCCTTCCCTGGATTGTGTCCTACCTTGAGCAGACAGCCTCTGCGGCGAGTCATAAACGGAGCGGCGGCGCGGCAATCCCGCAGCTCTGAGGACTCAGCGTGTGGGGATTCCCCGAGCGAGGGGAGAGAAGAGTAAAGACAGAGGCAGAGAGGAAGAGGGCAAAGGAGCCCCAACCCTGCCCTGCAGCCACTGTAACCCTGATCCCGCACCGGAGGGTGAAGGGAAGCAGAGAAGCCAGAAAGTGAAAGGAAAGAAAAAGGGAGATTGACAAAGCCGCGCTTTGCAAGCCGGCACAAGCCGGGGCCGGGGAATCCCGGTGTCGGCATTAATCAGCCACTAACAAGGCAATTAGTGGCTGATCATCAAGTAACAAATGAACAAGTAACCCTGCTTTGCTTGCAGAAGGCAGCCGGTGAGAATCCCGTGGCGATCCCCAGGGGATTGACGCTCCAAGAGGAAGAGAGAGCCAGGCTAACGTTAATAAAGCATGTGGAACTACGATTTGACCGGCGTGTTCTTTACCGTGGTACCGATATCTAACAACTCTTCCTCCCCTGCAAATTTGCATTTAGATCAAGTCGTGGCAGGCGGGAATTGGAGGAGCTACAAGAGAAACGGGTACCCAGGACGGGCACGCTGACACTGGTAATCTTCTCAGGATGAGGTAGCCTAAAACCCAGACCTTCCAATTCCTGGCTGAGTGATCCAACCACTAGGCATCGTTTCCATCACCTGAATTCAATATGCGTTAGATGTGCTCATTGTGTCTCTCTAGGGCAGCGGTTTTCAAACTGTGGGGCACACCCCCTCTGGGGGGCATAAAGGAACATTGGGGGCGGACATAGTACAGGGGGGCATGGGCAAGAGGTTTTCAAGGAGCTTGTGCCACTGCAGCCTCACGGGGAGATGCAAGGGCAGGGAGCCCTGGGCAGGCTCTGCCAGCGGGCTGCTGTGCTTCTGGAAGCCTGGGTTGGCAGGCGCACAGCCCAGAGCTGCAGCGGGGCCAAGGCAAGAGGCACTGGAGCCACGGCAGGGAAAACCCACCCTGCCGAGTTGAGCCATGGCAGCTGCTAGGATGAGGGGCACCCTGTGCCTGGCTGCACTGCTCCTGTGGAGTGGGGTGGGGTGGGGGGGTGAGCAAATTTGTTACTCAAAGTGGGGCTCAGCTCAAAAAATGTGAAAACCACTGCTCTAGGGACTTAGGTTATGTTCTCCCAGCAGCAATATAAATTGTACCAGAGATCAGACAGTAGTGAGGCACTTCAGTTCTTTGAGTAAATCACTTCAGCTCACCCTCAGAAGCTCATTTATAGATGCCTAGGGAACCAGGCCAAACTGGAGGCGCCAGGTGATTTTTTTTTTTTTTTTTTTTTAAGGCTCCTAATGTGTGTTGTAGCTTCTGGCAGTGTGCCAGCTTGAATTACTCTTTGGGGCTCTAAGGGTAGAATCCATCTTGCAACCAATTCTGAGTTGCCCAAATACTCTGGCCACATAAGTGCCTCCATTGTAGGAAAAGGGTTGTCTGTGCACCTCCAGAGAGTGATGCTGTTCCTATGATGAGGGCACTTTGGTTGTCCATTAGTGAAATTGGATTCTGCCTTAGGGGTGCAAACTCTGCTTAAGCCCTGCTTTCTTGCGTATGTACTGGCCTCTGGCTGCTTTACCACTCCATCCAGGAAGAGCACATACCATCTGCAGATGCTTCCTCAGCCTGACGAAGGGTATTTGTAACCAAAAGCTTGCTAAAAAGAATTTTTCCAACTATTTGAGTTGGTTTAATAAAAGATATCAGATTTACCCAAAGAACCTTGTCTGCCTGTGTCCTTAGATCAACACGGATAAAACCTGCACCCCTAAGCCCTGTGTAGGTCTTCGCAGAACCAGTTTGAAAATGGCCCTCGGTCTTTTTCACTGAAGTCTAAAATGCACCCTTTCCTTTTTAACCCATTTGTAGAAAATGACATCTTTATTGTTTTCCATTACTCTTTGAAGCACTACTAGGCTGTTCTGTTGTTCACTGGAATAAGCCAATGCACAAAAGTAGTGTTCCCTTACACGTAGCATATAAGCGCTATATTCCAGTACTTTTAGCCTTATTACACAGAACTTTTTAAGAATTATACATTGGTCATACAGAATACCTTGTATTATACTTTTCCCTCTATTAAATAAGGATCTGTATGAGCAGTATTTAGACTATCACAGTAACATTACAGTAGCATTCACTGTATTTCAAGGTCAACCAAAGACTGCAGCGCTGGTGTCGTCGGGAAGGCTTTGGCTTTCATGACCACAGCCCGCTCTTTGGTGAGAGAGGCAGCGAGCTGCTGGGAAGAGATGGCCTCCACCTCTCTCCCCTAGGGAGGAGGCTCTTCTCAGCCAGACTGGCTGATTTGCTCCCCCGGGCTTTAAACTAAGCCCGCTGGGGGACGGGGGGACTACCGCCACTGCTGGCCCACTGAG